>NW_027491482.1:312500-912500 GCF_021521415.1 Bidens hawaiensis
CAAACAAGTCTAAAATCCAAGGGTGTGACCCAAGAACTACAACTAGTTCTTGAATCAATCTCGATCTACAAGCTAGTGGAAATCACTTGTAGCCAACCGAGATCTTGGATCTTGTTGTGTTTTGTTATTACTAGAATAGGAAATAAAGAAAGAGAGTATGGAGAGTTGGTAAGAGGCCAAGGTTTTTGTTTTTGCAAAAGGTTGTGTGTGCATGAGTATACTTCACGTTATATAGGTGAGAACATACAATGCACCCTTCATTATAATCGGCCCAATGGGCTCTAAATACATGGCCCTGGCCCAAACATTATATCAACAAACAAAAGCTAGATTAATGCAATGTGATAACAATAGAAATAACAGAAAAGACTATTTTTCAAAACTAGGCTCTACAGTAACCTTATTTAATTCTCGATAATCGATACACATATGCATCGAACCATCTATATTTCACGGTGATGAGCTTGGTCGTATAAATCCTTTTTCTCGCAATTCGTCTAATTGCTTCTTTAATTTTAACATCTATGTGGGCGTTAATTGATATGGTGCTTTAGCAATTGGCGTTGTTTTGGGTATCACATGAATTCTAAATTCTACTTCCTGATCAGGCGGCTGTCTAGGTAGATCTTCTTGAAAGACGCCAAAGTATTCCGGTACTACCGAAATTTCTTTTATTTCCTTTCCCTTGGTGCTAATGATTGCCGAAATCATCATTCGGATGCTTCATTATTGAACATGTTCGAAGCATGCAATAATTTATCTTCTTCAAAAATGATACTGATTCATATAATGGTTTTCCTCTTTTATAACCCGCACAGTGCTTAAATGGCTCCTTCATTGCCAGTAAATTTGATTGGCTTACATGCCAAAAAAATCCTTGTAAGTACAACCATTAGTTATTGTCTTTGGCTTTTTGGGTAATGGAGCTTTATTTCTATTTCCTCCATTCACACTATTACTAGCCTTAGCATTAGGATTTCGTTTGCTACTCTTGGTCATATCCTTAATTACAATTACGAGTTGTCTAATAGTTTCAACAATTAAAGGGTTGCATCAGCGATTCTCTGAGCTATTATATTTTCAATTGCGTTCATATTCAGAGATTTTTCAATATTGGAATTTCCTTGATTATGATTTTCAAGACTGTGATGATTTAATTAGTTAGAATGAACTTCATTCGACATCTGAATTACAAACAAGAAGAGAATATTAATATCTAAATTAAATAATAAAGTAGGCAAGCTATTAATTACACATAGCACATAATATGTCAAAATCGTCGATTATTGTGACATTTACTCTATTTTTATTTATATGCATCATTATACGTTACAACTAATATATATTATAGGTCATTTTTTTACAAGAAAGAAATTACGATATGAACATACATACGTACACACACACAGTTTGTTTCATTCAAGAACTCTAAAAAAGTTAAGAACTCTTAGGAACCCTTAAAAACCAAACAATTTTATAATTTTTTTATATATTAACATTATTTAAGAGTAGTTGTATCATATTTTATATAAAAAAATTTGATTACATATATTAATCACAAGTTTACATATATGTAAAATTTATGCACTAACAAATTTACATAGGTGTAAAATAAAACATAGATATGTATAAAAACTAATTTTCAAAATTGAAATCGTAGATATAGATATAGAAAATGATAAAACTACTCTCAAAGAACGTTAACATACAAATTTTTTTTATAAAAAACGTTAGTTTTCAAGGGTTCCTTTAAGTTCTTAAATAATTTACAGTTCTGTAATGATACTCATCATATATATATATATATATATATATATATATATATATATATATATATAGGGTAGGGTTAACTTAAAAACAATAGTTTTGTGAGAAGCATAAGAAGAGATCTAGACCCTTGGATCTAAGATCTAGCGGTTGAGATTAGTAGTTTTCAATAACCGTATAGTTTCCTATTTACATGGTATAGTTCCTTATTTACATGGTGTGCTTTATTTTAAAACCTTCTCACACTTCTCACAAAACAATTGTTTTTTATTTGAACCCTTTTCTATATATATATATATATATATATATATATATATTGTGTTAGCGGGTCTTCATATGTAGGGCTCCCAATTGTAATATTTTCCCCAATATCCCTAAGCCGAAGGTCCGTTTCCACCGATTTTACCCCGTATTGGCGTAATGTTATGTATTCCAGTGTCATATTGGGGGTAGTTGGAGGTTTCTGCATGGAATGGTGCGTATGGGTTACTCATCAGAGTGTGGAATTGCCAATAATTTGTCCACCATTCTTCTTCTTGGGCTTAAGTTATTAGGTCATCGGGGAGTGGTATATTTTTTCGGGTTCTGGGTAGGTATGATGGCTTAATGGATGTTTTTGCATTGATATAATTTATTATTGGTTTGAATGTTTCACATTGATCTATACGTTTATCTAGCATCTCCCATAACGGTGTGTGTCTAGTTGGTTTTGGTTGAGGGGATTGTGGTTGTAGTGATGGTTCTAGTTCGGGTTGTGGTTCTGGTGTTTTGACTACCATCTTCCTTTCTCTTTTTCCTCTTCTAGTCCTTTTTTCCAATCCTTATATCTTTTTCGTCTTTTTGGGTTTGGTTGTGGTGGAGCTTGTGCTCGAAATACCATTGGTTCACTTGTACTTCCTTCACCTGTAGGGGGTACTATGTCCATATCCGTGTTGCTGACGGATAAGATATGGTACGTTTCAACTAAGTCACTCATGTTGTTATAAAAACAATAAAAAAGAACACCACAAATTAACTACATTATTTATATTTACGTGTATTTAGAATTTTGTTTGTATAGTTAACACGAAATTTAATACATTTATTTCCTAACTCATATGCTTAAGATTAGG
The DNA here is from genome assembly GCF_021521415.1 of Bidens hawaiensis. Lineage (NCBI taxonomy): Eukaryota > Viridiplantae > Streptophyta > Magnoliopsida > Asterales > Asteraceae > Bidens > Bidens hawaiensis. The sequence goes on from NW_027491482.1 coordinate 315,380, forward strand.
TATTATCATAATACCCATATTGCGTAAACCAGTGCCTATGATACCACTTCATCTATCACAACCCTCGACCCTATAACCTGGGAGGGATGTCGTGCACATGAGCGGTGGTGTCAGTGTTTATTTAAAATATTTTGTGGCGACATATTTCATTAGGTTCGTAGTAAGGAGAAATTATCAGAGTTATAAAAACACCATGATTCTTATTTCATAAACTGGGAATAAAACCCATTATTGTACAAACATAAGTTTTATAGGGATAAACCCTAATCTACAAAACACATTTCATTATTCTAGTGACAAGCCACTTATTTAAGTTGAAAGCCCGCAAACATCATTCCCTTGTCTTTAACAAGTCACCTGAAACATGTTTAAAAATATCCAGTCAACAAGAAATACTGGTGAGTATATTCATTTGTAAATGACATATTTTAACTGTTACAAATTTAAGATGTTTCTAGACCTGCTAGTTTATAAATTACCGAAAGGTACATGTCACTCGATTGTGTTTGTGACTATTGTCATATTTCTTATTGGCTAACATTTGTCCAATAAGTAACATGTAATATTCCATTATGCAAGCCTTGTATATAAAACCCAACAATACTAGTAGTAACCATCCCTTAAGTATATGGAGACTTAATCGACGTAATTTAATTAAAACCTTTTGATAATATTTTGAAAGCGTTTGTTCTATTGGCCATAAGTTTAATAAGTTTAAACTCTATCATGACAGTATTGGAAAACCAGTTGTCTCACACAAATATGAGTTATACAAAATTCGAATGTCTCACCTCACAAGTTTACAAACAAAGAGCTTTTTGGTATTTAGCACCTAGTTAAACACAATGTAGAATCTATGTATTAGTATAAATCGATAATCACGATATTAGAAACTTTATAGGATGAAACAAAGTCTTACCTTGTTCGGGCAGTTGGATTCATGTACTAAGTTTCTTTCGATCGGAATATGAGATCGTTACGACTACTCTAGGTATTATACTAATACCCTAATTATATCAGAAAGTGAGAGAGCGCAGTGAATTTTGGACGAAGAGTGAAGGTTGGATTACTTCCCTTTTTAGCTGATATTTAAGTTGGTCGTGTATCGTGATGGCCTAAAAGAAGGGTCATCGCGTAGCACGACTAGCTTATAAGGTCTCCGATACAGCCTTAGCTATGCCACTTGGCGTGCAATGTGATAGGCAACGTGACACATACGTGTACCGACCACGTCGCATATAAGTGCAAAGTTCGTCACCAAAGCACCACATTGCGCCCATCACACTTCACTTGAGCCTGTGCTTGTCGGGTGCTTCGCACTCTCCCTAGGACCACTGAGTGTGTCTTATCATATAATAATATTATCAAGTGAGTTCTCTTCCTTATACAGAGCTTACAACTTCTCTTTTCTTACTGGGTAATTTCATATATACCCTTACAAATATTGAAAATATCATATATACCCATGCAAAATCAAAAATATCGTATATGCTCTTACAAAGCTATTAATATATCATATATACCCAATTCATCAAAAAAGTTAAAAAAATGACCACATTACTCTAGTTTAATTAGATGCGATAAAAGGTTTTACAATGTAGACCATTCATTGAGATAAATCTTCGAATAGTTTGCAATTTTGAAAAAATGACGAGAGACGATTTGGTTGTCGTTAAAGGTGAGAACGTCAATTAAAATTAAAATAATAACATAAGTTATGAACACGCTATGTAATAGAAAGGGGTAGAACGGTCTATTCGTTAAAATGAGCATATATAAAAGTTAATTTTTTGAAAAATAACGGTAAAATGGTTATTTATTAAATTATAATTAAACTAATAGGGGTATATATGATATTTTAAGTTTTGTTTGGTTAAATATTTGTAATGTTTGCAAGAGTGTATATGAAATTAATCCTTTCTTATTTATATCCATGTGGGAGAACTTCACTTTCTTCTTTCACCAATGCGGAACAAACCCACCTTCTTATATCTCCACATTCCTTTGCTTTTATAAGCATTTGTTATAGATGGTAGTTGGTGAATATCTTAACACAATTCATGAGATCATTCTCAAAAAAATTTAAAAAGCATTCACATTTCATGCTTTTAAAACATGTAATGTGTAGTTTGAAGAATATGGTTCTTTGTATCTAAAACTTGTTTATGACTTTTTAAGTTACTGATGTCAAAGGTTGACAATTTTTTTGTTAATAAATAATCAAGTTATTGAATTTTATACACTTGCTAAGTTCACAAGTGTTGTTGATTTACACATTTTGGTCTACATCAATTTTCTTAGCTTTTATTTGGTTGTGGTTATTTTTTATCGGTAACCTATAGTATTTTGTGGAATAGTATGAAGTCTTGGCTGCCCAACTCTTGTATTTGATACAAGATTGTAAGACATGAAATGTAATCCTCGTTAATCAATGTGTTATGAGACCTTATGTAGTTACATCACGTGTTTCTGCTTTAGAGGGGTGTGACAATGTGAGTGTAGAGGATTTTAAATCTCATTAACACTTTACCCAACTTGCCTTGCACTCCTTAACCCATTAAAGCAAAAGGTGTCCCACTTGTTAACCTTTGCTAAATCGACTTTAACACCCTAAACGCTTATAGTATACCCCTAGGTTGGGCCTAATGGACGTAAAACGAATTTAACTCTTCTTAAAAAGTTTCCTAACGATTTTTCCTTTCATGTGTAAACATTTGTTAAAACCATAAAATCAGACTAAAACGAAATCTTTGTTTTTGTTTGACCATGTTATACTAATGTTAATATTCAAAGACCACCTGAAAACATTTTGGTTAACTGTATTGAATATGGATAAACGAATATTTTCGATTTATTGATATTCAAATACAAGGATAAACGAATATTTACGATTTATTGATATTAAAATACAAGTCTAATCAAAATTATCCAAAAATATAATGAGGTTAGATATTGCATCATTTTCCGTAAAGTAGTATAAGAGTGTTTCCAAAGCAACGTAAAAGTCACAAAAGATATCGTTTTCTACATTATATACATTTGAATAATCATGAATATAATATATATTTTGTTATGTTTGAAAGGTTGATCATACTTTTAGTCCTCGCAAAAATTCCATGCACATTTGAAAGGATATGTTATGATTATTATAACTACAAGAAAGAAAAGGGTATTAAAGTTTTCCAATTTAACCACCTTTTCCAATCAACTTAATAATATAATATGTATAAGGCCCCGTTACCGGTAGCCCTACTTTCGTGTTGGATTTACTCATAAACACAGTTCTAAATATCAGAGTTAATTAAAACTTTACACGGAATATAAAACTTTCATAAAACATTACATAATTCATAACTTGTCTCAAAACATCCTTTGTCTTTCAACATTAAAGCATTAAAATTAAAACATCATATGTCTTCAGATGCCAGACTCTTATTCTTCTGCCATGTGTCCCCACTCAAGCCAGCTGTCTCATCCTACTCACCTGCGTGCATACTAAAAGTCAGCTACGCTGAGTGAGTTCTAGTTAATCATACATTATACAATGCACGATAACTTATATTCTTTCATTCATACTTTCTTACTTTCACATCTTATGTTATAAAGAGCATTACGCCCTACATTCCTCGAGTATTATTAGGGCTCGCTACCCTCCTTCCTCGAGTATTATTAGGGCTCGGTACCCTCCTTCCTAGAGTATTATTAGGGCTCGGTACCCTCTTTCCTCGAGTATTATTAGGGCTCGGTACCCTCTTTCCTCGAATATTAGTAGGGTTCGGTTCCCTAGTTCTCGAATATTAGTAGGGTTCGATTCCCTCTTCGTTACCATACAACCATACATCATACCTCGAGTATTATTAGGGCTCGGTACCCTTTTCGTAACCATACAACCATCATTTCCTTCTTTTATTAACTTTATCATGTTCATACATATAAGCATATATATCATACTTACCTTATACATAGCGTTACAACCTGACAGTACGTGCAATATCCGAAGATCGTTCACGTACTAACAAGCAATCATTCATACATTTCACATCATTCATATAAGGCATACACTTATCACTTAGGATAAGTGTATTAACAAACATATAGAGTATGCACACAGCCCCGAAAACATAACACAGAAGTGGGGCTAGAAACTCACCTGAATCCTGTTACGCTCTCAGTTAATAGTTATTCCCTTCTTGAGCTGTGCACGGCTAACTGTATAATATTTACACGTATCAATTAACTACTACTACTCATGTTGTATTTCTATCTTTATATGACCCACAACGAACGGGGGTCCGGGGGCAGCGCCCCTGGTAGCGGGGTCTAGGGGCGGCAGCCCCTAGCAGGGTCCAAGGGGCAGAGCCCCTGGCTGGGGTCGAGCTGTCTTAATTTATTTTCTAAATTGCTAACCCCAGCGAACTTATCATTAAGCGAACTTAACAATAAGCGAACTTAACATCAAGCGAAGTTAAGTTTGGCGAAGTTAACCTTGAGCGAACTTATGCCAGGCGATGTTATCAGTTAGGCGAACTTAGCCTTAGGCGAAGTTATCAATTTAGGCGAACTTAGCATTAGGCGAAGTTATCAATTTAGGCGAACTTAGCCTTAGGCGAAGTTATCAATTTAGGCAAACTTATCAGTTTGCAGGCGAAGTTATCAGTTTGCAGGCGAAGTTGCCCAATTCGCAGGCGAAGTTGCCCAGTTCAGCTACGGGTTTGGTTTTTATCAAGCATTTTGGCGATTTTAATACCCTAGTTATGGTTCGACATCACCCACTAACGTTCCCTAACCATTTCGTTCGTATATATATCCCGTATATACTATAAAGCTTGGATCTTTAAGCTTAAGGACATTCAAAAGGCTAAACGTTCAATAAAACGTAAACTTTAAAGGTCAAGAACATACCTTTTATACGTTCGGTGTGGTCGCGGTTTACTTGGTTATCTCGTATATAGAAGATCTAATAATGGTTGGCTCGATTTTGGTCTTGGACGTCTCGCTCTCTCTCTCGGCCGAAATATGGTGTGTGTGTGTGTGTGTGTGTTTGGAGTGTGTTAGAGAATAAGATGGAAATGATAGTTAGGGTTTTAGGATGGGTTAAGGGGATATTTATATCCCTTAAAGCCCATGGACCTAAGGCCCATTACTCTTAATCCATCTTAATTAATCCAAGTCCATGGTCCGTTCTATACTCGATGTTAATTAATAAATAACGCGAAATCACTAAACGTAACTTTCTTTATTTAACATTATAATATTTTAGGATGTTACAATATGTGATATTATAAAACTAAGGATCTTGAATTTTAATAATCTTAAATTTGATTCATTAGTTAGAAATAAGCCAAACTTAAAAATATTTTCTGACAATCCTAATTTTCAATTTATTTTCGTTTATTGAGTTATTTTTAACGAAATCTAACCATGTTAGTTTTTAATAGCGTGGATAATATTGGACCCACCACATAAAAATAATCGACTAAAATAGAAAGTGTAAAATTATTGAAATCCACTATCACAACTCACAAGTATTAAAATTTTGATCGAAGTAAAAACATTTTAAAGTCATGACATCTTAGTGACCCATTATATATAGTTATTTAATTTCATTGATACTCCTCTGTAAGGACTCTATATAGATTTGTTTGGTCCTGTGAATCGTGCGAGTATTGCTGGAGATTGGTACTGTATGGTTGTCAATTGTGGCTTTTCGAGGTACTCATGGGTGTTATTTATGAGTTATAAAGATCAGCCACCTATTCTTGTTCAAAATTTAATCACGAAGATCGAATCACTGTACAAACACAAGGTGAGACGTATTCGGAGTGATAATGGTACGAGTTCAAGAATACTATATTGGACTTCTTTTGTATTCAAAAGGGAATCCATCATGAATAAAGTGCTCCATATGTACCTCAACGGAATGGTGTGGCTGAACGGAAGAATCGAACATTGATTGAGGCAACAAGAACTATGCTTGCAGATTCAAAGCTTCCTGTTCAATTCAAGAATGAGGCTGTGAATACTGCTTGCTATACGCTCAATCGTGTTCTTACTGTGATGAAGTTTCAAAAGACAAGTTATGAGCTTCTGAACAATCAAAAACCTAATTTAAAGTTATTGGAACCTTTCGGGTGTCCTTGCACCATGTTGAAAAGAGATGCGGGAAAATTCGAAGACAATGCTATTGAAGGTTATTTCTTGGGCTATGCATCGCCTAAGAAACGTGTATTCAACTTTACTTCGGGTTGTGTTGAATAGTGGTACCATGTGGATTGTCAACGATACACAAGTTCTCCTGTCGGCAAGGGTCCTGATTGGATGTTTAACTACGAGAGTTTATTTAATTTGTATACTACCATAGCTAATCAACCTGACGAAGACTTGGTTCGTGCATACTTAGAATATCAATTTTTTTCCACACCAAGATCTTTAACTTCTAATTATGATGATGTTACACAAGATGATCTTCCTGATACGTCTGATGTTATTTCTATTTCATAGGATGATGGTCATTTTGTTAATTGCTCTTTAGTTCCATTTTCTGAAACTCATGCGATTAGTGAATCCTCTCATGATGCTGAAGAGAGTCTTACTAATTTAACTGATAACATTGTTGTGCCTGAGAATCCGACACTTCGGATTCACACGTACCATTCTCTGGACAACATTAGACATGTCATCAGATTGCTGTTCTAATGGATCTAATGTATTGTGTGCTTATGCCGATATGCATTCATCGAGAATCATGAATCTTGCAAAATACACTCGCTTTCTTTCTCAATTGGAACCGACGAGTGTTCGCATGGCGCTTGAAGATTCATCTTGGGTGGAAGCAATGCAAGAAGAGTTGCAACAGTTTAGTCACCTCGGTGTTTTGAGATCTCATTGATTAACCCGATAGAGTTAAGAAGCCTATTCTGACCAAATAGGTCTTTAAAAGTAAAAAGGATGATCGTGGGGTCATCTTCAGAGTTAAAGAACGTTTGGTTGTGCAAGGGTTTCATCAGCAAGAAGGCGTAGACTACACGGAAGTATATGCTCCAATTGCACGAATGGAGGCTATACGAATATTGTTGGCCTATGAAACTTTCAATAACATTAAAGTTTATCAAATGGACTTCAAGAGTGTGTTCCTAAATAGGGAACTTCAGGATGAGGTGTTCGTGAAGTAGCCTCATGGTTTTGAAGATCCGAATTATCATGACCGTGTTTACCAATTGAATAAGCCTCTTTATGGTCTACACCAAGCCTTGAGAGCTTGGTATGGTACACTTGATGTCTGCTGACCATCTAACGGATAGTGACTTCAAACGAGGGACTATGGATTGTACTCTCTTTTACAAGATGTTGGTGATGATTTGCTCCTTGTCCAAATATATGTCGATGATATCATATTTGGTTCTACGAACAACAAGTCGTGTAAGGATTTTGAGAAGTCAATGCAGACGAAATTCGAAATGAGCTCGATGAAGGAGATGAATTTCTTCTTAGGGTTGCAAGTTCATCAGTCTGACGTTGGAATTTTCATACATCAGACAAAATATGTGAATGACGTCTTGAGCCGATTCAAGATTACTGCCGGAAAAATCCCTTCGACATCCCTCCCGTTAGTCACAATTTTTCACCGGATGAATTAGAGGATACCGTAGATTGGAGCCTGTACCGAGCAGTTTTAGGTTCTATAATGTATCTAACTGCTTCTCATCCTAATATCATGTTTGTTGTTTGTTTATGTGCCAGGTACCAATCGAGTCCCCGAGTGACTCATCTGGCGGCGGCTAAACGTATACTTCACTATCTGAGGGGTAATCCTGACATCGGGTTATTGTATCCCAAGGATGATAGCTTTGAACTCGCTGCGTTTTTCGATTCGGATTATGGAGGATACAAGATCAACTTCAAATCGACCACAGTGGGTTGTCAATTCTTATGAAACCGACTTGTTTCTTGGCGATGTAAGCAGCAGCCAACGGTCTCCACTTCAACCACAAAAGCAGAGTATGTGGCAGCCTCGAGTTGTTGTTCATAGGTTCTTTGTATCCAGCAACACTTGCGGGATTACGATTTGAAGTTTCTTACTACTCCCATATCTATTGATAACTCAGCTGCAATATGTATAAAGAAGAACCCCGTGCACCACTCTAGGACGAAGCATATCGAAATTCGATATTCTTTTATCCATGATTGTTTTGAAAAGAAATTAATAGATCTGGAGAAGGTGCACACGGATTTTCAGAAAGCTGATTTGTTTACCAAAGCTTATGATAAAACTCGCTTTAGCTTTTTTGCTTGGTTTAAACGGATTGAAAACTCTTGCTGATATCCTTAAGCTCGGATAATCAACTTATTTTAGTACAACTTTTATTATAATTTGGTAATTTTAATTTTTGGTTTTTGGGGGGAGAAAATGGGAAAAATACAAAAATATTGTGATTTTTGTTTAAAACATCTAAATATTTCAAATATACAAAAACGTTAAAAATGCTCCTAAAAATGAGTTTTGAAGCAAAAAGAGAAAATGATAATACATTGATCATCTGGTCCCATATCCAGAAAAAAAAATAAGATTAAAAGGTTGTGTGCTTAATTGCATTGGTGCATTGATAGGTCTTAAACGAGCTGTTAGAGTAAAGCATGTGATATAAACATAAAGAATTGCCAAACTAAAAGAGGTGTTAGTCTGTTCCAAAATTATCAATAATGATGGCAGAAATGTAATAGCATGTCATACTCAAGTCTTATGTTTGTCTGATCACCAGAAACAAAAATTCAAAATAAAATGCATTCGGTTTCCGGACACTGTGAGTCTTTATGCGGCTTAATTATCTGGGTATTCATAAGCATGAATATTTCAAAAGATTTTAGAGCAAACCCAAAGTCATTAAACTTGATCACTGCTGTACATTATACAAACTAATTACATACTTGATCAAAAAAAATCCTTTGTTAGTCATGCATTGTTCTTCTCTTGTGTGCGTCTCAATTCCAGTAAAAAACGGACCCTAGGGGATACAATGTATGTAAGCCTACAGATGAACTCATGCATAGTCATTCACAGTAAAGGAACTTGGTGTATCGCTTGATAATATGTATAGATAAAATTCTTAATCAGCATCATTATGGTTTAAGTCAAGTTGGGGTGATACGGTAAAAGTCAAATTAAGCCTGAACCGAGATTAGAGGCTGATAGTTTATGATATTATGTGCTTTAATTGAAAATTAACTCATATCACAAAAATACTTGAAGGTTTGTTATAATATTTAAGTGGACAACAATATCAATAACTGACTTAGCACCAGTCATAATAGCGCTGAAATATAAAACTGTGATGGAAGGGCAATTTGGTCAATATGATTCTCTGCTTAATTCACAAAAATATGTACTGCTTTCATAAAACAGTTTTGATGTTTGTTTATGTTTTATGTTGTTTTCTTATTTCGAAAAAAATTCAAAAATCCAAAATTATTTTGTTTTCTATTTTTGTTTTCTGTTTTATTTTCGGTTTTTGAGCTAAGGTTACATTTTTGAAAAAAAAATACCAAAAAGATTTTCTCAATTTTATTTAATTCTTTTATTTAACGGTTTAAGTTAATTTGTTTAACTTATGTGTTTTGAACGCAAAGCACGTTAAGGTATTGCATCTTACTTCGAATGGTAAGATTTTTAAGGTAAAGTTCATCGGAACATGGGTTTCGATGGATTATTTAATACTTGTGATTTAAACTGATTATTTTTATTTTTAAATTGATTATTTAATACCCATTCGTTATGATCAGTCATGACGAATAAGGTCCACTCGTTACCCATACTGTTAACGAATGAGGGTCAATTAGTTTTATATTTAAATAACGAATAAGTCCATTCGTTATTATCATTTGCTTCCGCTACACTGATAACGTATGACCCCATTCGTCATCATTATTGATAACGAATGAAGAAAAAATCTTAGTTGATTCGTTATGGGAATTAAATTATTCTTCATTCTTTAACGAGGTTAACAAATTATCTAACGAATAATACTATTCGTTAATTTTGAAATAACGAATGGACTCATTCGTTTGTCCTGGAAAATGTGCAAGCCTATTATATTTAATGAACATGAGATGAACGAATCACTAGGCAAACCCTTGCAAATTTATTCCAGAATCTCGACCTTAATCAAATCGTGTTTTGATCATTGATTCAGATTCATTAGGTAAAGGCGATCAAAACGTAAACATTTTCGTCAAAATCCATAGACGATTCGTGGGTTAATTAATCAATTCTTACATCGATAATAAGTCATAACCTGATATCATACACATATGTGTCTTTAATTTCCATGGGTGGTTGGCTTATTGTATCGATGATAAGACGAGCTCCTTGATGTTGACTTTACATTGATTCATCGTTCTACATGGACTAATTGGATTTTCAATTTCATGTTGACAGTCATTATTTATATTGAATTTTGACTTTGACAATTAGGGGTCAAAGTTGATAATTATTGATGCCATTCATTACACATAGTGAATGGACAATCAATTCGTTTATTCATTCGTGACTGCAAGATAGCGAATCAATCAATTCGTGTGAATTAATAATTAATAAGTTCATTCATACATTTTGATAGTGAATGAACATTCAATTTGTCTTATTTGCCAGGCACTCATTCGTTATGGCAACTTGACCATAACGAATCATGCCTTTTGTTATAACAAATGACATCATTCGTCATAACGAATGAGCTGACGCATAACGAAAAACGAATGACACTCATACGTTATTTTCAAAATTTAAATTTCTAATTTTTAATTAAATTAAATCTGCTATGTTCGTTTTTGCTAATCCTTGGGTTTATGGATTTACAGAAGTGGCTATTGAGCATGCACATGATGTTCTAGTGTAGGGTCCGCAACATGTTGCTTCAGAACAACAAACTGTACATCAACAACAGCAGGCTCTTGCGGCTCCTCCGTTATCGTTTGACAAAAAGCATAATATATGTGCCTTTGTGCAAGATAATTTAGCGGATCAAGATTTATTCGAAGATATTATAGCTTTCTTACGATGATCGTGGATACACTATGCCATTACTGCTAGCGTACCAGTCCACTGCAACGTTATCCGTCCGTTCTGGAATTCGGCCGTTACGTAGAGTCCGAGAATCACATTTTCACTGAGGTCAACAACAAGTCGATCGTTATTTCTCATGGTGTTATCCGACGTGTTCTTAGATTTGTGGATAACATGGACAATCCATGTGAATTTGATAGGACATTGATTCGTGGGTTATTTCAGTGTATATTTTATTCTGGAGCCCTCGATCGTTCTCAGTATAACAAGGCGTACTTGTGCGTGCCGTACAAGTACTTACTACACGTTCTTATACAATGCCTTGGGTACGAAAGGGTGGATATGACAAGTGTCGGATTATCCTACAATCGGCATTCGTAGCTCTTATTTTGAACAAGCCGTTCAATTTCTCAGAGCTTATATTCTACCATCTTAAAAAGAACTGTTTGATCAAGAATCGTCGCAGTATATTCTTGTTGTGTCCACGTTTTATCCAGCTGATAATTCATGACACTGAATGATGATGTGTTGAAGTTAGAACACATGAGTGCTAATACAATGAAGAGGATGAAGACTTACAGGAATAAAGAACTGGAGGATCGTCCAAGAACCAAACGTCTGATTGGTCACTTAGGGAATCATGCATATGAATGTCCTTCTGATGATCGTTGGATTCACGAATCTGAATGTGAAGAAGGACCAGGTGGAAATGATGGTGGTAATGATGATGGAGGGGATGATGGTGATGACGGTGGTGATGGACGACGTGCTAACGTTGAGGTAGAAGTTCATAGGCGGCTCAACGAAAGCGAAAAGGCAGGCGATAGCTCATGATCAACCGCCCAAACGTCGTGTGATGCATGATTCTAGTGTGTCAATTGGTCCACAATAGCCGAGGACGTCTGCACTTCAAAGACCGTTGGTGTCGCTTACTACTAGCACCCCGGAACTCACATTGACGACTACTCTCACGTCTGACCCAAGGTTTGGCTTAATTCCACAATCTGTTTTATCTTCAATGCTAAGGCATGCTGCTGCTTCGACGATGGTTCCTCTTACACCGACTATGACGACTACACAACCCTTGGACGTCTCGTTTATGAGAATCAGCCATCCACATGGCCCGGTGCATCTTGTTTCAGCATCGTTTCATGCTTTGCCCCCAATCCATCAGATGGCTATGCTCTTGAGCTTGATTCACTTATACGAGAATCAAATGGTGGCTAATCGTCAAGTTCAGGAGCAGATGATGACAAACCAACGTCGTCTGATAGGGTACGTCTCGTATTGCCAAAAAGAGACTAAAGAGCTACGTGAGATTCTAACGGCTCGGAAGGTGAAGAAAAAGGAACAGGAAGATCTCATTCTTCAGTTAACATGTAAGGATGACGCTTTAAAGAAGCTGAAGAATGATGATGAAGACAAGGATTCGAGTGCTGGTGGAAGTGAGCTGAAACAAGCTCACGGATCATCTTCTGGTGCTGGTACAAGTTGTGGTAGTGGTGAAGGCAATGATAAGCAGTTAGTTGTTTATCAGGACTCGACAAACGTTCAACCTATCGAGTCAATCAAAGCCAACACTGTATTATTTATGGATTTTGAAAAGGGGGTGGCGATGAGCACTACCAACGCGGACGAGATTGAAGAAAGACAATACGTCAATCATGCCCTAACTCGCAAACAAATCTCATTATTATTAGGGCTGAACGATGAAGAGTTAGACGCGTTGGAGGCTGAGGAAGATGTGGAGGTCATTTATGATGATGAAGTGTTGCTTGATATGAGTATTCCACGCGAGAATACGTCGTTTATCTATGAAGACGAGGAGATTGAGATGGAAGATGTCACAACAGAGGAATATCCTGATTTGTATCACCGTTCAAACGTTGATCACGGTGTTCCCACATTTACTTAAGATTATGTTAAATCTGCTGAAGATCATCTGGAAAAGACTACAAAGAAGAAAGAAAGGATGCCTGAAAGGGAGTCTGATCCTACTGTGGCTGACATTGTGAATTGGTTCAAGGCTCGAACAACAAAGATCATCGAAGCCTACAGGTACGTCGATCAAAAACAACAACGGGATGTTGTTGCATGAGCCGAAGCCAATCATAAAATTACATTTATAGTAATGCATACAGTTGAAGGTCATATTTTGTCATGGTTGTACGATTCAGAGTTGAAAGTATGCATTATTAAGTGGGAGAACGGTGTTCAGTATTTCCAATATATAACTGACGTTCTCTCACTGCTGAGGTGGGATGTACGGACACTCGCCTATCAGCCATTTATTAATTGTGGTGGAGATCGACTAACAGAATGGTTTCACCAACATTTGCTTTTTGAGGTCAACCATGGTCATAAATTCTTTAAGCCACAAGTCCCAACCCGTAAGTATATTGATGAAATTGATCCTCGTACAGGTTGGAGGAAACTTGTACTTAAAGTAAAACCGCCTAAGACCATGAAACGTGTACCGGTGAAGACTTTTCCGCAGAGTCTTCACATATCGTTCAATCGATGATACTAAGATAATGGGACGGGCGAGGCGGTCATTGTGCTGGGAATGGGATTGAAGACCAGCTTCATATGATTCATCTATCCAATGTGGCTTGTTAATTTATCAGATACTGTAAACTACCTTTCGTTTGAGAATAAGATTTTATTTGAACGACAAGAAGACTATGATCGAGCTATACAACTCCAACGCGTTGTGCGTGTGTGTCATGCGTTCGGGATTCATAGTTGTTGAGATTGGAAGACGAAGAGGTTCAAGTAATTTAAAGACAAAGAACTCAAGACGAGGTGGTGTTTGTTAGTGCACGGTTTTGTTGTCTCGAGTCTTTGTAATAACCGTATGTAATTTATTATTATTTTAATGTTAAAGGGTACTTAAGTAATTATGTCCCATTCGCTATGTAAGGCTCATTCGTTAAGGATGTTTAACGAATAAGCTCATTCGTTGTTAATTTTAGTTCTTTCGTTAAGGATGTTCAACGAATGAACCCTAATCGTTATATGTAGATGTCCATTCGTTAAGGATGTTTAACGAATGGACCTTAGTCGTTATGTATTAGATCCATTCTTCATGCAACTTTGACGAATGGGGTATAGAAAATGAGTCATTCGCTATACCATAAAATAGTCTGTGTAAAGATAGACGAATGGAGGCCATTCGTTATAGGACATATAAGGAATGGCATCTCATCGTCTATATAAGGTTGTTCATGCATTTTTTTTAATTTAAGTGTTCTAATTATAATTTCTCTCATACTATTACTCTGTCCATTTATCCTCTCATTCCATTTACATTATCAATCATCACAAATCATATAATGTATATCAGATAACTAGATCCTTGGTTCAATCAATATGATGGATTCTATTGATTGATGCTCTATGTTGTGAATTCACACTTTTCAATAGACAAGTTAGTGCGAAAGGCCCATAAAGCATCATCTACTTTTTCTGCCCAATTTTTGTGATTTAACCAAATGGTTTTTTTATGATTTTTTTTATTTCTCTATTAAACTTCAACTTGCCCACTCGTGTGTGGGTGATACGGTGTTGCCAATCGGTGTTGTACTCCATATTGCGACATAACTTGTCCAATTGGTTACAGAAATGAGTTCCTCGACCACTGGTGAGGGCTTTAGGAGTGTCGAAACTAGAAAAAAGTTTTTCAAAAATTTAATGATAACACAAGCATCGTTAGTGGGGAGAGCTTATGCTTCCACCCATTTGGAAAAACGTAATATACAGTTACTAGGATGTACTTATTTCTAAATGAGTTGGGAAATGGTCCCATGAAACGAATCCCCTATACTTAAAAGACTTCACAAACTTGGATGGCTTTTTAAGCCATCTCATTTTTGGATGAGATGTTTCCGGTTCTTTGACAAGCGTCGCATGCTTGGATCAAAGCGTGTGTATCCTTGTATATGGTGGGCCTAAAGATACCAGAGTCAAATAGAATTCTAACTATCGTGGCAATGTTATGATATCCCAGTTGGTCCTTCATGACAATGTATGAGAATGTTTATGGCTTCTTGTCCAGCTACACACCTACGGATGACTTGATTTGCTTCTATGTTAAATAGGTAGGGATCTTCCCCTAAATAATGCATAAGATCGGAGAAGAATTTTTTTCCGCAACTCATTAGTTAGCCATTTCCTCGTGATTTTGCATGCTAGGTAGTTCACAAAATCAGCAAACTAGGGGCATTCATCTTCTTCCTCCATAATTTCTTAGTTATGCATAAGAACTTCATGAGGGAAGTTATCATCTATGATATCCCTCTGTAGCTCTTTTGAAGCTGGGCATTCCAAGCGGAAAGATGGTCTGCACCAACATTTTATTCTCCTCGCTTATCCTAAACTTGGATGTTGAATTTTTGGAGTAGCAGGACCCATCTGGTTAATTTGAATTTTTTGTCTTGTTTGTTGAAAAGGTATCGAATGGCGGTATTATGGGTATAGACGATGGTTGTGGAAAGGGCAAGGTAGGATGTGAACTTATCAAAAGCAAAAAAACTACAGGTAGTAACTCCTTTATTTGTTGTGGTACAATTTTCTTGTGTGACATTAAGAGTTTTACTAGCGTAGTAGATGGGGTGAAAGTGTTGTGTTTTCTTTGGCCAAGCAAGTATCTAACTGCAAAATAACTCGCATCGTACATGATATCGAATGGTAATGTCCAACTTGGAGCAATCATGATTGGAGCGTTAACAAGTTTGTCTTGCAAGAGGTTGAATACTTTTAGGCATCCTTTAGAAAGATGAAGGATGCATCTTTATCAAGAAGTTGAGTCATAGGTCGAGCAATCTTAGAAAAGTCTTTTATGAAATGATTGTAAAAACCTATGTGACCTAGAAAGTGTCTAATAGCTTTGATGGAAGTTGGTGGTTAGAAATAGTTTCAATTTTTGCCCTATCAACTTCTAATCCTGCTTGAGAGATTTTATTACCGAGAACAATGCCTTCTTTAACCGTGAAATGATATTTTTCCTACTTGAGCATCAGATTCACCTCCTCACACCTAGTTAACATTTTTCTGGGTTTTTGAGGCAATAATCGAATGAGTCTTCAAAAATGGAGAAGTCATCCATGAAAACTTCCATTGAGTGTTAGATCATTTCATGGAAGATCGCCACCATAGAACGTTGGAATGTGGCTGGATCATTACACGGTCAAAAGGGCAATCGTCGATAAGCAAAAATACCAAGGACATGTAAAGGTGGTTTTCTCCATATCTTTCGGAGCAATAAGAATTTTGAAGTATCCAAAAAATCCATTAAGAAAGTAATAAAACATTTTTCCAGATAATCGTATAACCATTTGATCAATGAAAGGGAAAAGAAAATTATCCTTTCTTGTGGTATCATTAAGCTTCCGGTAGTCGATTCATACTCTCCAACCTATGATGGTTCTCATTATAATTAGCGCATCTTTCTTGTTTATTAATTCCTCCATTCCTCCCTTATTGGTTACAACTTGGACTGGCCTAACTCAAGGTGAGTCAGAGATTGGATAGCTTATCCATTTATAAAGGAGTTTGATAACTTCTTTCTTCAGGACATCTTGCATTTTGGGATTAAGACACCTTTGATGTTGGGCCATTGACTTGCACTCTTCTTCCACAAAAATCTTGTGAGTACAAAAGGAAGGACTGATGCCTTTAATGTCTATGATTTTCTAGGAGATGACTTTCTTATGGTGTTTTAAGACCTTAAGTAGCCTGTCTTTTTTGTCTTTGGCCAGAAGAGCATTAATGATTACAGGAAGTTGGGAGTTATTTTAGATAGGCATACTCTAGATAAGTTGGGAATTCTTTCAGCCCCAGGCTTGCGATTCTTCAATGGAATGTTTTGCCTTTCTTTGCAAAGATTGATTTCATAAATTTCTTCTGGCTCTTCTTGATCAACAATATGATCTTCTTCTTATTGGATGGGTTAAAGAATAGGTTCAGCTAGATTTTTGTTTCGAGTGAGGTTATGATAGCGTATTTTCTCACATGAAAACTTATGATAGAATCTATAGTATCAATACAATATAGTGTGTCATCGTGGTGTTGTGGGTGTTGCATAGACTTCCCTATGTAAAAGTGATTGCTTCATCATTTACTCTAAGTGTGAGTTTGCTTGTGCAAACATTAATTTGATCCTTTGCTGCGGCCAAGAAATGTTTTCCTAAAGTCAGAGGCACACTTTTATCCTCCTCCATATAAAGAATTACAAAATCTGCTTGAAAAACAAATTTGGCAATTTGGACAAGCATGTTTTCAACAATACCTTGAGGATATTTAATGGATTGGTCGGCTAGCTGAATCATTGTGTGGGTGAGTTTTGGCTCACCTATCACTAGTTTTGCAATAAACCACATAAGGCATTAAACTAGTGATAGCTCCTAGGTCGGACAGGGTATTGTTAACAGAAAAATATTTTATAAGATAAGGGATTGTAAAGCTCCTTGGATCAGTCATCTTCTTTGGCAGTTTGTTTTGAAGGAAAGTTGAGCATTCCTCATTCAAGGTGACATGTCAGAGTTCTTCCAGCTTCCTCCTATTTGTGAGAACTTTCTTAAAATAGTTGGCATACATTAGAATGAGTAATAGCTTCAACAAAGGGATGTTGATATGGAGTTGTTTGAATAGTTCTAGAAACTTTCAGTAATGAGCTTCCATTATTTCCTTTTTCAGACAACTAGGGTATGGAATGTGTGGAATGTAAGTCGTGGCTGGCTCCTTTGATTGTGTCATAGTTGTTGGTCTAGCTTGTTTTGCACCTTTTTTGAAGTTACTATGTCCATTTCCTTGGTTGGTTCTAGAGTCGGTAAGTCAACTGTAGTGGTCTTGTCACTTCTTAAGGTATATTCATTTACTTTCGCGTTTGGATTTATGATTGTGTTGCTTGGAAGGGTATCGGGTGGCCTATCGAATAATTATTGTGCAATATGTCCTATCTAGGTTTCCAGATTTTGCATGAATGCTTGTTGGATTTTTAAATAAGCATCATGCTTCATTAGCACTCCATTGAATTCAAAGGACCTTAAGTCTGCACGTTTTTCAGCTTCAGTGTTTCTGTCCATGAGTTGAGTTAGCATGTCTTCAATTTTTGAATTATTTTGGAATACATTGTTATTGGAGCTTTGTCCTTGAAACTTAGGTTTAGGTTAATATGTTTGGTTCATGGGTATTTTGTCGAATCCTGGTAGGGCTTGACCATTACCTCCATCCTTCCAACTAAAATTCGAATGGTTTCTCCAACCTGGATTGTAAGTGTTATTGAAGGCATTGTTCTGGCAAGTAAAGAATCGACTTCATTCATAGCCATCAGGGTTTGCTTGCATTTGCTGGTTTTGTAAGATCTTCCACATGTGTCACAACTTATTTTCATCTTACCAGCTCGGCTTGCAGCTATTCGAATTCTTATAAAGTACTTTGAGTTATGCAGTGACAAAAGTGTTCGAGCCGACGTGGCTCATTCCTTTATGGGATGGAGTAGATCGTGGTGGGTTATAGGAGAAAATTGTATTTTCCGCCTTCTCCAGGATTTCAAATGCTTCATTTGGAGATTTAGATTCAAGATCACAGCCGGCAATTTGGTCGATGGTCTGCTGTTCTAGCTAGATTGTTCGTCGAAGAATGTATGCACTTGGAGCCACATCTTCAATCCATAATGTGGGCATATTCTTAGGGTGTGTTTAGGATTCCTTATTTAAGTTGAAAAGGACTTATTATGATAAGTAGAAAAGGACTTATGAATTTCTAATAAGGAGTTTCCAAAAAAGTGTTTGGATTAAT
Source organism: Bidens hawaiensis (assembly GCF_021521415.1). Classification (NCBI taxonomy): domain Eukaryota; kingdom Viridiplantae; phylum Streptophyta; class Magnoliopsida; order Asterales; family Asteraceae; genus Bidens; species Bidens hawaiensis. The sequence continues at coordinate 334,236 of NW_027491482.1, forward strand.
AAACGCTAATAAGTTGTTTTATAAAAAGTCTTTTTTTTTTAATTATTAATGTAAAATGACCAAAAGGGACCCTTTTTATAAGTGAATAAGTTGTTTTTGGGTGGAATGGGTATTCTAAACCTTAAGAAGATAAGTTACCATATCCCAACTTCTTCAAAACCCATTTTTAGCCTTATGAATAAGGAGAAAGTTAAAAGGACTTATTGGTTCCCAAACACTATATAAACATAAAAAGGACTTATTTATCCTACATAAGTCATAAGGAGAGGAAAATAAGGAATCTCAAACACACCCTTAGTAGATTCTTGTATCTCTCCTAGGCTATGTGTAGTGATTCATCTTCATCGGTCATGAATCTGGTGATGTTGGTTCGATAGTTTGCAATTTTGTCGGATGGAAAATATTTTAGAAGTAATTGTTCCACCATCTGTTCCCAAATGGATATGGATCTAGGGAAAAGATATTCTAGCCGATCCAAGACCTGTCCTCGAAGAGAGAAAGGGAAAATTTTGAGTATGTGGCGTCTGCCTAGGGTATGGGGTCGGTGACTGTGGCAATATACCTCATGTCATTATCATAAACCAACCTCCAAAGAAAAATTAGATCCATCCCCACATGTGGCATGGACGGCATAGTCAAACCAAAGGATATTTTCAATCTCTCTACTAGTATTATCGTCCCTATCTCCAAATATCCAGTCTTTGTCACATCCCCCGACCCTATGTCCCGGGATGGGAGCCATGAATGCTAGAAGTGGAATCGGTGTTTATTAAAATATTTAGCAACAGAAAAATTCATCAGGACCATAGTTAGGAAAAATTATCGGAGTGTAAATACGTGGTTTTTACTTCATAAACTAGGGATAAAACACATTTTTATATAAACATAAGGTTTATAGGGATAACCTTAATTTACAAAACATATATCTTTATTCTAGTGACAAACCACTTATTTAAGTTGAAAGGCCTACCGGGCTTCATTCATGTGTCTTTAACAAGTCACCTGAAACATGTTTAATTATATCTGATCAGCAGGAAATACTAGTGGTATATTCATTTGTAAATGACACATTTTTACAATTACATCAATAAGATGTTTTACACATGTCTACTTACAAATTACTGAGAGGTACTTGTCACTCGACCGTATCTATAACTGTGTTCATATTACTTATTGGCTAACAATTGTCCAATAAGTAACGTGTAATAACCAATTAAGGTAAGCCTTGTATACAAAACCCCCCACAATACCAGTAGTAACCATCCCGTAAATCTATAGAGACTTAATCAATATAATGTAATTAAAAAATATTTGAAAACATTTGTAGTATCTGTCATGAGTTTAATAAGTTTAAAAATCTCAATGGCAGGTTTGAAAAAAAAACAAATTGTCTCACACAAATGTGAGTTGTACAAAAACTCGAATGTCTCACCTTATAGGTTTATTGTTTATGAGCTTCCTAGTAATTAAGCACCTAGATTAACACAATGCAATAAGTATAGGTATAAATCAAAAAGCTTTAACAATATTCATGAGATTAAAAACCATTACACGATGGTACAAAGTCTCACCTTGTTCAAGCCGAAATTTGGATTCGGGTACTAAGTTTCTTTCAGTCAGATTAGCGTATCGTTGCGGCTACTCGAGGTATTATATCAATACTCTAATATAAGATAAACGATAGAGAGATGCGTTGTATTTGAATGATGAAACTCAGCCTTGATCACTCCCATTTTATAGTTGACTTCGGAGTTGGTTGCGTATCGCGATGTGCTAAAAAAGAGGTCAACACGTAGCGCGATGGAAATATATGCTTGCTGAGTCAACCCTAGCTATGCCACGTTGCATGCAACTTTTCACGTATGTGTAGACATCACGTCGCATATCGCGATGGGTAATTTAAGTACCCATAGGGTAGCACGATAAACACCAAATTTTTTGGGATAACTATAAGCCTTCGGGTATCGCAACGAGGCTTATCTTCATCTATCGCGCAGCTCGATGGTCGAAGTACAAAGTGTGCCATCAAAGCGCTCCACATCGCACTTTGCTCAGCCCGTGCACGTCTGGTGATTCGCACCCTCGTTAAGGCCACTAAGTGTGTTTTGGCATACAAGTATATAATTGTGTGAGCCCTTCTCCTTATAAGGAGCTTACAATGTGGGTAACTCACTTTCCATAGTTCGTATTTTGGGGATTGTCATAGTCTTTGCATTGTCTATCTTGAAATGGCATAACGCAACGACTGAAAAGTTTAATGCCCTTTTTAAAACTCGATACTTGGGAACTTGTCCATCGTCACCCACAAATGAACATTATACATAGCATGTGGCACTTCGAACATAAGTTTAATTCTAACATCACCCTTGAGCGGTATATGTCTAGGTTAGTATGTGACGGTCATTCCCAACAGGTTGGTGTGGATATTGGAGAAATATTTAACCCAGTTGTCAAACCAGCAATGATTCGCACAGTATTATTTATTGCATTATCACGGTCATGGCCAGCCCATTAGTTGGATGTCACGAATCTTTTCTTACACAGAAATCAATCAAAACGGTCTACATGTATCCCCTAATGGGGTTTCATCATATGGATTATACAAATTATGTTTGTTTACTTCAAAAAAATCCTTATACAGGCAAAAGAAAGTGTCGCGGGCTTGGTAACAATGTTTCATTGATTATCTTTACAGTTGGATTTTAGACAAAGTCGTTGTGATACTTCTCTATTTATTATATATCCGGGTCACGAATCATCATACCTTATACTATATGTTGATGGAATCATACTCACTACTCCGTATGATGCCCTTCGGCAACATTTGTTGCCTTGCCTTGTCGCAGAGTTCATAGTGAAAAACTTAGAACCATCGAGTTTTTTTCTCGGTATCTCAGTTGCACACACTAGTGATAGCATGTTCTTATCCCAAGCAAACTATGCCAAAGACATAATTATACAGGTCGACATGGAGTCTAGCAAACCCGTAGCCACCTCTTGTGGACACAAATGGAAAACTAAGTTCCTCGAGCGGTACACCATTTCTTGACCCGACTTTATATTGTATCATAACCACGGCTCTTCAGTACGTCACTTTCATTAGACCGGACATTAGTTGCGTTTTTCATCATATATGCATGCATATGCACCCGTCATTGACAACTCATTGGGATTCTCTTAAACGCATCATTCGTTATATTTGAGGGTAAGTGGATTGTGGCTTAACTTTTGGTGAAACGACCAACCCGTCTCTTCTCGCGTACACCGATGCCGATTGGGCTGGTTTCCTGTATACACGTCATTATACCTCTGGTTTATTTGTATTATTGTAATAACCTCATCTCTTGGTCTTCAAAACGACAACCGACTATCTCTCATTCGAGTGCTGAAGCAGAGTATCATTGGGTTACAAAATGTAGTCGCTAAAAAATATTGGTTATGAAACCTTCTCTTGGAGTTAAATCGTCCACTTTCCCAAGCTACATTAGTTTATTTTGATAACGTCAGCATCATCTACTTATCGTGAACGTTGATCAACATTAACAAACGAAACACATTGTAACATCCTACTTTTAGTTATAATAATAAAATAAATTTCATTTATTTTATAGTGTGTCATTATCGGTTTAAATAAATAAACTAATAGAAGGTGGGATTGGGCTTTAAAAGATATAATAAAAGATGGGATGGGCCTTAGGTCCATGGGCTTAAGGGAGTATAAATACCTTTAAACCCTAAACCTTTCCATTTCTATTCATCTCTACACAATAGCCTACACCTTGGAAAACACACACAAACCCGAACCAAGATGCGAAGGCGAAAACCCGAGCTTGTTGGTGCTGGAACATCGTGACGGACCAAAAAAAACATCAAAAACCAGCTCGTGTTCGTATACCGACTCGTTTAAGGTACGTTTATGACTTGAACTTGTTCGTTTAGGTTCGGATTTCGTCTAGAGATCATAGATCTAGGTGTATATGGTAAAAATGAATCCAAAACAACAAACCTAACTGAAATTGGTTAAGATTCGATGGGTTAATCGATTGATAAAGGAGCCGTACCTATATATGCCAGATTTCACCCCTTAAACATGAATGTTTGGTCGATTTGATGGTTAGGGTTTATGGGCGCTTGAATTACGAGTTCAATGGTACCAAAATCGTGTTGTTTCGTTAAGATTTGAGGGTCCAATTGCAAAATCTGATTCTGTTGACTAATTGCTGTTCTTGGCAATTTTGACTTTGACCCTGAGTCAAAGTCTGGGTAAGATGGATGCAGTTCGTTATGAGATAGCGAAATAGTCATCCATTCGTTAAGTCTATATAACGAATCAGTTCAACCATTCGTTAAGACAAGATAACGAATTAGCTCACCAAATTCGTTATGTTAAGGTAGCGAATCAAGTAATTCGTTACCCGCCAGTTCGTTATAAAAAGGTAACGAATCAGAGGACGAATCAGACGATGAAAAGAGGACGAATTAGGAATAAGAACCAGATCACAAAAGATAACGAATTAGCTAACGAATTAGACTTAATTCGTTATAGAGAATGGACTAACGAATTAGATAATAATTTAAAATCCTAATGGAAAATGTGTTAAGAAAGTTAACGAAAATAAAAATTTTCCAAGCTTACCTGGCAGCTTAACCCCAGCCAGGGGCTCTGCCCCTTGGACCACGTTAGGGGCTGCCGCCCCTAGAACCCTGCTGCCAGGGGCGCTGCCTCCGGACCCCTGTTCGTTGTGAGTAATAATTAAACTAGAAATATGATATGAATAGTGATAGTTAATTGATACGTGTAATTGTTATACAGTTAGTCGTGCACAGCTCAAGAAGGGAATAACGATAAACGGTGAACGTAACCGAATTCAGGTGAGTTTCTAGCCCCACTTCCTTGTTATGTTTTCGGGGCTGTGTGCATACTCAATGTGATTAGTTAATACACTTACCTTAAATGGTAAGTGTATGTCTTATATTATTTATGTATGAATGAATGCTTGATGATGCATGAACGATCTTCGGATATTGCATGTAGCGTCAAGGGATAGTTTAAAGGTATGATTGATGTAAATATGTATGATATACAAATGATGTATGTGCTATGGAAGTTATAATTAAGAATGTATGTATATAAATGTATGGAATGTATGGTCAGAAAGGGAACGGACCCTAATAATATCCGCGAATGAAGGGAACGGACCCTAATAATATCCGCGAAGGTAGGGTACGGACCCTAATAATATATGCGAACGTAGGGAATGGACCCTAATAATATCCGCGAATGCAGGGAACAGACCCTAATATATCTACGAATGTTTTAAGATGAGGTATATGTATATGTGTATGTATGAAAGGAAAGAAGAAAGGTATGATAGTATGAACGTACGAAGGAAGGTAAGGAACTATGTAAGTATGTGTACCTTCGGATGCGTATATATGAATATATATGGATGTATTGTATGTTACTTGATTAACTAGAACTCACTCAGCGTAGTTGACTTTTAGTATGCACGCAGGTGAGTAGAATGAGGCAGCTCGCTTGAGGGGAACACATGGCATGGAATTGAAGAACTGGCATCTCAAGGAAGTATTATGTTATTATAAAGAGAGTGTTTTATGTTTAAACCACTTGAATGTTTATGCTGATAAGATTTGGAAGCTATGTATTATATTCTGGTTGAAGTTTTAATATTCCTCGAATGTTTTTATTAACTCTGATATTTAAAACTGTGTTTATGAGTAAATCCAACGTCCAAATGTAGGCACCGGTTACGGGGCCTTACACACATTGAACTTGATATTCACTTTGTTCGCGAACAAGTACAAAAAGATCAAGTCTGTATACTTCATGTACCGACATCTTATCAAATTGTTGACATCTTCACCAAGGATTTACCGCAAACTCTCTTTGAAGACATCCACTCGAGTCTCAACATCCGGCCTCTCCCGCTTCGACTGCATCATGGGAGTAATAGACTTATTGTTGTGTTATATTTAGTCACATATTATTTCCTTGGTTGGCAAGTTAACAAAGGGTTCCAACACACATTTTTCCATAAATTAAATTTTTTTTATCTATATAGTTGCATAAAATGTTTCGCATATTTCCATTTCTAAAATTTGTTATATGCGATTATGCGTACAAAAGTAACAATAAGACAATTAGTCTATACACCATACTTAAATGAAATAAAAATAATAAAATTACTTCTATCTCAAAATTAAATACCAAAATAAATTTGTAAAAAAACAGTGGCGGTGACGTCAGCGACGGCATGGTATAGCGGTGGTGATCAGGTGGTTGCGATGATTGTAATTGTTGCGGTGGTCGTCAAGAGGTTGTGACGATTGTAGTATTGGCGGAGATGGTGGTTGTGGTGCAAATGGTGATGGCAATCAGGTGGCGGCGGCGTTGGTGGTCAGTTGGTTGTGGCGACGGTGGTGGCGGGATGGTGGTGGTTGTGGTGGCAACGATGACAGTCAGGTGGTTGTTGTGGCGGCGGTGGTCAAGTGGTGGTGGTTGTCAGATGGTGTTGTCTGGAGAGTAGGGTGAAAGAGGAATATAATGGAAAAAAAGTGTGGGAAGGAATGGTTATGAGAGAATCAGGTTCCATGTGTAATTGTTGATTTCATTCAATTGACCAACCAAACACTTAATCTTTTCATTCCTTCACAATAACTCATTGTGTTCTCCCGTCATTCTCATATACCAAACACTATCTAATAAAACACTGACCTATTGGTTACACCTTATTATTTTTAATCTTATTATGCAAAATCAACCCATGATAAAACCTGTCATGCTTTGAAATGATTAGAAAGCCGAAGTGTGCAAAAAAGGGAGTAGACATGTTTCATTGTTTTCAAGTGGGCCAAGTAGACTTGCTTCAGTGGAATATGACTCATTTGTAGGTGGCCCAAATCCATATTATTTAAAAGAAATTAGGGTCAATGCTCAATACAACTAAATTTGGTCTATTAAACTATTATATATGATTCACATATAATTAAAAATATACTAAATATAATTTTAAATAAAACCATATATAATAATAGTAAAGAATACTACGAGCAAAACTAATAAATGTGTATGTAATATGTATACATCACATGTATTATTCCATTTTTTTAATTATGTCATAAACATTATACCATCATCACACGTGTTTTCTAAAATCTACTAAAATGAATTCATTTTCATTTCTTTTTAAATTTAAAACAGAAGCAAATAAAAAAAAAGACTTACTTGCCTGTTAAGTTTTCATAACTAATACATTATCTATAAATATACAAAAATATTAAAAAAAAAGGTATGTTTGGTTGAAAGAAATGAAATGAAGAGGGAATGAAATGGGAGAAGGAATGAAATGGACAAAAGAATGAAATGAATCATTACCATTCATTTGTCTTGTTTGGTTAACATATGTGAATGAAATGAATGATTATTTTATGTTGTTTGGTATCTGAAAAAAGTTTTAGGAATGAAATAGAAATAATAAAAATATTTAAATCCCAAAATATATATTTTTTTCAACGAAAAAAAAAACTGAAATGACGACGGTGGTGGTAGCTCTAGAGATAAAAATGGTGGTGGCGGTCAGGCGGTGGGGGTGGGGGTTGTGGTGGTGGTGGTCAAGCGATGGTAGCATTAGTAGTGATGACGGTAGTAGGGTGGTGATGACGGTGGTGGTGGCCATGCAGTGATAGTGGTGGTGGCGGTTATGGTCGGGTGGCGACAGTGACAATGGTTGTCGTGGTTATAGCGACGATGGTGGCGGTGGTAACTTTGGTGGTAAGGTGGTGGTGGTGGTGGCGACGGTGGCAGTCAGGTGGTGGTGGCGGTGACGGTGGTTGCGGCGGAGGTGGTGGTGGTGGTGACGGTGGCGGTGGTGGTCAGATGATTGTGGTGGCTATGGTAGTGGTGGTGGTGGTGGTTGTTGTAAGGTAGCGTTTGTTATGCAACAATGACAGGCGGAATGAAATGATTCATTACGTGGGAATGAAATAAGAGGTGTTTGGTTGCACAATGGAATGGAATCATCCATTACACATGGAATCCCATTCCATCAAAACCATTCCTTCCCACCCCCTTCTTTTTTTTCATTCCATTAATCCTTTAACTTACTTTCTCAACAACACTATCATCTAACAACAACCACCGCCACCACCACTACCATAGCCACCACCATTATCTGACCACCACCGCCACCGTCACCACCTCCGCTGTCACCACCGTCGCCGCCACCACCACCTGACCGCCACCATCACCACCTCCTCCACCACCACCACCTTACCACCAAAGCTACCACCACCACTACCACTACCATAGCCACCACCATCATCTGACCACCACCGCCACCACCACCTCCGTCGGCACCACCGCCGCCGCCACCGTCGCCATCACCACCTCCTCCTCCTCCACCACCTTACCACCAAAGCTACCACCGCCACCATCTTCGCCAAAACCACGGAAACCATTGTCACCGTCGTCACCCGACCATAACCGCCACCACCACTATCACTGCCTGGCCACCACCACCCTACCACCGCCATCACAACTAATGCTACCATCGCTTGACCACCACCACCCCCGCTGCTTGACCGCCACCACCACCATCGTCGCCACCGCCACCACAACCACCACCCCCGCTGCTTGACCACCACCACCGTCGCCAGCGCCACCACCATTTTCATCTCTATAGCTACCACCACCGTCGCCATTTCAGTTTTTTTTAATAAAAAAATATATAGTATGGGATAGGAATATTTTTGTTATTTCTATTTCATTCCTAAATTTTTTTTCGGATACCAAACAACATATAGTAATTATTCATTTCATTCCCATATGTTAACCAAACAAGACAAATGAATGGAATGATCCATTTCATTCATTTGTCCATTCCATTCCTTCTCCCATTCCATTCCCCATTCATTCCATTCCTTTCAACCAAACATACCCTAAGTATGTTGAAGGAGGAATGAAATGAAAAAAAAAGGAGTGGGAAGGAATGGTTTTGATGGAATGAGATTCAATGTGTAATGGATGATTTCCTTCCATTGTGCAACCAAACACCTCTTATTCATTCCCACGTAATGAATCATTTCATTCCTTCTGTCATTACAGCATAACAAACGCTACCTAAGTTCACAGAAAAATTTATATAATTAAAAAACTGGCTCATATAATTTGAAAAAAGGTTCAAATAACTAAAGACAGTGACGATTTGTTTGCCTTTACCCTTGGAGAAAACCAAACTCATTTATGTTCTTAAATTGATAACCATATTTTGGTTGACCTAATCCCTTCTGTTCCCCGACGTCGACAAGTGGCGGTAAAAAAATATAGGAATCATGTTTACTTTATAAAAAAACTTTGTTTTACAACAAGGGGCAGATTATGGCATGGATAGGGTGGGCCGGTGTCCACCATTCGTGTACAGGAGTAGCGTGTTATGTGTATGTTTTAGTATTTGATGAGTCAATAATTACTCAGTGCTCACCGTCGGAAATTAAAGTGATTTTAACTGGGTTTTTTTTGGGTTTTTTTTGTCCGATGAGTGGAAGGGAAACATACCAAAAGCTAGAGGTGCACAAATAGGGTTTTTTCTAATACCCGGGCTCGGGTATGGAAACGGTTTCGGGTATGATCGGGTATTGAGAGAAATCGGGTAGGGTTCGGGTAAGGTATTAAAGAGAAAAACTCAACCCTATGTACCCGCGTAGGGTATGATCGGGTTCAGGTATTGGAACCGGGTACGATCGGGTATTAATACCCGGTTTTGAATTTGTAATTTTTTATACATTTTTTAATTTGTTTAAAATTTAAATTTACTTTGTAATGTATAAAAAAATAATTAAATAATATTACAAAAACCATAAATCCACTTAATTACAAATTATTTACTTGGTAATATGCAATTTACAAAAGCTTAAACATAAAAGTTGTGAAGTAAACATAAATATATACTATAAAACTCATGCATTATTTTCGGGTATCGGGTATAACCGAGTATCGGGTATAGGGTATCACCGGGTCCGGGTATTTACGGATATAAATCGGGTACGGGTATTGACCTCAAAATGCATACCCTATCCATGGTAGGGTCGGTTCCGGTTTCGGGTATAGAATACCCGGGTATAAAAAAACCAGTTCCTGGTATTTTTTTCGGGTCCAGTTCCGGATACGGGTCCAGTTCCGGATTCGTGAAAAACTGAATTCGCGTACGTATTTATACGATAAACATTAGTGTATTGGATCCTCTCTCTCTGTATATATATATATATATATATATATATATATATATATATATATATATAGGATCAGGATCATGAGAGAACCTTTTTGAAATTGAGAACTATGAGAACCATTTTAAACCACAAAAAACCCAAAAATAAAAAAATCATAAAATAAAAAAAACACAAAAATCAAAAAAGTAAAAAAACCAAAATTCTTATTTTATTATCCCGGTTTCATAAAAAAAACTTGGTTTAGCTAAATTATATACACATATGTATACTATATACATATATGTACATTTACATGATTTTTTTGTACACATATGTATAATTTAAGATAAATGATACTGTACATATGTGTATATTACGTAACTAAAAATTATATAAAACTATTCATAAGTGTATAGAACGACGCTTTTTTTTAATTTTTTATTGAAACCGGAATGAAATACAAGAATTTTGGTTTTTTTACCTTTTTAAAATTTTTATTATTTTTTGTTTTATGATTTTTTTAAATATTCTTTAAAGGTGTTTTTAGTGGTTCAAAATGGTTCTCAAAGTTCTCAATTTACAAAAGGTTCTTTTAGGATCCTTACCATATATATATATATATATATATGGAAAGTGAGTATGGGGCTGTTAAACATCTAACATTAGATGTGAAACCCAAAACTACTTAGTTTTGATAACAATTAAATTTAATCCAAAAAATAACAATGGTTTACTCGATCAAATATCTGCTTGGCGGTGACTTCTTCAGTTCTACTTGGATCATCCATCCCTGACGATATCTATTGATTTCTGCTTCTCCACAATCCAATCAACTACTAAGGTCGATTAAGGTTTTCAATTAGGGAATTCTATTAATGATTGTAAGTTTATTATTCGCAAAAACCTAACTTATATCAATTGTTTTCGACTCCTTCTCCTATCCAATCAACTACTAAGGTCGATTAGGGTTTTCATTTACGGAATTCTATTTCTAATTATAAGTTTATTATAGTCTTTCTTCCATTTTTGTGAACTGCTACTTGATTGTGAAACTAAGTTTTGTAATTGTTATACGAACTGTTACTTAATTGTGAAACTATCTTTTGCCTTTTGGTATATATTTTTTTCTTTCCATAGCACATAATGCTCTATTATAACACTTGTATGACTCGGTGGCCAAAAAGTTATCATATTTTACATTATGTGCAGATCGTAATTGAAAATGCAGTTCATCTAAAGTATGATTTAAGTTAGAAAAGCATAATTACATACCAAAATCACACCAAACCTCTAAATAACAAGAGCATGTTCATTCATTGCTTCTGTGTTCTTAATATGCCCTTCCTAAGAGTATAAAATGGATTTAAAAAAATAGTTAGGGGTTTGAGAAATTGGGGGAGCTTAGGATTGGATGATGACTTTTAGATCAATTTTGTTTCGAACTCGGCTCGTGAGTTGTTTTTTCAAGCTCGGGCTTGAGCTCGAATCGTTTCGAGCTCTTTTTCTTATGTTCAGGCTCGACTCGTTAGTTGTCTTTTCAAATTCAAACCCAGCTCATTTATTTTTTATCAATCAATATATGCATTCTTAATAATTTTTATATATTTCATTCAGGTGCAGATTTAATACAAAGCAGCATGTCGGCTATCAAGAGAAGTAACATGTTAGTTGTTTTCTCGTTATGGCTTGAAGATGATGCAATAGCAACAAATATAAGGATTAGCATCAATTGCACAGCTGCAGACCTTGATTTATAAACTGTGCTCAACTTGTAACAAATGATTGTCCGGTCACCATACTCCAATTTGAGACTTTCTGTTTTGTCAAGCTTGAAAAATGCAACAGTATACTATGGCTTAAATTACTAGTTTTTGGTTTACTTATGCATATTATCTTGTAATTATTCTCGTGAGTCGTGGGAACTCTTTGTAACAGACATGATTATATAATGCAATTTTTTTTTCATGATATTGTTGCTGTTTATTTTAGCTCTTTGGTTGAATATGTTAATGCATTATATGGTTGATTTGAGCAAGTGTTCCATTAAATAAGAGTGCATTTTTGTTGCTTGAACTTAATCTACTACAGCAACATCTATGTTTCATAAAAAGGTTGAGACTGATGCTTAGTGTCAACAACTCTATATAATTTTTTGTCATATTGACCCATTTCATTTTAATTTCTTATATTTTGACTCGTTCAATAGATGTTAACTTAATTTAAACCCGTTTCGCTGTAACATCCTACAATTTGACCAACTTAGTGTTCATTCAAATATTTTAACATAAGTTGCCAGTTTCGTTTTAATTTCCCGTATTTTGACCTGTTAAATAAAAATTAACTTAATTTGAAGTCATGTTACTGTAAGACCCTATGTATCGACACGTTTAATGTTAGTCAAATAAGTACAGCAAAACAAATATGCATAGCAGCCAATTTAAATTCATAATAACACTTTAACAACTAAATAACTGCAATTGCTATATCAATACAAATTTAGAAATTCAAAAGTTTAGCATCAATTCAAGTTTTAATAAAAAACCTACTGTACTTAACTCCAAGCATTGCAAATGATCTTCAAATAATATGTTAAAAAATGATCTTCAAAACAAGCCATTCTTCAAGTTGATTCATCCTTTTCTTTCTTTTAGAGCCTCATCTATCTGGAAAAAAAAATACGAGTATTACACTTCAACAGAAAAGTGTCTTTAAATACTAATATATATTATTACTCTTACCTTCCTTTTTGGACATCCACTGATGTAATGACCCAATTCCTTGCAGTAAGAGCATGTTCTCTTTTTTGGTGCTTCAATAGAGGATTTGATTCTAGTTGCATTTTTAGGACGACCTTTAGTATTAGTAGGAGCTAATGGGTCCCGAACAGAAATTTGAGGCATCATTTTTACTTGTGAGCTTCCGACATTAGACTCTTGTGGTGCAATTTCAAGCTGTTTGGAATTTGTTCGGATACTTTGTTCTTCTAAAAACTTCACCAATACGGTATTTAGTTTCTTTACCTCAAATGAAGAGTCTCGTGCATTCTCGATTGCTTTTCTAAAATTCGACTGAACACACCACAATGTTAATGTGCTGAACTTCAAGAGATCGAAGATGTTCGATCTCATGTCTCTTAATATGCCATGAACAATAACGATGTCTACTTTTTGGAAATATGCTTTTGATTGCATTTCCAATAGCTTTATCTTGATCAGTAATTATAGCCAATGGATACTTGTCAAACATGCAGTTTAAAAAGTTTTTAAATAACCACTCAAAAGTTTCTTGTTTCTCATTTTCCAATAGTGCACCGCCAAATATTATAGATTGACGATGATGATTCACCCCAACAAATGGAGCAAACGGCATCTTAAATTTGTTAGTCATGTATGTGACATCAAACACAAGAACGCCCCCAAATTTTATGTAGGACTCTCTTAATCTCCCGTCAGCCCAGAAAATATTTCTTGGAGAACCATCATCAAATAAATTGACAACAAAATAAAGGTTACTATCTTCTAATAGTTTATCTTGGAAATGCTTAATGAGCCCATAAAACTCCTTACCTTTGTATTGTTTTCGTTCCTCGGCCAAGATATCAGCACATTGTTTTGACGTAACATCATTTTCAAGTGGACTTTTCATGGTATTTATAACCTTCTTGATTTGACAAGGTTTCAACCCAGATTTACCAAGTTCCGACATCAAAGATTTGCAAGCCATTGAGCGGTGAGACTTCCCATGAGAACGGTATTTCATAACTTTGGTTGGAGTAACAATTAGCTCATGATTGTGTACATCGTGAAACATATCCACTATCCATTTTGCATCTTTACGTTTTGAAATCCGAATAACTGCTTCACATCCGGTCCTTAAATCCCTACGACGTTTCTTAACATCCCCACTAGAGCTTTTAGACTTTAAATCTTTAAAACCCTCTTTGTTGCATACACATTGCTTTCGATAATGCTCACTTGTTGTCTGATTTTTATAACTTGTAAATTTACGTATTCCAAATCCATGTAAAAAGGCATATTGATTGTAGAACTCATATGCATCACCAGGACTATCGAATATCATTCCCTCCACATTATTCTCATCAAACTTATTAAATCTAGGATCAACATTCAAATCATTATTATCCTCAATTTCAGCACCCAAACCACCAGCTACATTTGTTTCAGTAGCATCATCCTCTAATTGAGGTTGTAAATCTACATGTACGTCCTATACAAAATAAGTAAATCAATTAACATATAAATAAATACAATTTAGAGCCATTATCCAATTGAGAAATTGATTTACTATACTAACCGTGGAACTGAATTGATGAAAATCAATAAAAGCCATTAAGTTGTATGGAAGGATAGTTTCTGTAGGAATATGTGACTGCAAGACTGAATAGGAGAGGCTGGGATTACAAGATTGATGTGTGAGTTAATTGTAACATGTAACATCAAAATCAACCCTAATGAAAACCATGCTGCAGATCGACTTGTTTCGCACCAGAAGCAAGTTACGACTTGTGTGGATTGATAGAGAGGAAATAGTAAATAATTGATTTAAAAAATTAATTTTTAATTAATTGTTATCAAAACTACGAGGTTTTGGGGGTTTCACATCTAATACTCACTTTCCCCTATATATATATATAAGATCGAGCAAATCTTATATCTTTTCATCAAAAAATGTAAAATGAACGGTTCTCGTGTTTGCACTACGTTGACTGATTTAAAAAAAGTGAGTATTACTTATTAGATATTTACTATAAAACTTTTATATTGACCACCTCGTCATAAAATTAAATTTTCTGCCAAGCAATGTTTGACCCAACCCGGACGTCGACCTGGACGCCTTACCGGGTCAAAGGTCGGGCCGACCCGGAAGGGCGCACCGGTGTTTGACCCGGATGATGTTATAAATAATTGTTATATTTATATATAATTCAGTATTAGTTAACAATTATTACGAATTGAGTAAAATGCCAAAATCATCCCTATGATTTGATTAATTTTGCGACTTTAGTTCAAATAGTTTCATTTTTGCAACTATAACCTTGTGGTTTTCTAATTGTTGTCAATATCGTATAAATCACTAACTCGGTTAACTTTTATCGTTAACACAGGGGTAATATGGACATTTCCTATATATATATATATTTCTTATATAATAATAATAGTAATAAATATAAATATAAGTAATTAACCCCAACCCATGACCACTTTCTTCCCCACGCCCTTGCCGGCCACACGGCACACCCCGTACACCGCCTCCACTTCTCGGCAGCCAAACCCCACCAATGGCCACCACCTGCAAGGCTTCGACCACCGCCGAAGCCTCAGCACCCGACAACAACAATTTTCCAGTTGACATCCCCATTCCATGCCCTAATTCCTGAAACCTCAAGGTTTACGATGAAAGACGGAGAGAGCAGAAAGATCAAGAGGGGATGGAAATTAGCGGCTGAACCCCATCACTGTCGCTGCCTGAAACCTCCACCGTCGACGCCTCTAGAAACCACCAATACCTCAATCGATTACTATTTGTGTTTAGGTGTGAAATTGTGTGAGTGAGAAATTAGCTACTAAAGGTTTACGATGAAGAAGATGCGACAATGGTATGCTCTTAATTTTGTGGTTTATTTTGTATGTTCAGCTTGGTGCAAGAAAGAGAAACATTGATGAGTCGCCGGAGACGATGGTGGCTGTGGGCGTTGGTGTGGAGGAGGCGTTGTCTTCAGAAGGGGGTGGGGGAGAAGATGAGGGATCGTATCGGTTCAGGATCTTGAATTGGTGACGAAAGAAGAGATGAGTTCTTTATCGTTGCCGCTGTCATCGGAGTTCATGGAGGTTTAAAGGAAGAAATGAACAGCTAGAAATGATTTTTTTGGAAAGGTTCTCGTTGTTGTGGTCATTCTTTTGTTTATGGTCTTTCTTTTCTTTTATTATAAATTTGCTATTTATTACTCTCTCCGTCCCATTTTAAGTGTCTTAGTTTGAATTTCCAAGTCTTTCTTTTGCAACTTTGGCCGTAAATATTTTTGTTCATGTCATATTATACTTATTGAAAATTATATCAATGTAAAATACATTTAAAACCCAATTCATTCATATAATTTTCATCAAGTATTATATGACACGAATAAAAATATTTACGGTCAAAGTTGCAAAAGAAAGACTTGAAAATTCAAACTAAGACACTTAAAATGGGACAGAGGGAGTAAATGATTTAATACATTAACGGAGTTAGCGATTTCGACGATATTGACAGCATTTAGAAAACCTCAAGGTCTCTGTTGCAAAAAAGAAACTATTTGGACGAAATTCGCAAAAATGTCCAAACCTCAGGGACGATTTTGGCACTTTACTCTTACGAATTCTTGTTCACGTTTATTTTGATAGATAGGCTACATTATAGTTTGGCTTAAGGCCCATATTATTGTTACATACACAAGTTAGATCTCTGGCCCATCATTCTTTTTTAAACCTTTAAACGAGAGAAGCTTTATAAGATCCATATACCGGCTGTTACCATGTCTTCTAATCAGGACATTCTCACTTTTACTTCTCTCTGATTCATCTCTATATGATGTTCTATGAACTTGTATTAGGGTTTTAAACCCAGTTGGCTTCATACTAATTTCACTATAAGCTTGTGCTGCTTTCAAAATAAACACCAACTCAAGAGATGGAGACGAGTCTGAGAAGAAAACTGAAATCCACGGTTCACCCGGCGGGTCACCGGGTCCGGTCCGGCAGCCACCCGCAAGACCCGACCGGGCTTTTAGAAAATGGGTCAATTACCCTGTCCCGAACCGGTATTAGCATTGGGCCCCGGTTGGACCGGTCAGACCGGCCGGGCCGGGTTTCAAGACATTTCCGCCAAGAGTAGAATTAAAAGGGTGTTCTTTAAAAACTATTTTGGCCGGCTGGGGTAAAACAACAATCGAATTAGAGTTGTTCGAGAATATTGTGAAAGACATGTAAGGAAGAAACGACGAGGATAGTTATGTGGTATCCATCCATGTAATATTTATTTCTTATTATTATTATTATTATTATTATTATTATTATTATTATTATTATTATTTCTTCATAGCTAGTACAACTCATATATAACAAGATTATGATACTTTCTTTTTCACATTTTTTGATGTATCAAAGTTTTATTTGATATTACTATAATAAATATTATAATAAAAATGAGTGATACGAATAAATATGTGTAACCGACATCGGAATGCACGTGACAGGCATAAAAATGCGTAACCGACACAGCGCGCGTAACTCACGCCGATTACTCATGTGGGACGTTGAGTTAAGCGCTTACCAAGGCTGTGTTATGCGCATTACGGGTGTATGATACGCGTAACTGACGGTTTAAATCAAGAAGCTAAAATGTACGGTAATTTAAGAAAAAAATATGTTAAATAAATTTGTTTTGACCCGACACTATTCTAACCCGAAACCTATTCTAACCAAACCTCTTTCAATTTGAACCATCCGAACTCGACCCAAACCAAATTAACACTTTTTTGTATCGGCCCATTTCGTCCCTAACCCGTTTTGACCCATGACCTAAACCTGCTTGATCCGACCCATTTTCAATGATTGATGGAAGAAACACCAAACATATCCCAAACTTCTCGCTCCCACCGGCCGGCTGATGGATGCTTAACATTGGCATTCACATGTGATAAAGAATGCATCATTTTCATATTGTTCCTCCTGTATGAAACCTTCCATTTCTGTTTTTGTTTTGTACTGTAACGACTTCTTTTTCTTTCACTAAAAAGTCAACTATTTCATGTTCTTGCAACTGACCCGCTCCCTTGTCAACCTTACCAACTTCAAGATGGTTGTAATATGGCTGTTAAAAACAAAATGTGAATACACCGGAAAACACTCAGCAATGAGCAGAAAGTGAAGATATAAAACTCTAAACATATTTTTTTTTGAACAACTTTCATAACAAAATCAACCAAAACCCTTCCTACCAAGAAGGTAGCAAGGGCCGGAACCACAAACAAACAAAAACAGAAACTACAACACTATCGATTTCCATCTATTCCAATCTAGACTCAAACTATTCGCCCTATTTTTTATCCATAAGAAACTCACAACCTTTATGTCTCCATTTTATCAATCTGTATCGGCTTATTTTCGAAGATGAACTTGTTTCGGGTTTTCCATAAACACCAGATAGCAGCCATTACAATGGAATATACCATTTTTCTTTTATGCTCCATCTCTGGAACTTGATTGGCAGCCACTAATGGCCCTTGAACGTCTTTGATTTGGGAAGTATGAATGTTACACCACCTACCAATTCTTTGCCACACCACGCACGCAACGTAGCATGAAACAAAAATATGGTCCACCAACTCCCCCGCCGCTAAATAATTACAACATATATCCGGGCCAAACAGAATCTTCCTTTTTATCAGATTATCACACGTGGGAAGGCTATTTTGGATAGCTCGCCAGGCGATCGCGTTCACTTTTATTGGCACCCAACTATTCCAATCTAGGATACTATTCGGACGTAGTGGATCCACTCTATATAATAATTTCTTCATTGTTGCCACCGAGAACGAATCTAGTGCCTCACCACCCCAAACCCACTTGTCTTATCCTCCCTTAAACCTGAAATAATACAGTAAATCAAGAATTTCTATCAGTTCATTAACCGCCACCCCGTACATAGGCTGCCTTTTCCAATTCCACTTTATCGAGTAATTTCCATCAGTTACTATGTATCGATCAGCCACCACACATGACTTCTTCGCTTCTAACGAGAACAAAGTAGGGAACAGATTTTTCAATCTATCTTTCGTTAGCCATATATCCAACCAGAACCTGACCTTAGACCCATTTCCAACCTGCCCTTTAATAGAATCTGTTAAAGAAACTTGGTATGTTGCCAACGACTTTTAAATCTTGACAATTTTGTCCCATGTACCATTTAACCTTTTGTTGTGGGAAATAATCGGCCACGATCTAGGCGTATGGTGAATGGACATTATAACCTTTTTCCAAAGGCTATGCTCTTCCACTTTGAATCGCCACCACCATTTTGATAAAAACGCTAAATTAGAATCTTTAAGAGGACATAAACCCAACCCACCATCTTCCTTGGCCGAGGTTATTCTTTTCCAAGCCACCCAACACGTTTTCTTCTTTTCCTCACTTCCTCCCCACAAAAATCTCCTTCTTTTAGACTCAAGGATCTCTAAAATCTTTACCGGGGCTTGATAAAGAGAGAAGTAGTAGCTTGGAAGGCACTCGAGAACAGCCTTAATCAACGTTATTCGACCATCCATTGAAAGAGTACGAGCTTTCCACAATGCTAGTCTTTTGTCAAACATATCCACAACATTTTGCCAATTATTAATTTTATTCATATTAGCTCCCACTTTAATTCCAAGATACAAAAACGGCACTTCCCCCGCCTTACAATGAAAAATATCCGCCATTGCTTTGACATTTTGAAAGCTCACTCCCACCCCAAACAAGGTGGTTTTGCTTAGATTTATGTTCCGCCCATACACTAATTTAAACACCCTCAGCAGCCGGCTTAAAGATTGCACATTAGCCACCGATCATTCTACCACCATTAAAGCATCATCAGCAAATAACAAATGAGATATAAGAGGACCTTCGTTACGCATTTGAAAACCTCTAAAGACCCCATTATTACACCCGTTCTTGAACATAACTGTTTTGGACAAAAATCAGCTAAGGATCAAGTATCCAAATCCGTAAATGTGAGGTAGGGTGCTAGTTTAACAACGTTGGTTATGTGATCGTAATCAGAATGAACACGGTGATTTAGTAACGAGGGAAAAACCCTTAATTGAGATAGTCTCACTTTTGGTCAAAACTTATCGAGGCAATCATTGGTAAAATGACTCCGGTCAAGGATTAACACTATAATCTTTGGTCGAAGTATCTTAGTCAATGATCAACGGGATAACCTTTGGTCTTCGAGTGTATGGTTATCTCAATCTCCGGCACAAAAAACCCCCGGATGGTGAAAACTATCACCGTCAAAGTTTATTAATGACAAAAAGGGTGTTACAATTGGTGGTGAGTACGTGATCGAGGATACAATAATAGCTTAGTGAGTAGACAGAATAATGGTATCTGCTCTAGAGTGTGTGTGAATACAAGTGTGTTTCTAGCTCGATCATCACTCGATATAAATAATAAATACAAATAACAAATTGTCCTAACTATACGAAAGTCTTCAACTTAGCCGCCCATGACCTTGACCACGTGCGTATAGTTGTTCAACAGCGTAATAATCGGAAGAACAAGTCATAAGGCCGTTGATATTATTTGAACTTCAATCTTCTAGATGGTTCGTCTATATTCAGCAATACTTAGTCAGGATCCGTTATCCATAATCTTGCTGCAAGAAGCTCCATAAGGATAATTGATGCTAATACGTCTTTAAATTAATGTACCTGTCTAACACAACTCCATACTTAAAAGCAATTATTAGTAAACATAAAATACCAGAGATCACTAATCCTCTATAAACTGTCATATGTTTCCAGGATATAATATCCATAAGACAGTCAAGGATATAAGATCTTCAGCAAAATTTCGTGACCTAACAATTGCCCCCAAAATGGTGGGTGACAGTGGAATACTGTGACATCTGCCCAAATCCGACCCGACCCAGGTACCCGTTTTCAGATCCGATCCTTTTTATGATTTAAAATTTAATTATAACCTTTATAAATGTTAACATTTAATAAATCATATATATGTATAATAATAATAATTCCTTTCCGCCGTCCCGCCTCTTTTTCTCTCTTGTCGCCGTCCCGCCCCTCTGCTTAACCCTTAAGCCTTGGAACCCCCTTCTCTTAACTCTTTCTGTCCTTTGTTTCTTCCCGCCTAAGGATGTCTGCGCAGTTCCACGCGCCAGACTCCTTACAAGGAAGCCTGCGTGAAGACCACCTGTTACTGCAATACGCGAGGCGAACTGTTCCCGCGACGCGCTAAGAAATATAATTCTTCCCGCGGCGCGCTAAGGAATATAGTTCTTCCCGCGACACGCTAAGGATTATAGTTCTTCTCGCGACGCGCTAAGAAATATAGTTCTTCCCGCGGCGCGCTAAGGATGTAGTTCTTCCCGCGGCGCGCTAAGGATTGTAGTCCTTCCCGCGGCGCGCTAAGGATTGTTCTCTGTCAGCCTTCGCGCTCGCACACTTGACCTTCTGTGTCTGTCTTCGCCCTCGCGCGCGCTCGAGCCTTCTCGCGCTAAACCCTTAAGTCTTTTCCCCAGTTTTAGCCAGCCTGTATGCTTTTGAGATATCTTATCTTTTGTTTGAGCACTGTAGATCAGTTCTGACATCTGTCCGAAAAGCCACTTTCGGCGCAGCATGCGCACCAATCCTATTGGTTGACAGAAAGAGTGACTGACATAATCTTTTGAAATCTTCTTTTGCATGTCTTGAACAGTGCTTTATCTGACACCTTCCATGCTTTGATCTGTAACCTGTCAACTCTTCCCCATCCCCTGCTGCAGCCTGCCATATCTTTTGCTTTTGTTTTCTTTTGCTTTTTGATATCTTTTGCTTGATTTGATAAAATCTTTTCCTCTTTTCAAGGGATTGTGTTCCCTTGGGTTTTCCTATAAATTAAAGCTATTTTCTTGATAATTAAACACTACACACACTACACTTAAACTCTCCCCAAATCTCTCTCCCTTTGCTCTCTGCCGAAGATCCTCAGCCGCCTTCAACTCCTCTCTTTGCCTCCGTTTTCTCTTCTGTTCTGCCCAGAATCCCGGTAAATAATTAATATTTATAATAATTTGTTTAAGTAAATCGATATATATTACATATGATTACATATATTCATGTCATAAAAACCAAACATTAAACCATTAATCTCTTAATTATAGGTTAACTTTGCTTGTTTAAAAGTTGGTTCTTGCTTTATCTTTCAACGCACCTTCTACAAGTGAGTAATCTCGTACTTAATCCCCTTTTATTTTTAACGTTTTGGGATGTTCATGTGTTCGTACAACTTGAGTCTTAAACTTGTTTATGAAATTTATGTGCGCAAAACCCCATGTGTTATGGACGTTTACTTGGCTGTTTATTTGTATGTGTGAATCATTAACCGCTTTGTTCGGCCTATTCCGAAGTTTTCATGGATCCATTAGATGAACACGGGAGACCTGTCGTTTATGATTTCTCTTGTTTTCTTTACACATGCACAGATGATTACTTGTTTTTGTGCTCAATTGGGAGCACGGATTGAACTATGAGCTATGATCTATTTAGGCTTGATCACAATCTGATTACACCCATGTTAAACACCAGATATACACATGTTGCGCGTAGTGTTTGATATTATCTATTTGTATCTATTAAACTTGATTTCTCACCGACACGCAAGTGTTGACGTTTTATTTTAACACATGTTCAGGTTTGCTGTAGCTGCTTTTGGAAATCTCAAGGACACGTAGGATGTTTTCTTTTCTTTGGACCTAGTTTAAATTGTAACAAGACAAATTTATGTTATTTGAATATTTTGAGTTATGATATGATTGATTTATGTTATCTTATAATTTGTGTTCTGCGCGTGCGCGATGAAAATGTATTTATTAAATATTGACACCCAAATAGTGTCGCGAGTAATGAAACAATACGTGGCGCCCCGATGTATAATCCGCCATCGGTCGGGGTGTTACAAATACAGCTGTCATTTTGAATTTTGAATCCCTGCAAAAACTGAACACGATTAGATGGTTATGCCAGAAATATTACCATTCAGTCCCTGAGGTTAATTATAACCGTCTATATATGCCGCCCTATAACTTTAATTATAAACATCCTCAATCGGCGATTCAGGTATTTTTCTCAATCCTTGTCTTTTATCTTTCTTTAATCATGTCTGCCGGTTCTTCTTCTTCTCCGACCCCTTCTAAACCTTCCGACCAGTTAACCGACAATTCCGATCTGGCCGAAATGGAACCACAAGGCCTAATTTCTCACCCGTCTTCCGAGATTTGTAAGTTCACAGATCCCGAAGTTGACAGCTTCCAGACACTATTTCCTCCCGGAACGGTGTTTCGCCCTTACGAGTCAAGCGTCCGATGCGATACTTTTTCCAAAATCTGGGTTTGTTTTCCAGCAACTCCTTTTCGCATTGGTTACAAGTTCCCTTTTCCTTCTTTTACCCAGAGCTTTTTCGATTCCATCGGCATTTCTTATATCCAGGCTATGCCGATGATTTGGAGAGTTTTAAGCACCATCGAGAGGATTATTAGAGACGAGAAGTTGGAGTTCGGCATCCCAGAATTATCTTACTTGTACACTCTTACTACCTTTGGCTCTGCCCGATTCATCTTCAAATCCAAACCCCGACAGGCTCACCCAATCTTGAAAGCCACGCTCAATGATTCCGTGTGGAGGAATCAGTTTTTCTTTGTTAGACGCGACTCCATACCTGGGGGAACTGAGCTTCCTTCTACATGGGTATCAAAGGGTAGGATCTAGGATCCTCAAGGAAAAGTAGGATCCTTTATCTTTTATTCTCTAAATCTGACTTTTTTATGTTATCTGTAGTTGAAAACTTCGCTTCCTTAAGCAAGCTACCTGGAACGGAAGAAAAAGCAAAGCGATTCCTAGCACTGGACTCCCAAGTCAGAACCTTTCAAGCTCGATTCATTGAAGGATTCTGCGACATCTCCTCAAGCTCGAATATGTCAAGTAAGATTTTTATTTTATATAATAAATAAGATAAAAAAGAGCACTTATCTGTCGATTTTTTCTTCACATGCACCAAGAAATCTGGCAAGTCTGCTCTCAAGTTTTCCTTGGATGATATCGACTGCATGGTCACCTCCCCTGTTGTGAAGAAGGAGGCTCTGAAAGCCGGTGCGAGATCCGAACCCAAAACCGCCACCACCAGGGCCAAATCTGCTGCCTCCAAGCGGAAAAAGACCTCCGAACCCGAGACTCATTGCGATATCGTCTGCTCTGTAAGTTTTACTGCATTTTCTATATGGATTTAAGATCGAATATGTTCTGAGTTTGACAAAGGATTTATTGGTAGGCTGTGGTCGTTATGAGGGATTATTACGAGAAGACCATTCTGCAGATGAGCGAGAAGATGGCCGTGTTGGGGAAAGCTGCAGTAGCAAAGGACAAAGCGATGACCCAACTTGCTCATGAGAAGAAGCAGTTGGAGGATCAGCTATCCTTGGCCAAAATCCAGAGTCAAGAGGCAGTGGAGAAAGCGACCGAAGAAGCTAAGGTTTGGGCTGCCAAATCGGTGTTCGAGGCTCGGATCAAGATGGCGAAAGAGGCTGGTGATACTGCTTTCGACAAGTCTTCCTGGGATGTGGAGAAATGGAAGGCTGCTCTTGCTGATCTTGGAGGTGATGACGATGAGGAGATGGTGGAGAACACAGATGCTGGAACCAGTGGTGTGAAGGATGCGGGTGAAACTAGCAAGGGAGAAGACGATGCTGCGGTTGAAGGTGCAACATAAGTGGGCGATGAAGGATATTGAAGACAAGGCCCGAGCCCCCTTTTTATTTGGTGTTGATGTTTTGTGAACAATTCTCATGGTTTGTAATAAACAATAGATAATTAGGGTGAAGTATCTATGATCCTTAAGACAATGTTCGGGGGTGACAAAGTTGGAGGGATCCTCTGTTTGTGGGGATGAAGCCTTTGTTGCCCCTGTTTTTTAATTTCCTGCACTTTATGAACCGTTAGTAACTATCTCTTAACCCGGGTGGATGAACATCTTTTGGATAAAGATTTTGACTATATGCTCGTTGTTTATAAAATTTCTTTGTATGTAATCTTAAGCTCTGTTAAATGATCTTTAGGATTTCAAGAATATAAGATATTTAAAAATCTTTTGGGATAGAAGACCTTTAATGAAAATTGGATAAGGTAATTGATGTGCTAAAAGTAGTCTAATTATTTTTAACTAAAAATAAGCTAATCTAGACACTAAGTAATAAATCTAGACTCTTAACTTAACTAAAACTACTAACCGGCAAGTGAACCGGTCGACTCTAATACAGCTAAGTAAGTCCGGATATCGAACCCACGAGACTCTTTAAATTACGTAACTAGCTAAATTAGACTCTACTAACTGACACGACTATTTATTTTGTATATTAAGGGGGGTTTACTAAAAAGTAATATTAAACTAATATTAAAACTAATTAATAAAACTTATAACGACTTAGATTTAGACTTAATTCAGATGATGACGAACAACCACCTAGGCTAGAATCCCCAAAGTTTCAGTTATCAAATAGTTGGAAAATAATAGTTATGGAACTGGGATCTTAAAATAGACACTTAAAAGAAAACCCGAACAGGACCCTTGACACTTCAAGAAGATGCCTATGGATTTCTAATAAGTTATAAGACTCACCAGTTTTATGAATTAAACTTCCTTACGGTTATTTAATTATTTATGATAGAGTACCTTTATAGTGAAAACATACCTTACAGCGCGGAAATCAAAGGTAATTTGACGAACCTAATTGACTCGCTAGACAATATTAATTAATCAAACCTAGACGGACTCCTTACCAAGAACTAAATCTAGCAATCTCAATCAACAAAGATCTAGCAATAACCTTTCACCTTACAGCTTTCTAGGTTAGCAGCACACTTTTATTCGTTTGACTAATAATATTATTCCTATGATCTTATTCGAATTCAATCATAAACTAGTCAAAAACACACAGAAGATGACCTAACAAAATCCTATCATATGAAACAATCACCAAAAATTTTGTGGAATAATAAAACTAGAACAACCAAAACCAAGTACATATACGCATCAATCAAATAAACCAAATAATTTACTGAATCATAAAACCATAACAAAAAGCAAATTCCAAATAAAATAAAACTTCAAACAATGGTTCATCACAAGCCTAGGCAGTCTAAGGGTTTAGCCAACAACCATACCAAACATTCTCTGCTCGAACCAAAGCGCCTTCGCTCCTATTTTTTCCTTCCTTGCGTTGCCCCCTTGGCTGCTCTCTAATTTTCGTCCGTAGGGTTCTGCCTTCACAAATTGTGACTAAAACCTTTTTTATATATTCATTATTCTTGCCGAGTTTTCCGTGCCCTCTAATTGGCACCGTCTTTTATTTCAGTTAGGCTTAGTGGTTCGTTCCTTCATGGGCCTACCAAAGAAAACAAATTAAGTGCTTAAAGAAAAGATATAGTTTAGCCCATGTGACTTAAATCTGATTAGATTATATGTGCTGCATTCTCGTTTAATATGCAAAGCTATCAACATATTGTTTATTGTTTAATTGATTATTTATTTTAATATTAACTTGATTAATTCTCATTCATGTATTTTTACTTGGTGGCCCCATTATTGAATTCATTTGAATGCTAATTAACATTCACCAAGTTTAAATAGCCACCATATAATTCCTTTTACCCTTTGCAAATCATTTTTAAGAGACTAATTACTTCATCGTACAAAATCCAAATACTTATAAATTAGACGAATTATTTGATAAAAGCAAACTCAAAGGTGTATAAAATAGTTATAATATTTATATATAATTCAACCCATATCAAATATCCCCACACTTAAACCTTTTTCCGTCCCTGAAAAAGTTATTTGCAATGGAATCATAATCGAAAAATATGGCTTTAAAAACATATAAGTTATTTTGAAGCTCAGATAAACGCAAAAACCGCGATTGCCGATATTGTTGTCCACTTAAACCCATGCCTTAATCTTTACCGGGACAAATAAGATCCGGCAAAAATATTACTCAGTGGTTTACACAATTAAGACCCGCTTATTTTCAGCTTTTACCGGCCCAGACCACCCCAATTTGACTTAAACCTCAAAATTAGCAGATTTAAAACTTATGTTGCTCTTTTTTTTATGAATAGTTAAGACGATCAAGGGTATTGTTTGTCCACTTAAGCTTAAGCATCAAAGTCTACCAAGCAGCCATTAGATATGATTAAGGTACAAGTAATTTATAGCTAGTTTTCCCCACAACATGACATACCCCCGTTATCAAGCAATACACCGAACCATCACCATAGGTGAGTATGCAAAATTTCATCTGTAGGGCTTACATGTGGCGTGTCCCTTGTGGTCCGTTTCTTAATGGTAATGAGACGCGAGCAAGGGGACCCCACATGGCTAACAGCGTGGATGATCAAGTCTGTAATGCATTTGTACTTTTGTACTTTTGTGATCATGTTTAAAGACTTATGTGGCAGAAATCTGCGGGTTTGCTCTTTTTTTGTTTTATTTTAAATATTCACAACCCCATTTGGAATTGTGAATACCCAGATGAATAATCGGCATACAGACCCATGGTCTCCGGACCCGGGGCATCCCATCAATACAAGATTTAAGGTTATAAAACCATACGCCAATGAAGTGTAAAACACTAAAACTAAGCAGTTTAAGATTTATATCACAGGCTACACGGCATACTCTAACGTTAAACCTACCCAAGCATCATATGATAACGTATTCAATTTTTTTAAACTTTTCAAACTTTATAATATTTCCACTTTTTCATACCAAGAATTGAGGCTTGAGTATGGCCCAACCTTTCATTACTTATTTTCTACGAACAAAACGCTTTACCCACAAGAGATTTCCGACCCATTTTATCAAATTTGCCCTTTCATTTTCAAGCCTACCGACACATCCCAAGTTAAGTGCGTTTTCTTTTATTATTAGTAGTTTGAAAAACCAATTTCCGATTCTTCTATCATCTTCCATTTTTTTTGCAAAAAATAAATTTAAAATTTTGGGACATTTTTCAATTTTTTCTTTTTGAACTTTTATTTTTAATACTTTTTATTTTTATTTTTGCCAAAAACATCAATTTCCCATCCCCACACTTAAATTTCACATTGTCCTCAATGTGAGAAAAAGGAAATTACAAACAAAATTATGCAAAAATAAGAATAGACTAATGAATTGGAACAGACTCCCCTGGTAAATTGACGATATGCCTCGCGAGTCATGTTCCATGCCCTCCAATTCCAACGCGAGCAGCAAACTATCTCCAAATAACGTCATCTCTCACGAACAAAAACAACAATCCTGAAGCAAGTGGCATCCCCACACTTGTTTAAAACCATATCCCATCAACCATCTAATAAGCAACCTTGAAACAACCTGCACGTAAGAGAAGCAACACCCGGCAGAGCAAAGAAGTAAAAACAAAATAGAAATAAAAATAAAAGAAAACGATAGTACCGGGTTGCCTCCCGGAAAGCGCTAAGTTTACTAAAAGTCTTCAGCCAGACTTATTTACGAAACCTCAATCAGGAGGTTTCTCCTTGATCCTCTTCCTATCAGTGCTCCTCACCACTCTTCTCTTAAAATCAGTTGGGAAGAAACGAATTTCCAAACTCATGTAGGCCCAAAAATACGCATTCGGCTCGATCCACCCATTATTAAAAATCTGAACGTACGACCAATTCGGCACACTTTGATTCCCGAGCCCAAATATCTTCCTTCTTGGGACTCTTGATTTACGTGGCGATCCACGAACAACTATTTCTAAAAACATGTCCGCTTTACCGTGTAGACGAGGATGTTCTTTCACAACGAGATGCAATTCTTTACTCTTCAATTCTTCAGATTTCTCTTGTGATTCCTCTTTGACATTTTGTTTCTTAACTGGCTCCCCGAATAACAAAACTTCAAGCTCCTCAAGATCTCTTTCGGGGTAAAAATTACTCTCATCCACATCGGCTGAACCCACCAAATCTTCACCAATTTCATCCCTAAACTCGTCTTCCCAAGAGGGAATACGATCCTCTGTCTTATCCTACAACCCAACATCCTCAAACTTGATCGTCGGCTCATAAAAATTTATTTGATACTTTAAGCCTTGCCGAAAATCATCCATTATATCTGAAAGTGGTGCTTTTGGATTAATGCTGTGGGTGACACGTAAAATATCGTATAATATCTCTTCTGGATGTGGTATGTGATCCATCATTGCGCCAGATGAGTCTTTACAACCGATAATATTCCCCATCCTATCATACACCACACATAATTTAGGCTGATAGCTGTTTTTATCTAAGTGGTCCATAATTGCCTGTATTTCTGACTCCCATATAGTTAAATCTCTTTGATCTTTATGAGGATTTCTTTCAACTCTGGCCCCGTAGTAACAATCCATGAAGATCACTGCAAAGATAAACTTAAACAGAAAATGATAACGAGCACCAAATAGTAGTAAAATAAAAAAAATATTAAAGAAAACTAAACTAATTAAAAGAAATTAAACTAAACTATACTAACCTAACTACTACGACTCAAAACAAACTATAAAAAAATAAAAATAAAAACAAAAACTACTTAGACTCCTACGACTCAAACGAAAATAAAACAAATAGCACGTATGTAGCAAATAAGTCCAAGTAAAGCTAATAACGTAATCGCCAAGAGTCCCCGGCAACGGCGCCAAAAACTTGATGTGCTAAAAGTAGTCTAATTATTTTTAACTAAAAATAAGCTAATCTAGACACTAAGTAATAAATCTAGACTCTTAACTTAACTAAAACTACTAACCGGCAAGTGAACCGGTCGACTCTAGTACAGCTAAGTAAGTCCGGATATCGAACCCACGAGACTCTTTAAATTACGTAACTAGCTAAATTAGACTCTACTAACTGACACGACTATTTATTTTATATATTAAGGGGGGTTTACTAAAAAGTAATATTAAACTAATATTAAAACTAATTAATAAAACTTATAACGACTTAGATTTAGACTTAATTCAGATGATGACGAACAACCACCTAGGCTAGAATCCCCAAAGTTTCAGTTATCAAATAGTTGGAAAATAATAGTTATTGAACTGGGATCTTAAAATAGACACTTAAAAGAAAACCCGAACAGGACCCTTGACACTTCAAGAAGATGCCTATGGATTTCGAATAAGTTTTAAGACTCACCAGTTTTATGACTTAAACTTCCTTACGGTTATTTAATTATTTATGATAGAGTACCTTACAGCGCGGAAATCAAAGGTAATTTGACGAACTTAATTGACTCGCTAGACAATATTAATTAATCAAACCTTGACGGACTCCTTACGAAGAACTAAATCTAGCAATCTCAATCAACAAAGATCTAGCAATAACCTATCACCTTACAGCTTTCTAGGTTACCAGCACACTTTTATTCGTTTGACTAATAATATTATTCCTATGATCTTATTCGAATTCAATCATAAACTAGTAAAAAACACACAGTAGATGACCTAACAAAATCCTATCATATGAAACAATCACCAAAAATTTTGTGGAATAATAAAACTAGAACAACAAAAACCAAGTACACATACGCATCAATCAAATAAACCAAATAATTTACTGAATCATAAAACCATAACAAAAAGCAAATTCCAAATAAAATAAAACTTCAAACAATGGTTCATCACAAGCCTAGACAGTCTAAGGGTTTAGCCAACAACCATACCAAACATTCTCTGCTCGAACCAAAGCGTCTTCGCTCCTATTTATTCCTTCCTTGCGTTGCCCCCTTGGCTGCTCTCTGATTTTCGTCCGTAGGGTTCTGCCTTCACAAATTGTGACTAAAACCTTTTTTACATATTCATTATTCTTGCCGAGTTTTCCGTGCCCTCTAATTGGCACCGTCTTTTATTTCAGTTAGGCTTAATGGTTCGTTCCTTCATGGGCCTACCAAAGAAAACAAATTAAGTGCTTAAAGAAAAGATATACTTTAGCCCATGTGACTGAAATCTGATTAGATTATATGTGCTGCATTCTCGTTTAATATGCAAAGCTATCAACATATTGTTTATTGTTTAATTGATTATTTATTTTAATATTAACTTGATTAATTCTCATTCATGTATTTTTACTTCGTGGCCCTATTATTGAATTCATTTGAATGCTAATTAACATTCACCAAGTTTAAATAGCCACCATATAATTCCTTTTACCCTTTGCAAATCATTTTTAAGAGGCTAATTACTTCATCGTACAAAATCCAAATACTTATAAATTAGACGAATTATTTGATAAAAGCAAACTCAAAGGTGTATAAAATAGTTATTATATTTATATATAATCAACCCATATCAGTAATCTTTAAGATAAAGAATCTAAAAACCATTTGAAAGCTTTAGTAATCAAATAAGTTAGCTTTATAAAACTAGTCCTTCTGATTAGATTATCCAAAGATATATCGGCATTAAATTCAAATTAAAAAAGAAAGATTATACCAGAAGGTCTAGATGGACACAAGTTACCCGAAATATTGAGCATTCGTGCTTCATCTAGAAAGAACCTTAGGATCCAGGATCCTTAATCTTCAATCTTTGGTACAATCTTTGGGAATTCGCTGCAAATAGTTCATGTTATTAATTGGGATTAAACCCGTTAAATTGGGGACAAGCCCAAAATTAAACTGGGGACAAGCCCAAAACTAGACTGGGGACTAGCCTGTGCAACTGGGGACAAGCCCAAAATTAAACTGGGGACAAGCCCTTGTAAATGTGTGTTAAACTGGTGACATGGCCCTTGAGAAGAGGTGACAACCCTTTAAACCTTAGAATTAATCTGGCGACGAGGCCCTTGAGAAGAGGTGAAAACCCCTTAAACCTTAGGGTTAATATGGCGACGAGGCCCTTGAGAAGAGGTGAAAACCCCTTAAACCTTAGGGTTTGGTACGTCTACCATAAATCGTAGGATCCTCCATATAGCATGAGACAACGAAATTGTCAGCCACTGAAAGTGTACTGGTCCCGCTGCCCCGAACTATACATTGGATAACGTGCGCAACTGGCGATCGTGAGAAAGGTGAAAACCTTTAAACCTTAGGGGATATGACCATCGGGGATCATATCCAAACGTG
Organism: Bidens hawaiensis; assembly: GCF_021521415.1. Lineage (NCBI taxonomy): Eukaryota > Viridiplantae > Streptophyta > Magnoliopsida > Asterales > Asteraceae > Bidens > Bidens hawaiensis. The sequence goes on from NW_027491482.1 coordinate 366,368, forward strand.
GGCAAGACCAAGGGAAATAGTAAAGTACCTTTAATGCAATGGAGATGTGGCCAACCTCTTGAACATTAAACGATTCATTATAATCCTGCATAGTTACTCAAAGCTTTGGAAAAGATAAAATGTCAAGAATATATTATCCTTAAGTTAATAATAATAACAGTTTAAATAATAGATCGGAAAGATGTTACCGCATCGAGGATCCTAGATCCTATTTTTGGATGTCATATCTTCTCAGGATAACGGATCCTGATTAGAAAAAATATTTCTTGAGGTGAATGGCGTTCTCTTGGTAATCGGTTGCCTTCCATTGTGAGCAAATGGTATGCTCCTTTTCCTGCTTCAGATTCAATCTGATAATGCCCTTCCCACTTGGGTGCTAATTTTCCATCAGTCGGATTTGTGGTGTTTTGGAAGGCTTTCCTTAACACCAGATCTCCTTCACGAAATCTTCTGATTCTGATATTTTTGTTGTATGCCCCAGCTACCCTTTGTTGATATGCTACCATCCTGATTTTTGCCAGATCTCTGAGTTCTTCTATAGTATCTAAGTCTTCAAGGAGAACTTCATTGTTTGCCTCTGGATCACGGATGTGGTTCTGGCAGTGGGGACCACCATTTCTGTTGGGATCACTGCTTCCGATCCAAACACCAAGGAGAAGGGTGTTTGGCCTGTTGCATTTTTGGGTGTAGTTCTATCTGCCCAAAGGACATAAGGGAGTTCCTCATCCCATTTGCCCTTCTTGGATCCTAGCTTCTATTTTAGATTGTTGATAATAATCTTGTTGCTAGACTCTGCTTGGCCATTGGCTTGAGGATGAACTGGAGTCGAAGTAATCATTTTGATGCCCCAACTGTCACAAAAGTTAGTAGTTCTTTTCCCAATAAACTAGGAACCGTTATCACAAACAATTTCAGCGGGGATACCAAATCTAGTTATAATATTTCGTATAATAAAAGAAATTACTTCCCTTTCACGGACTTGTACAAATGCTTCTGCCTCAATCCATTTGGAGAAGTAGTCAGTCATAGCAAGCATAAAAACCTTTCCACCGGGTGCTTTTGGCAGTTTTCCCACAATATCCATTCCCCATTTTATGAAGGGCCATGATGAGGATATAGGATATAGAGGCTCCGCTGGTTGATGAAGGATATTCGCGTGTCTTTGGCAAGCGTCACACTTCTTATAGTATTCCATTACGTCTATTTTCATCGTTGGCCAGAAATATCCGGTTCTAAGAATCCTGGAAAACAACGCTCTTCCACCGGTGTGGTTGCCGCAATCTCCTTTGTGAAAATCCTTAAGTACTTCTTGTATCTCAGGATCTTCGATGCACCTTAGATATGGACCTTCAAGAGATTTTCTATACACCATACTATCTAATAAAATATACTGGGATACCTTAAGCTTGAAGTTCTTGGGATTTTCTGTGGCTGGAATTTCTCCAGTCTGAATATAAGTTTTGATAGGGTGGATCCATGATCCTTCACTGTCTGAGGATATAGGATCCCATATCACAACTTCTTTATCTTTTGTAATCTCCCCGATTTCCTGTTCTCCTATTGCTGGTGTAAGAATGTGGATTATTGGGATTTTCAAATCCTCAGGAATCTTTAAAGACGAGGCCAAGTTTGCCAAGGCATATGCCCCAACATTTTCTTCTCTTGGTACCTGTGTAATACTAAATATTTCAAAGGATTTTGATAACTCCTTCACAACATCTAAATATTTCATTAGTTTATCACCTTTAACAGCGTATGAGCCATTAAAGTGGTTAGTTATCAATAAAGAGTCTACACAAACATGAAGATACCTGATCCTACCTGATCCTCATACTTTTGGCTAATTGCAAACCTGCGATTAAGGCTTCGTATTCGGCTTCATTATTCGTTGCCTGGAACTTACAAGCTATAGATTGAGGTAGTATGTCCCCCTGTGGCGATTTCAGTAGGATCCCTAGTCCTGTTCCTCTGACGTTGGATGCTCCATCTGTGAAGAGTATCCAAGGATCCTTCGTCTCTGCCAATTGTTGTACTTCCAAATCAGCTTCCTTTTGTAGGTCACTAGTGAAATCAGCCACAAAATCCGCTAAAGCTTGAGACTTGATTGTTGTTCTTGGCTTGTATTGGATGTCATATGCACTCAACTTTACAGCCCACTTAGCCATTCTACGTAATATACCGGATGTTGTTCACCTTCATGATCCTTTACCAAAACTGCACTTACTGCATTTCCTGAGACGGCAAGATAAAGGTACAAGGATTCTCCATCCACTGGCTTCATTAGGGCTGGGGCTGAGGATAGGTAATCCTTTAAAGCTTTGAGAGCGGCTTCATGTGTTTCTGTCCACACGAATTTCTTGTTCTTTCTCAGGATATCATAGAAGTCCTTACATTTCTCTGAGGATCTTGAGATGAATCTATTCAAAGCCGCTATTCTTCCCGTTAATCTTTGTACGTCTTTGGCATTTGCAGGAGATTTGAGGTTGACAATTGCTTCAATCTGTTCCGGACTTGCTTCAATTCCTCTTTTTGTGACCATATACCCTAGAAACTTTCCAGCTTTGACACCGAAGTGGCATTTGGATGGATTTAGTTTCATATTGTATTGATCAAGGATATTGAATGCTTCCTCAAGGTCTCGGAGGTGGTCCTCTTCTTTTTTGGATTTGACCACCATATCATCTATATATACTTCCATAGTCTTGAATTGATCTTTGAACATCATATTGACCAATCTTTGATATGTTGCTCCTGCATTTCTTAGTCCGAAAGGCATAGCAGTATAACAATATATGCCGGTTGGAGTCATGAATGCTATGTCCTCTTGATCAGATGGTTCCATCTGAATTTGTTGAAATCCAGAGGAAGCATCCCTAAATGTGAGCATTTCATGTCCAGCCGTCGCGTCCACCATGGCATCTATGTGTGGTAAAGGGAAAGGATCCTTGGGACATGCTTTATTCAAATCTGTAAAATCAACACATACCCTCCACTTTCCATTCTTTTTTGAAACTACTACCACATTTGCCAGCCATCGAGGATACTGAACCTCTTTGATCATAGCGGCCTTAAGAAGTTTTTCAACTTCTTCTTGTATGATCTTGTTCCTTTCAGGAGCGAATTTTCTTCGCTTCTGATGGACGGGTTTAACAGATAAATCAAGGCCGAGTTTATGAGTAATTACCTCTTTCGAAATACCTGTTGTTTTGGATAAAAATCAGCTAAGGATCAAGTATCCAAATTCGTAAATGTGAGGTAAGGTGCTAACTCGACAATGATGAGTGTGTAATCGTAATCTGGGTGAACACAGTGATTTAGTAACGAGGGAAAAAACCCTTAATCAAGATAGTCTTACTTTTGGTCAAAACTTATCGAGGCAATCGTTGGTAAAATGACTCCGGTCAAGGATTAACAATATAATCTTTGGTCGAAGTATCTTAGTCAATGATCGACGGGATAACCTTTGGTCGGAAAGTATATGGTTATCTCGATCTCCGGCACAAAAAACCCCCGGACGGTGAAAACGATCACCGCCAAGTTTATTAATGGTAAAAATAGGGTTACAAAGGTGGAGATATGATCAGAGATTACAAAAGAATATCTAAGTGTGTGTGTATAAACTGCTAGAGAGAGTTTTAACAATGTATTGTGTAATGTCTGCCGCTAATGGGTGTGTTGTGTCCTAAATTTGATCATAATCTCAATATAAATAGAAAATAATAACTAATTAACTAGTAATCCCTAAAAATCCGCCTTCAATCAATCTTTTCCTTAATTAGAGTTGTTTCCTTCATTATCCATGCGTTTTCTTAATTGGATGGCGAGATTGTAGCTTTGACTTGGTCATCAGCCGTTGTAGTTGATAAATATCAACCTTTATATAAGATACAATCCTTAACAACACCAAATACCGAGAATCCATGATCCTGACATAGCTCTGGAACTCTTCATAAGGATAATTGATTCAAGACACGTCAATATCTTCTTGTCTGCAAGTTAGTGGATAGACTGAGTCTTCTAACCGTTATACCTGCCAAATAAAAGACTAAACATGAGAACAACCGTTAGTAAATAATAAGTACTGTGGATCCGTGATCCTGACGGGATCTGGGACACACACTAAGGATAACTGATCCAAAGCATATGCCAGGATAACGTATCCACAGTGTCAAATTTCTTGGGACAAGCCCGTGCAACTGGGGATTAAACCCAACAAACTAGGAACAAGACCAAATAAACTGGGGACAAGCCCGTGCTACTGGGGACAAGCCCGTGTAACTGGGGACAAGCCCGTGCAACTGGGGACAAGCCGAAACTGGGGACAAGCCCAAATACGAATGTTAACTAGGGACTCGCCCAAACCGGGATTTAGCCCAAACGTGAGATAACGTGAAAACGTTATAAACCGGTGGTATGGTACGTCTACCATAAATCATAGGATCCTCCATATAGCCGAAGACAACGAAATTGTCAGCCACTAAACGTGTACTGGTCCCGCTGCCCCGGACTATACGTTGGATAGCGTGCGCTCTAGGCGAGAGTGTAGAAACTCTAATTTATAAGAAAGGTGAAAACCTTTAAACCTTAGGGGATATGACCATCGGGGGTCATATCCAATCGTGGGCTAGGCTAAGGGAAATAGTAAAGTACCTTAAATGTAAAGGAGAGGTGGCCAACCTCTTAGACATTGAACTTCTTATTGAAATCTGCATTATTATTTAAAACTTGGAAAAAGAGAAAAGTTAAAAAAATATATTATCATAAATTAATAAGTATCTGAAATGAATAAGTCATCGGATAGATATTACCAATTTTAGGATCCTTGATCCTTCTGAGGATACTTGATCCTGATTAGAAAAAGTATTTCTTGAGATGAATAGCATTCCATGCTCTAGGTAACCTGTTGCCTTCCATAGTCAGCAGGTGATATGCCCCCTTTCCGACTTTTGACTCGATCAAGTAGGGGCCTTCCCACTTGGGTGCTAGCTTTTCTTCTGCTGGATTAGTTGTGTTTTGGAAAGCTTTCCTCAAAACTAGATATCCTTCTTGAAATCTTTGAATCCTGATATTCTTGTTGTATGCCCCAGCTACCCTTTGTTGATATGCTGCCATTTTGATTTTAGCTAAGTCTCTGAGCTCATTAACAGTATCCAGATCTTGGAGAAGGATTTCGTTGTTTGCTTGAGGATCACGGATGCTTGTTCTGGCAGTAGGAACCACCATCTCCGTAGGGATTACAGCTTCTGAGCCAAACACCAATGAGAAGGGTGTTTGACCTGTTGCATTCTTTGGTGTTGTTCTATCATCCCAAAGAACATATGGTAGCTCTTCGGCCCACTTGCCTTTCTTGGATCCTAGTTTCTTCTTCAAGTTGTTGATAATAATCTTGTTACTTGATTCTGCTTGACCGTTAGCTTAAGGATGAATTGGTGTGGAGGTAATCATCTTAATGCCCCAACTGTCACAAAAGTTAGTGGTCCTTTTCCCGATAACCTGGGAACCATTGTCACAAACAATTTCTAAAGGGATACCAAATCTAGTAATAATATTTCTTTTAATGAAGGATATCACCTCTTTTTCGCGGACTTGAACGAAAGCTTCTGCTTCTATCCATTTTGAAAAGTAATCAGTCATCGCAAGCATGAATACTTTTCCTCCTGGAGCTTTAGGTAGCTTACCCACAATATCCATGCCCCACTTCATGAAAGGCCATGATGAGGATATAGGATACATAGGCTCTGCTGGCTGATGCAAAATATTGCATATCTTTGACATGAGTCACATTTTTTTGAGTACTCCATGGAGTCTCTCTTCATGGTAGGCCAGAAGTATCCTGTTCTTAGAATCCTTGAGAATAGGGCTCTTCCTCCAGTATGATTACCGCAATCTCCTTCGTGAAAGTCTTTGAGCACCTCTTGAATTTCAGGATCTTCGATACATCTTAAGTATGGACCTGCAAGAGATTTCCTATACAGAATATTATTTAATATAATGTATTGTGATACCTTAAGTTTGAAGGATTTAGGTTTCTCTGTGGCTGGAATCTCTCCATTTTGAATGAACTTCTTGATCGGGAGGATCCAAGATCCTTGATTACTTGAGGATAATAGATCCAAAGACACAATATCTTTGTCAGTTGTTATCTCCCCAACTTCCCGTTCTCCTATTGCTGGTGAGAGTATATGGATAATTGGGATCTTCGTATCTTCTGGAATCTTCAATGATGAAGCTAAATTTGCTAAGGCATCTGCCCCAGCATTCTCTTCTCTTGGTACCTGTATAATACTAAAAGAATCGAAGAACTTTGATAGTTCCTTCACAACATCTAGATATTTGATTAGTTTTTCACCTTTAACAGCATATGAGCCATTAAAGTGGTTAGCCATTAGTAACGAATCTACATATACTTGAAGATACCTGATCCTCATGTGTTTAGCTAATTGCAAACCTGCAATCAGAGCTTCGTATTCCGCTTCATTATTGGTGGCTTGGAATGCACTTGCAATGGACTGGGGTATTATGTCCCCCTGTGGCGATTTTAGTAGGACACCCAATCTTGTTCCTCTTACGTTGGATGCTCCATCAGTAAAGAGGATCCAAGGATCCTTGGTTTCTTCCAGTTGTTGAACCTCCAAATCAGCTTCCTCTTGCATGTCACTACTGAAGTTAGCCACAAAGTCTGCAAGCGCTTGTGATTTAATGGCTGTTCTGGGCTCATACTGAATATCATATGCACTCAACTTCACAGCCCACTTGGCCATCCTTCCTGACAATTCTGGTTTTCTAAGCACATTCTTAACAGGATAATTAGTTCTTAAAATAATAGTATGCGTTTCAAAGTAGTGTCTCAACTTGGTTGAGGCCATAATTAAAGCAAGAATTAATTTTTCAAGGTGAGAATACCTGACCTCTGCATTTAACAGGCTTTTACTTACATAATATACCGGGTGCTGTTGTCCTTCATGATCTTTGGCTAGAACAGCACTGATTGCATTACCTGACACAGCTAAGTACAAAGACAGCGGCTCATCATCTATTGGCTTCATCAAAGCAGGCGCTGAGGATAGATAATCCTTAAGAGCCTTTAGTGCATCTTCGTGCCTTTGAGTCCATTCAAACTTTTTATTTTTCCTCAAGATATCATAGAAGTCTTTGCACTTCTCTGAGGACCTGGAAATGAATCTGTTGAGGGCAGCTATTCTTCCCGTCAGTCTCTGGACATCTTTAGCATTCACAGGAGACTTTAAATTAATGATGGCTTCTATCTGCTCGGGGCTTGCTTCTATTCCCCTTTTGGTCACCATGTATCCAAGAAACTTTCCGGGCTTAACACCAAAATGGCATTTTGACAGGTTCAGTTTCATGTTATATTGGTCAAGGATATTGAATGCTTCTTCAGGATCTCTAAGGTGATCCTCAGCCCTCTTCGACTTCACTACCATGTCATCTATGTAGACTTCCATGGTTTTGCCTAACTGATCCTTGAACATCGTGTTTACCAATCTTTGATATGTTGCCCCTGCATTTCTTAGTCCGAATGGCATAGCAATATAACAATATATGCCGGTAGGAGTCATGAATGCTATATCCTCTTGATCAGATGGTTCCATCTGAATTTGTTGAAATACAGAGGAAGCATCCATAAAGGTAAGCATCTCATGCCCTGCCGTTGCATCCACCATGGAGTCTATATGTGGTAACGGGAAAGGATCCTTGGGACATTCCTTGTTTAAATCGGTAAAATCGACACACACCCTCCACTTTCCATTCTTTTTAGAAACAACAACCACATTAGCTAACCATCGAGGATACTTAACCTCTCTGATCATACCGGCCTTAAGAAGTTTTTCAACTTCCTCTTGTATGATCGCGTTCCTCTCAGGAGCGAATTTCCTTCGCTTCTGATGGATGTGTTTAATAGAATGGTCAAGGCCCAATTTATGAGTAATTACCTCCTTAGAAATACCTGTCTTGTCTGAATGTCTGAATGCAAACGTGGATTCTCGTCTCTTTAGGAAGGATACCATATCTTCCTCAATCTCATCAGGAATACAGGATCCTAGGAACACCTTCATGTCTGGATCTTCAGGATCTAAAGATACTTCTTTTATATCTCGCTCCCGAGCTTCCAGCACGTCCCTAGGATGTTGCTGTAATTGCTATGATACCGTTTGTTTAGCTGTTGGCTTTATGGATGAAGAATAATAATTCTTGGCTTCCACTTGGTCACCATCTATCCTTACTACTCCTCAAGGAGTTGGTAGTTTAATGCACTGATGGTAAGTAGAGGCTACAGCCTTCATTCCATGGATCCAAGGCCTACCAAGAATAACGTTGCAACAAGAAAGATTGTCAATAACACAAAATTTTTGGTAAGAGTTTAACCCTTCAATGTATATTGGGAGTTTGATGTCCCCCAATGTTTTCTTGGTTTCACCACTAAAACCCACTAGCACCGATGTTCTCGGGATGATTTCCGAGTCCGGGATGTTCATTTTCTGTAGTACATCATGTTGTATGATGTTGACCGATCTTCCACCGTCGACTAGGATCCTGCGCACATAATGGTTAGCAATAAATAATGTTACAATCAAACCGTCATGGTGAGGATCCTGGATGCTTGTCTTATTTTCTTCATCAAATAAGATTCTTTTATTAGTCGTCAAAGTAGTGGATATGACTGGTCGTTCCCCGTTCTCCAACTTTGTCTCTTTGGCGTGTCTTTTTGCCGAGGAGAAAGAAGTACCGCATATATCTGAGCCACCAGAGATGAAGTTGATTACTTGTGCGTCTGTTGGGGCGGAGTTGGTTTCTGTGGTACATCCTCAGGATCCTGGATCCTAGACTTTTTTCTTCCCAAGAGCTCTTTGAAATGACCCTTGCTCAGGAGGTATCCAATTTCTCTCCTTAAACCAATACAACCTTCTGTCTGATGGCCAAAGTCTTCATGAAATGCACACCACTTGGACTTGTCTTTGAAGGATGTTGTTTTCTCATTTTTTCGAGGCCACCTTTCTTTCTCTCCAAGATCCTTCATGGCACAAATTAAACTATGAGTGTCAACAGAGAAGCAATAATCGGAAATACTTGGGTAGTCCTCATCATCTTCTCCTTCTTAAACTGCTCGGACATTTTGATTGTTGGATTTTGAGTATGGCTTTGAGTCGTTGTTCATGAATGAGGATCCTTGTTTCTGGTTAGGTGACTCTTGTTTCGTTGGAGCTCCTAACCGTTCTTGGATCTTCTTGTCATCTTCTAGTCTTATAAATCTGAGTGCCCTGTTTCTGACTTCATCTAAAGTCCTGCATGGAGTCATCACAAGATCTTCATAAAATGGGGAGCCCCTTTGAAGTCCCATCTTGAATGCTTCAACAGCCGTAGCCATATCAAGACTAGGGATCTCTAGGGCTTCCCTGCCAAACCTTGTAACAAAATCCCTAAGGGATTCATTATAAGGTTGGACAACTCTATACAAATCACTAGTTAACTTCTCAAATTTCCTACTACAAGAAAATTGGCTGTTGAACAAGTTTACTAAATGTGAAAAAGAAGTAACAGAAAAGGGAGGAAGACTTAGCAGCCATTTTATTGCAGATCCTGTTAGTGTGGATCCGAAACCCTTGCATAGACAAGCCTCATTGAGTTTTTCGGGAATTGGATTGATTTCCATTCTCTCCCTGTATTGAGCCACATGCTCTTCAGGGTCAGTTGTCCCATCATACACCTTCATGTTGGGGGTCTGAAATCGTTTTGGGACTTCGGCATCACAAATAGGTGGAGCAAATCTGGACAGCTTGTGGCTTCCTTCTGGTATTTCAGGGATCGGACGGATCACTCCTGGCACGCTGGATATCATATCCTTAAGCTTCTGAAGTTCCTTAGCCATAGCCTGGTTGATACCTGTATCCTGCATAAAGCCAAGGTTAGTGTCTAAGGATATACGATTATACATGTTACATCTCGGTTGATTGAACGTTGGTATCCCAGAAGTGTAGCCAAGATAAGAAGCATCTGCTATTGGAGTTGGTCTACCATAGGCAATGGTTTATATGGAGATTATGTCTCCTTCATGAACCTTTGAGGATCTTTGATGTTGCACCCCTGAGGATCCTTGATTTTGCCAGAAGGATCTTTGAGGTTGGGGGTTGAACGATCCTTGGTGATACATCCCAGAGGATCCTGGTTGAAGGAACGAGGATCCTTGAGTTTGCTGACCCATGGATCCCTGTTGAAGGATAGATGATCCTTGTTGGAAGATCGAGGACCCTTGAGTATGCTGACCCACGGACCCTGGTTGAAGGATAGATGATCCTTGCTGGAAGATCGAGGATCCTTGAGTATGCTGACCCACGAACCCTGGTTGAAGGATAGATGATCCGTGATGGAAGATCAAGGATCCTTGAGTATGCTGACCCACAGACCCTGGTTGAAGGATAGATGATCCTTGCTGAAGGATAGAGGATCCTTGAGCATGTTGAGCCACAGATACTGGAGTAGTGAAATCCAGCACCCTAGGCATCAAGGAAGTCTCATCCTCCAGTGGCCTCTTTTTTTTCTTGAGATCTTCAATTTCTTGTAGGATCTTCTGGTTGGTTTTGTTCTGTTGCTCCATGTGTGCCTTAACCTATGAAAACATAGCAGAAACATCATTATTAGAGTTAACCACCGATGTGGTAGCAGTGGTATTTGAGCTTTGGAAGACTGGAATTTGTGTCTTGTTTCCGGCAGCAGCAGCCCGTGATGCTCCCGTGATTGGATGAGGCATCGGCGGTAAAGTCCTTGATGAGAGAGAAACCGAAGATAGCATGGTTGATGAAGTAGAGGTTGATTGAGAGGCCATTGATAGTAATATAGGTAAGAAAGGTTGAATGTTAATAAGGTATTTTCTGGATTATAGCACCAATTACCCCAAGTTGGGCGCCAAATTGTTTTGGATAAAAATCAGGTAAGGATCAAGTATCCAAATTCGTAAATGTGAGGTAAGGTGCTAACTCGACAATGATGAGTGTGTAATCGTAATCTGGGTGAACACAGTGATTTAGTAACGAGGGAAAAAACCCTTAATCAAGATAGTCTTACTTTTGGTCAAAACTTATCGAGGCAATCGTTGGTAAAATGACTCCGGTCAAGGATTAACAATATAATCTTTGGTCGAAGTATCTTAGTAAATGATCGACGGGATAACCTTTGGTCGGAAAGTATATGGTTATCTCGATCTCCGGCACAAAAAACCCCCGGACGGTGAAAACTATCACCGCCAAGTTTATTAATGGTGAAAATAGGGTTACAAAGGTGGAGATATGATCAAAGATTACAAAAGAATATCTAAGTGTGTGTGTATAAACTGCTAGAGAGAGTTTTTAACAGAGTATTGTGTAATGTCTGCCGCTAATGGGTGTGTTGTGTCCTAACTTTGATCATAATCTCAATATAAATAGAAAATAATAACTAACTAACTAGTAATCCCTAAAAATCCGCCTTCAATCAATTTTTTCCTTAATTAGAGTTGTTTCCTTCATTATCCACGCGTTTTCTTAATTGGATGGCGAGATTGTAGCTTTGATTTGGTCATCAGCCGTTGTAGTTGATAAATATCAACCTTTATATAAGATACAACCGTTAACAACACCAAATACCGAGAATCCATGATCCTGACATAGCTCTGGAACTCTTCATAAGGATAATTGATTCAAGACACGTCAATATCTTATTGTCTGCAAGTTAGTGGATAGACTGAGTCTTCTAACCGTTATACCTGCCAAATATAAGACTAAACATGAGAACAACCGTTAGTAAATAATAAGTACTGTGGATCCGTGATCCTGACGGGATCTGGGACACACACTAAGGATAACTGATCCAAAGCATATGCCAGGATAACATATCCACAGTGTCAAATTTCCGTGCACTAACACCTGTCATGTCTGAGTGTTTAAAGGCAAAGGTAGATCTCCTTTTTCCCAAGAAGGATACTATATCCTCCTCAATCTCGTTGGGGATATTGGATCCTAGGAACACTTTTATTTCTGGATTTTCTGGGTCCAATGATACTTTTTTAAGGTCTTTTTCCCTAGCCTCCAGCACGTTCCTAGGATGTTGCTGTAGTTGCTATGCTACAATTGGTTTGGCTGTTGGCTTCATTGACGAAGAGTAATATTTTTCAGCCTCTGCTTGATCACCTACTATCTTCACTACTCCCCAAGGGGTTGGTAACTTGATGCATTGGTGATAAGTTGAAACTACGGCCTTCATTCCATGGAGCCAAGGTCTACCTAAAATGACATTACAACAAGAAAGGTTATCTATAACACAGAATTTTTGGTAAGAATTTAACCATTGTATATAGATCGGAAGGTTGATGTCCCCCAATGTCTTTTTGGTTTCACCACTGAAACCGACTAGCACCGATGTCCTGGGAATAATTTCAGAGTCCGGGATGTTCATCTTTTTGAGGACGTCGTGTTGGATAATGTTGACCGAGCTGCCCCCGTCCACTAGAATCCTGCGTACATAATGGTTAGCAATAAACAATGTAATAATCAAACCGTCGTGGTGAGGATCTTGGATGTTCAGCTTGTCTTCCTCGTCAAAGAAGATTCTTCTGTCTGTTGTCAACGTGGTTGAGACTATTGGGTGGTCTCCGTTGCTCATTTTAACTTCTTTTGCTAATATTTTCGGTGCAGAGAATGAAGTTCCACAGATGTCCGAACCTCCCGATATAAAGTTAACCCCTGACACATCGAACTCTTTCTGATGAGGATCTTGGATCCTTGAGGTGAAAAAGACTCTCTGATCAGTCATTCGAGTAGTGGGGATGAGAGGTCTTTTCTCATCGTCCAATTCGAATTCTTCTATGAGATTGTCTTCTATGGTACTTGAACTTCGAAACAATTCATAGTCTCTGGAGACAAAGTTGATCACATGTGCATCTGGTGGCGACGTCGTTGCTTTCTGTGGAAGATCTTCAGGATCGTGGGTCTTAGATTTTTTTCTTCCCAAGAGTTCTTTAAAATGACCCTTGTTAGGAGATACCCAATTTCTTTTCGTAAGGCAATGCATTCATCTGTAGCATGGCCAAATTCTTCATGGAAGGCGCACCATTTAGATTTGTCTTTAAAGCCGACGACCCTCTCATTCTTTCGGGGCCACCTTGCCTTTTCTCCTAGATCCTTCATGGCGCAAATCAAGCCATGAGTATCTACAGAAAAACAATAATCGGAGATGCAAGGGTAATCTTCCTCCTCATCTCCTTTTTCTACTGCTCGCACGTTCTGATTGTTGAAATTGGCATAAGGCTTTGCATTGTTGTTCCTGTTCCAGGATCCTTTATTCTTCTCGGTTGTTTGTCCCCCAAGACGATCCTAGACCTTCTTATCTTCTTCCAAGCGGATATATCTCAGTGCTCTGCTTCTGACTTCATCTAAAGTCCTGCATGAAGTCATCACTAGATCATCATAAAACGGGGAGCTCTTTTGAATTCCCATATCGAATGCTTCAACAGTAGTGGTCATATCAAGATTTGGGATTTCTAGAGCTTCCTTTCCAAACCTGGTAACGAAGTCCCTAAGGGATTCAGCACTAGGTTGGATAACACGATATAAATCACTAGTTAACCTCTCAAACTTCCGACTACAGGAAAATTGAGTGTTAAATAAATTGACTAAATGAGAGAAAGATGTGACCGAGAAAGGTGGGAGACTGAGCAGCCATTTTAGTGCAGCTCCTATCAATGTAGCTCCAAATCCTTTACAAAGATAGGCTTCTTTGAGTTTTTCTGGGACTGGATTAATTTCCATTCTTTCTCTGTATTGAGCGACATGTTCCTCTGGATCGGTGCTCCCAGCGTACGTCTTCATGTTGGGAGTTTGGAATCGCTTCGGGATTTCAGCATCACATATAGGTGGAGCAAATCTGGACAGCTTGTGGCTTCCTTCTGGTATCTCAGGAATAGGACGTATTACTCCCGGGACACTAGATGTCATATCCTTCAGCTTCTGTAACTCCATAGCCATTGCCTGGTTGATGCCTGGATCCTGCATGGGAACATGGTTAGTATCTAAAGATATAGGACCGTACCAGTTACCTCTTTGCTGTGTGGCATTTGGTACTCCTGACGAGTATCTGGGAAAAGATGAGTCAGCAACAGGTGTAGGCCCTCCTGAAGATACGGTTTGCATGGGGATTATGTCTCCGACGTGGACTTCAGAAGAGTGTATATGCTGTATCCTGGAAGACCCTTGCTCCGAAGCGAAGGATGCTGGAGGCTGATAAGCATGGGGACCTGTAGCATACCACCCGGCCGAACTCGGTGGCATCATTGACGAGTTCTGTTGGAGTTGCGAGGATCCTGAAGTTTGCAGACCCAAGGATCCCTGTTGAGGGATATGGGATCCTGGCTGAAAAAATGAGGATCCTTGAACCTGTTGACTTGTCAAGTTTGGTTGAAGGATAGAGGATCCTGGTTGAAACATCGAGGATCCCTGAGCTGACTGTCCCATGGACCCCGGTTGCAGGATAGAAGATCCTGGCTGAAACATCGAGGATCCATGAGCTGACTGTCCCACGGACCCCGGTTGCAGGATAGAAGATCCTGGCTGAAACATCGAGGATCCCTGATCTGACTGTCCCACGGACCCCGGTTGCATGATAGAAGATCCTGGCTGAAACATTGAGGGTCCCTGAGTTGGTTGAGCTAGAGATCCTGGACTAGCGAAGTCCAACATCCTGGGCACTAGGGGAGTGACGTCTTCCGCTGGCCTCTTATTCTTCCTGAGATCTTCTATCGCACGAAGGATCCTCTGGTTAGTCTTGTTCTGCTGCTCCATATATGCCTTAACCTGCGAAAACATAGATGAAACATCGTTGTTAGTATTAACCGCCAGGGTAGCAGCAGTGGTTCTGGAGCTCTGGAAGACTGGAGTTTGCGTCTTGCTTCCAGAAGTAGTAGTCCTCTGTGCTCCCGTGATTGGCGGAGGTAGTGGTGGCATGGTTCTCGATGAGAGAGGAATTGATGAGGGCATGGTTAACGAAGCAGAGGTTGATTGAGAGGCCATTGATAGTGATATGGGTATGAAAAATTGTAAATTGATAGGAATAATTCGGATTATAGCACCAATTGCCCCACGGTGGGCGCCAAATTGTTTTGGACAAAAATCAGCTAAGGATCAAGTATCCAAATCCGTAAATGTGAGGTAGGGTGCTAGTTTAACAACGTTGGTTATGTGATCGTAATCGGAATGAACACGGTGATTTAGTAACGAGGGAAAAAACCCTTAATTGAGATAGTCTCACTTTTGGTCAAAATTTATCGAGGCAATCGTTGGTAAAATGACTCCGGTCAATGATTAACACTATAATCTTTGGTCGAAGTATCTTAGTCAATGATCAACGGGATAACCTTTGGTCGTCGAGTGTATGGTTATCTCAATCTCCGGCACAAAAAACCCCCGGACGGTGAAAACTATCACCGTCAAAGTTTATTAATGACAAAAAGGGTGTTACAATTGGTGGTGAGTACGTGATCGAGGATACAATAATAGCTTATTGAGTAGAGAGAATAATGGTATCTGCTCTAGAGTTTGTGTGAATACAAGTGTGTTTCTAGCTCGATCATCACTCGATATAAATAATAAATACAAATAACAAATTGTCCTAACTATACGGAAGTCTTCCACTTAGCCGCTCCATGACCTTGACCACGTGCGTATAGTCGTTCAACAGCGTAATAATCGGAAGAACAAGTCATAAGGCCGTTGATATTATTTGAACTTCAATCTTCTAGATGGTTCGTCTCTATTCAGCCATACTTAGTCAGGATCCGTTATCCATAATCTTGCTGCAAGAAGCTCCATAAGGATAATTGATGCTAATACGTCTTTAAATTAATGTACCTGTCTAACACAACACCATACTTAAAAGCAATTATTAGTAAACATAAAATACCAGAGATCACTAATCCTCTATAAAGTGTCATATGTTTCCAGGATATAATATCCATAAGACAGTCAAGGATATAATATCTTCAGCAAAATTTCGTGACCTAACAATACCCGTCAAAGCTTCATTGCCATAATGAACAAAAATGGGGATATAGGGTCCCCTTGTTGAATGCCTCTCGAGTACTTGAATTCAAACGTTGTTGACCCGTTGACCAAGATGGATGACCGGGCCGAAGAAACAACCCCATAAATCCATTTTTTCCACAAAGTAGGAAAACCCATATTAGTCATAACATCGTCCAAAAATTTCCAGTTTAAGTGATCATATGCCTTTTCAAAGTCTACTTTGAGTAACAGCCCCGATATCTTCTTCTTTTTCCACCATGTTATGATTTCGTTAATTATGAAGGGACCATCCAATATCGATCTGTCGCTTAAGAAAGCTGATTGTGAGTTTGATATCACCGATATAAGAACACACTTTAATCTATTGGAGAGAATTTTAGAGATTATCTTAGAAATGGCCTCGATAAGATTAATTGGTCTGAAGTCTTCTAGAGAATTCGGACTCGATAACTTGGGAATTAGAGCTATAAATGATGAACAACATGTCTGATCGAGTTCAGCTAATTCATAAAAGAACCTCATCAACTTCCCAAAATCATCCTCAAAAAAATGCCAAAACCTTTTTAAGAATTTGAAGCTGAAGCCATTCGGACCCGGAGCTTTGTTGTCCCCACAATCCCAAACCGCCGCCTTAATTTCATTGTTCGTAAACGTAATGATAAGCGAATCAGCTTCCTCTAAAGATAACCGTTTAAACCCTTCACCACTAATAGTAGGTCTCAAATTAAACGGTTCACTAAATCGGGACCTGAAATGGCACAACACTTCCTTCTTAACTTTGTTGGGAATCGAACACCACCTCCTATTTATCATTAACCCCTGAAATTTGTTGGACATATTCTTATGTTTAACCACTCTATGAAATAGAGCTGAGTTATCGTCACCATAAGATGCCCACTCAACTCTAACTTTTTGTTGAATATCTTTTTTTTATCTTCAATGATAGAAAGTTCTTTTAAACATTTTAAACATTCTAGCTCTAGTCCATTCCTCCTCCTCTTAAAGCTCTCTCAACTCCATTAATGAATCCATCTCCAGTAATTCTTTAGTAACATACTCCAATTTTTCGTTATCCTTGGCAGAATTTTCACGGGCCCATTCTTTTATCTTCATCTTAATATACTTGAATTTTTTAGCCAAAAATATATATGGTCCATCTTCACATTGAAACGACGAACATGCTTCAGACACAACCTCTTCAAAACCTTGTCTATCCATCCAAGAATTAAATAGTCTGAACGGACATGGTCCATAATCCAAAGGAGCGGAAATCAAAATAACTGGCGAGTGGTCAGACAAAAACCGAGGAAGAGCTGAGAAATATGAGTCCGACCACTTGTCGACATACTCCTGATTAACAAATTGATACGATATATTATATTAATTAAGTTTGATATATTATTTAAGTATATCTATTATTTAGTTTACTTATTATACTTTAATTGTGTTTCCTTATTGTTTATCTTTTCCTATTTTATGTGTTTTCTTTTCTTATAAATTGTAATCGTTTCAATAAGAAAAAAATAAGAAAATTTGTCACAAGTTTGGTATCTCTTCTTCTCTTTCTTCTCTTGGAGCCTAACCCACTCTATGGGTATATCGGGAGATTGACCATCTCGAATCGGTCTCTATCAATTTGGTGCTTTCATCAATCGTCCTCATGCCTCCTTCGTTGCGTGAAGACCTGATCATGGCCTTGGTCGACAAAATCGATCGGCTATTGATTCAGCAAGAATCAAGCGCCGTTCAAGCCAAGTTTCAGCAAGAATCAAGCGCCATCCAAGCCAAGATCCAGTTTGACTCCCTCACCGCCACCATGAACCAAATCACCGCTAACCTTACCGCCACACTCACCAAAATTTCAGACACCTCCTCGGTGATAACGGACCCAAAACTAGCCCTTACACAACCACCCGACAACTTCATTGTTCATCCTACCATTCAGCCTACAAAATCTAGAACAGTTGCATTTACAACCTTGGTGACACCTAAATCATGCAAAAAGACGCATTGTGAGGTGTTTGTTCAATATAATGGACTGGTGCACACATACAACAACTCATTTGTTTTACTTGGGGTACTAGAGAAACTTCCACGTGAGGATGCAAAAGAGAAAGATATGCTTTTAAATGAATTTTCAAATATATTCATTCACGAGCACTCAGTGGAGCAAATAAAGATACACCATGAAGCATGGTTTAACTGTGAAACAAGGCAATCCGAGTGGCGCCCACCTTGGAGTTTCCTTATGACATTTCCGAACATCACCGGAAGACTAGAATGGCGACCACCGTGGGAAGCGAGTTCCGTTCTTGAGGACAAGAACGTTTTGAAGGGGCGAGGAATTGATACGATATATTATATTAATTAAGTTTGATATATTATTTAAGTATATCTATTATTTAGTTTACTTATTATACTCTAATTGTGTTTCCTTATTGTTTATCTTTTCCTATTTTATGTGTTTTCTTTTCTTATAAATTGTAATCGTTTCAATAAGAAAAAAATAAGAAAATTTGCCTCAAGTTTGGTATCTCTTCTTCTCTTTCTTCTCTTGGAGCCTAACCCACTCTACGGGTATATCGGGAGATTAACCATCTCGAATCGGTCTCTATCACAAATAATCTGTCAATCTTACTAAATTTTCTTTGCAATAAGTGAAATTTTGACCATTCATGGGAAATTCAAACAAGTCCGCTAGAAATAAAATCATTTAAAGCGCGAGCACAGGAGGGGTCAAAACCTGAGTTCCGTCTTTCTTCTGGGAAACGAACAGCGTTAAAATCCCCCAAAAAAACCCAAATACCCGCCTTATCTTCTTTAATTTCTAAGAGCTCAACCCAGACCCTTTTCCTATCCGAGAGATTACGTGGACCATACACATTAACAATAAACACGTCCTCTTCACAACCTTTCAGTCGGCCTTCAATTACTAGATAAAACTTGTTACGAATAACCGAACTTTTAGAAAACAAATTCTTGTTCCATATACTTAAAATGCCCCCAGATCTGCCTTCTGAGTTGACCACTTCAGAATCAAACTCACATGAACTCCAAAAAGACTTCGTACGAATCTTATTCTCATCCTCAAATTGGGTTTCTTGAATGGCCGAAAAGGAAATTTTATAACTGTTGGCCAACCTCCTAACCCATCTGGCTTTCGTCGGATCCCCGACACCCCTAATATTTAGAGACATAAAATTCATAGATCGTTATTCAAATACACCTCACCTTGAATCAGTTCGAGGACAGGCGACGTGAACTCTTTTAGATTCACCCCAACATCTTCCCCAAGCTCCACTGTTTCCTTTACTTCTAACTCCGTGTCTATTGGATCACAGGCAGGGTACGTTCCTTCATTATTAGAAAATTTCCCCATTCCTTCTCCAATGAACTCGTTGCGCTTATCATTTGTCGTCTGAGCCGTCACCATATTTTCCGTATGACAACCATCTTCTAGACCACAGACATCCATCGGTTCCAATCTTTGTTCCTAGTTTTTCACCTCCTGATCATGACTAAATATTTGATCACTAGGCCCATTAGAGCCTAATTCTTCACAACTCAAAACCCCAGGAGATCCACCAGACCTTTTTCTTTTGTTTTTCCTTCTTTTTTTTTAACTTCGGCCCACTGGACAAGTTGGGCCCATTACCATTGTTCATCCCAAACTCATCAACTCGGTTCTTGAACTTTGGAGTATTGAGATTCCCACAAGCATGCCCGCCATCTTGGATCCCCTCACGCTGCCCAATATAATTACTTCTATTCACGTAATTGCTTGTCCGTTCATGATCCCCGGAATTAACACGGGCCCCGAACTCAGGCGCTCGGAAAACCGGAGCCCAAGGAATCCTATCTTCGTACACATGCACCCTGTATTATTGCTCCTTTCTTTAAATAACAATATGCTCATCGATGACTACACGGGATCTGAGCATAATGCATACTCTATCAAACTCCAAATTAACATCAGAGCTGGACACCTTAGAATTCACCACCACTTTTCCAAAAGAATTCCCAATTAAATCAAAAGTAACCGGATCCCACAGAGCTGCCGGAACCCCTTTGATGTTCAACCAAGCCAATCTCTCCTCCTGAATGTACTTTCCATCCCAAAAGGATAAAGATATGAACAACTTCTTCTAATCCTCTTTTTTATGTACCAAATAATTCTCTGCCTCTTCTTGACTTTCAAACGATACCAATACCGACAAACCCCCTAGATACCTCACCTGGAAATTCAAATTTCCCAACACATTAAGACTAACCCTTAACTCCTCCAAAGCTTGGACATTCACCGCTTCACCAGTAAGAGATACCTTGGCCCAAGATTTCTCCGCCATTGTCTCATTAGAATCCAATAAAATTGTCTTCGCTGGCCCATTATTAATCAAATCGGAAGCGAACGACCTCGATAGTACATCTTTATAACTGAAGACCTCCCCTTGCTTCTTTCTCTCCAATGGATAGAAAGGCTCAGGAACATAAGCCCCCTACCCTTGCTACCTGCCTCATTATTTTTACTACCAGCTCTACTTGTCTTCTTTTCTTCAAAAGCCAATGAATCATACTTAGCTAAGTTCACTCCAACCTTAGCCTCATCTATGATTACATTCTTCATACTGTCAATTAACATCTCAACATCATTCACATTAGCAAACCTGAGAAATCCAAAAATATTATTGAATTTATCCCTCTTCCTTGCTATGTACACACTGAGTAAATCCCCAAATCCCGCAAATTTCTTCAACAATACATTTTCTTGAATCCCATCTGGAAGATTAGAGACAAAAATGGAGGTAGCCGGAAGTATAGGTCTTCCACCCAGACGCGACCACACACCCTTCTTTTTCCTGTTAGCCGACTGCCAGCCTTCCTTTCCTTCGATATCCTCATGATGATTGTACACCTAGCTTGTTCCTCCTCTTTGCGTCTTCGTAACTCCTCCGGCACAGACAAGGTGAAAAAAAATTGACCATTAGAAATAAAAATTATAAAATAATAAGAGATTTTCGCAATACAAATACACTACACAACAACTCAACATCTACATACATAAACAAGAAACAACATCAAACTAATTCCTAAGACAATCTTCAATTGAGACTTTCACAGCGTTGGTTCTTGCAAATTCGTCTTTCTTGTTCACAGTCTTGAGAAAAGCAGGTGTTACCGTTTCGCATATGGGATAAGTGGGAGTATCATCCCATTTTAGCCATCCACAAGCCCCCTTCTGTAATGAAATTAAAATATCAACTGAATTCTAAACATCCTTCTAACATTTGTCCTTTTTCATTTTCATGTAGTTGATTCGTATTATAAGTCGGATCGTTCATTACTAATAAAAGTTGCATAATTCATTTATTGTGTGTATTTATTTATTTATGTTGTTACTTTTACAAACTTGAACACAAACGTTATTCCACGTAATTCAATACATTATTTGCATTTAATCAAAGTTCATGGGTCAAATATGTCAAAAACTAAACTTTTTGTGAAAATCCCCTCTTCGCGCTACGCGAAGAATTTTAATCCAGCCTGTTGCAATACGCGACGATGTTAGGCTTTCCGTCCAAATTTTTTGGGTCACACTACACGACGCATTATTCCTTAAGTCTTCGCAATATACGACCAAACCATAAACATACGCGAACCTTATTGGGTTGCGCTACACGAAGCAATACCTTTTAGACATTCACAATACACGATGCAACATCATATCGTGAAAATTGTGTTCCAAGCTAACTTGATTCACCAAATCATCTCCAATCTCGATAATGATTCGTTTTGCCGACTCTAGGAAGTTTCCAAAGAATATTCCACGAAAGCCCCTCAACTTATTCTCCAAGAATTACTTTAAATTGTTCGAATTACCTAAATTTTCTCATCAAGTTAAGGTTTAACTTAATTAATGAGTTAAAATGTTTGTACCTCAATTGCTATAAATACACACAACCCTAGCCTCGATTCTTTTGTTCAACTCTCAAAACACTTCCACATTCACGATTTTACTCTAATTTTGGTGTTCTTCCATGTTTGACCAAGAAAAGTCCAACCGAGTCTTGTTATTCATTTTCCATTTTGAATTCCAGGTAATTGTTAGTTAATTTTGTTGTACTTCATCTATGGATCAAAAACCTCTATCAAATTTATTGATTTAAGGTGTTTGAGTATCCAATTTAATCAAATTGTTAAACTAGTGTGGTTTATGTTCTTATTATTAAGGTTTTTCAGTTAGTTTATTGTTAAATTGATTTAAGTCAGAAACTAACGGTAGTAATTGTTGTTATAACATATTGGGTTTGTTGGAAAAGAATCCGGCCTATTTTCGGGTTCAAGTCCAATAAAAGTGAATAACTTGTTTAATACACTTTAATTTTACAACATTTTGTTTTGTTTGATCTATTATTATAATAAACAAAAAATAATTGTTGTGTCACATGACACATGATTGTCCAATTTTTTGTCAAGTAGCATCAATATTGCTAAATTTTGAAAGTCATAGCTATTTAATTAAAACAATAATAAATATCTTAAACATTCCATATTAATTATTTATCTCTAATTTTATAGTAGTAAATAAAGTAAAAATAGTCATAAATATCTAATTAAAATGATTAATAAATATTTTAAACATTTTATATTAATGATTTTTTTATAATTTTATAACAGTAATAAAATAAAAAAAATTAGAAATAAAAGAACATATATAAAACTTTTGACACTCATTTTAGTGTGTATAAATTTACGTTGTATGTTTTTAGTTTATTAGTGATAAATTTAGAAGGTGTCACGATTCGTCTTTACTCTAAGCAATACGAAAATGGTTCATCTTATTTGATTATTTTTTATAATAAACTTTTTATATGTGTTGACAACTTTTGCTAAAGTGACATAATTCAACACTAAAAAAGAATAGTAGATTGATTATGGCGCATACATGTACTTTCTTTCAGATCTAATAATTATTTGCTTTTTTTGTCATATGTTAGATGATAGTGAAATTCATTATGCTTATATATTCATTGTCACAAACTTGTATCAACTAGAGTTTCGGGTCAAATTAATATAGAAAATGATTTGTTTTGTTCCCTTGATGATATCCATTTATATTCATGAAACAAAATTCATATCTTCTCGGAAGAGTATCTTGGTGGTGATAATATTGTGTTGTTTGTTATAGGCACAACACTCATTTTTTTTAATCTTACAAGTTAAGATCATAAAGTACACTTGACTAATATAAATGATTGGAAAATGGTTGTAATTACGGGTGTTGCAAACCGATTTTATGCAAAATCATTATAAGGAGTAAGATCATGACTAGGGTGTTCGAAATGCTAATCTATTTCTTTTAAGTTGGTTGTTTATTATTATGATTTGTTTGTCCTTATATTCTATACAAGAATCTCAAAATTGTTTGATAGATCTGGGAGGAATGATGGTTCGGTTTTTAGTGAGATACTTAATTGTTGTGAATAAAATCTTTGCAACAGCATTTTTTACTCTGATTTGTGTAATGGGTCACAACAAGTTTCATTTGAAACATGCCCACTTTTAATATGACTTGGAACATATCAGGCAAGTTTAGCTTGTATTCACCCTTTAAGTAAATGGGTCAAATTTGCTACTTGTGTTCTCCTATAACTGGGAAAAAGGACGGGTCGTGTCAGTCGGCGCAACATATAAGAACTGGTTTGGTCGGTACAAGAACTGGTTATTTTAAGAAAAATATTACTTTTGCTTCCGAACATGTTTTCTTTACATTTTTTGGCATTTACAAACAAATATAAAACTCACTACAACGGCTTAATTTCTTGTATGTTGTTGAAATTGAGTAAAATGTGTCAATAAGACGGATTGTTTGAAACTGAAAAAACTTGTGATAAAATGTCTATAACTTAATTAGTATTACAATTTCTTTGCCGATATTACCAAATATACAGATGCTCTTGCTTCTATTTTATAATCTAAGGCATGTATTAGGGAAAAAAGACATAAAGTAAGCCACACAAGTTTATTTTGTTGGTTATGGATGGTTAATAATTTAATATCATTAAATCCTCAATTTGAATCCTCTGGTAATTTTTTTACTGATAAAAACTCTTGCAACTATTAATTCAGTAGCAATATATGATGAAACTAACACAACAATATAATTAGAAACAGTTTTTTTATATTTCTCAGCTCTTGTGACTTTTCAAGAATTTTGATGTGTGTTTTTGTACATGATTATTGCAACTTAAAGAACCGGATCATATAATAAGATAACAAATAAGATTTAAATTTTTCAAACCCATGTAATACACGGGTTTGTAACCTAGTTTAATTATATACTAAAACATTCACAACAAAAATGATTGTTAGTAGACAAAAATGATTGCTGGTAGAGACTAAAAATATGTCTCTGATATTTTAATTCAGTCCATAATATTTATTAGGCCATGTGTAGTTGATGGAGCTCATTTATGGGCATTGTGCAACATGTGGCGTCATGTCAGCATAAAGGCTTTTTGGTTAAAATGGTTATTGTGGATGGAAACCATTCCAATCATTGCCTCATCATTATTTTTTTTCTTTTTTATTTAAAATAATCCAAATTATAATAATCATCATCATCATACTCAGTATATCCCACTAATAGCAAGCTATGGTAGGGTCTGAAGAAGGTAAGATGTAGACAGCCTTACCTTTACCCCATAGGGATTGATTGACTGCTTCCGGTGAGACCCCGGCTCGATAGTATTTTTGCATCAAGCCTTGGACATAAGGCACATTGCACTCAATCATCAGGACACCAGCTGATTGGTGCATGTACCATTTTCTTTTAGCTATCAACGCCACCATATGATGCCTGATTACCTTTCCGCTACTTTTAACGTTATTTTCACGAGATTAGTAAAATAACGTGTTTTTATTTAAAATAATCCAAATAATAATCATCATCATCGTACTCAGTATATCCCATCAATAACAAAGCTATGGTAGGGTCTGAGGAGGGTAAGATGTAGACATCCTTACCTTTACCACATAGGGATAAAGATGCTGCTTCCGGTGAGACCCCTTGATGATTGAGTGCTATGTGCCTTAATTTCACTTTTGCCCACCCGAGAGTTCACACATATATACATTATACGCGCGCACCACAAGAAGGGCGTAACATTATATCATCATCATTTTATCAAATAAAATAAAATAACTAGAAATAAAATAATCCAAATAACATTTTTTATCAAATAAAATAAATAAATTTTAGATTAAAATTGAAAAAGAACTGGAAATTACTCGTCTTCGTCTTCTTTGTTTTCTTCGTCGTCTTCGTATTCTTTGTCGTTTTCATCTCCATCGAGCTCGTCTTCACTTTCTGTAATACTCGTTATTTTTCAAACCCGACACATTTATTATTATTAAATTTTATATTTTTTTTCTTTCTTTTCTTTTGTCTCATTAATTATTCGAACGTTCAATGCTAGATAAATTCCCACGTCGTTTAAACATATCTATTTTATTTTATTTATTGATTGATTTAACTATGATTTATGAGAAAAATCCAACCCTAGCTAATGTTTATCCACTCATGCACCCACATCTAAAGACCAAGGACCAAATTGCAAACCCAATTCAAACCTTTTTCCCCTCCAACCCGTCACCACCCTATACCCACATTCATTACCATCTTTAATCAATAATTCACGGCCTAAGTCAGGAAATTGGCATTACCAAATCTTTTGTTGACCTTAGACGCGTTAAACCGACACCCTATACATGGTAAATTATGACAAATTGACAGCTAGAACATTAAAACTAAACCGTGTCTGAATCTGCTCTAAACCCCTACATAAACACGATTATAATACAAGTAATTGGTACCACATACTCCTCATCATATCACGACTCTAAGCCCTAATCTAATTGCAGCAAACGAAGCCATCAAGGTGGTTTTGATAAGGAACTGAGCTGCAAGCCCTAGTTCGTTGACCTATACCTATTCGTCACCTAATACGGAAATTAAAACATACTTTTGGTTCGTTTTTAGCTAAGGAACGTTAACCCTAAACCAATTTTACTCACCATTGCTGTAATGTTGATCAATTGAAGCGAAATGGATTTAGGGTTTATCCTTTGAGCTGGGTTATGCTTCTGGGTGTTTGTTCATAATTTTTCTCTTGATATCTTTCACAAGTGAGAACATCAGCCTGGTTGTTGGGCTGTGGGTGTTATAACACTTAGAACCGGTCCAGGCGCAAGTTCGAACCCCTGGACCCGGTTTTGAGATTTATTTTCTTATTTTCTTTTTGTTAATATTATTTGATAATATTATAATTAGATATCACTAAATAAACACTAACTTTTCCGCTTTTTGTTATTTTGTACTTTTGAACTTTTGATTCGTAATTAATCTAATATATATTATATACAAAATCTATTTTTTTATTTATGTATCTAACGTTAATAATAATAATAATAACAATAACAACAACAATAACAATAATAATCATAAAAATAGTAAGAACGTAAACTATAAAAGACTCCAAAATTCTTTTAAACTGATTTGTAACTGTTATGTTGTGTCGTATTATTTCTTTTAACTATTTCTACCATATTGCTATATTACTTACAGACTTATGAAAACTAAACTACTAATATTAAAAATTGTATTTAAACCCTATCAAATTCCATATCCGTCATACGCCTTGTTATTATTTCTTTAACCTTAATTAATTATATAAATATTAACTAGGAACTTTTGTCAGCGTATTCCGAGGACTCTATCTTATCTTCTTATCTTCGTCTCATCATTTATTTCCACTCGTTAAGGTGAGTTTACATATTTCGAGGGTAGCTTGTATATCTTATTAAATTTTATTCATTGTTCTATTTCTACAATTATTTCAAACACAATTTGTTATATGTTTATGTGCGATGGTTGCAATATCTATGACTATGCTCTATGTTTTTAAGTGTTTATTTTATGTTTGGTGGTTGTTACCTCATCCTCATCTAATATGATCATACATTTACCCAAGTACATTGATTTTGTAGCAACAGGAATGGGTCCACATCTATTTAGTTGTTTACATTTTCATATGAATTGTAATGCTCAACATTAACATATGAATTGTGGTTTTTATCTATATATATCTCAACTAAAACTTATGTATTCTCACAAATATTCGTGTTGACAAGCTCTATTTTTTATACATGCTACATGTACAAGTAATTTACGTTGCTCAAGATTGAAGAATTTAGTTTTACCTTAGGATATTATTTAAAACCCAAGAAGTATAACGTATTGATTTGATTATTATAATTGTGTACTTGTTCTGATATTAATAAATTAAATAATTATTGTTGCTTTAATTAGTGTCTTCTGAGCTACTGTCCAATCAATATGTTACGCCCCGGCATGTTCCGCCTTTGGTCGGAGTGTGACAGATTTGTATCAGAGCCGAAGACTATAAGATAGGTGGTTAAATTTAACGACCTAGTAGCATGATTAGGGTCATTATACGTGATATTCCTTTATGTGTTTGCACCCTGAGTTATTTTATTGATTGAAGTAGCTTAAACACTATTTAATGATTTAGTATTATTCTTGTACACGAACACACACACTTATTCCGAGGCTATGCCTCACTGCCTCACAATAATTTTTTTTTAAACTCTGGAACAATTTTTAATCGGAAAATTCCTTAAGAAATCCCACATTTTTACTCCCCTCTCCTTGAGGATCATTCGTAGGACGGATATGTAGTAACTGTAAGAGGGACACACTTGTTTACCGAACCCTTGGCACCAAGGCTTGCGAGCCTAAGGAAGTGCAATGCGCATAAATCTCAATCAACGGCGAGACCTTGTTGTCTTCCTGGAGTGTTCGGTAAGGGTGTGGAACTTATTAAGTCAAAGCATATCACACCAAACGTACCCGAATCTACTACCCTCATTGTATCAAACGTGGTCATGTGACGATCACACTCTTAAGTCAACGATGAAATTTTTGTTTAATTTTTTATTATTTTGTTAAGAAGGAATATTTTCTCAAATTATCAGTTTCATCAATACTCTAAGTTAAGGTTATTAAAATATTATTGTGTATCCTCATGAATTTTCACAAAACTCGAAATTTCACATAGTTATACAATTGTTTTTCCAAAACATAATAAAATTTTCACCTCTCGTCATTGTATCATGTCTTTTTCCCGCCTTATCAACCGTAACCGTCGCACCGGCCACTCGGGCCGTAGCATGTCATCCCGCATCGCTAAGGGAATCGTGGAAGCCCTCTCAACAATCATCTCTCAACTCCAAACTGCGAATGCTCCTACATCATCCACAACTCCAAACCCAATTGCTTGCTCCATCAAACAATTCAAGAGTTCCGACCCGCCCGAATACTTCGGTATCGATGGTGCTACCATTCTCCTCCAATGGCTCGAAGATATGGAGAGTGTGTTCATCCATTGTGAATGTCCCGAGAACAAGAAAACCACTTACGCCTCGAGCGTACTCAAGAAGAATGCCCTCTATTTGTGAAACGGTGAGAAGCGCACGCTTGGCGCCAAGGTTGACATAGCTTTGCCATGGGATGACCTCAAGAAACTCATGCTCAAGAAGTTTTGCCCGAAACATGAGCTTCAGAAGTTGGAAGAGGAGTTTTGGAATTTGAAACAAGAAAGTGGTAATGACAGCATCTACAACGATCGTTTCCATGAACTGAGCCTTCTCATCCCCCACATGGTCACTCCCCTTGAACATTCAATCGGCAAGTACACCTCGGGTTTGCCTATGCAAATCCAAGATTACGCTCTAAGTCGTGACCCTCAAATCCTCCATGATGCCATCACCTTAGCCGATACCCTCACCGAGAACCACGTTAAGGCCGGGACGTTGACGCGGAAGAGTTCCAAGAAGCCCACATCCGAGCCCACCAAATAACCCAAGCCCGAATCTTCCAAACCCGAGTCTTCTAAGCCTGAATCCTTTAAGCACAACAACAACAACCCTCCTCACTACCGCAACAATAAAAGAAAGTCCAATTCCCAAAACTATGTCTTGGCCCAATCGCAAGCCCAACCCACCAAGATGCCCTACACATGACCCCACCCATTATGTGATATCATGTAACTTTCACCACTCGCCTATCATCAAGTGTCGTCAATGCACCCATTGCGATCGATTTGGTCACCTCTTTACCACATGTCGTGAACGCAACCAACTCATGATGCAACCACTAACCTCACCTCTTACCCAACCCCAAACTTTACCTTATTCTCAACCGTTTACTCAATCGCCCTCAACTATTAGAGCTTGTTACAATTGTGGAGACCTTAACCATTATCACAATGCATGCCCAAGACTCGCACACATGAAACAAATTCAATTCTACCCAACTCAAACCACTCAATACCAAGCTTACTAAGCCCAAGTAAATCAACTTCAACCTATCCAAGCACTTCAAGCCCAACCCATTCAACCAATTCAAGTCAACCAAATCCCAATCAACCAACCTCTAGTTAACCAAGCTACTCAAGGTGCTCAAGGGCATGCGTGTTACATCAAAAGTTCTCAAGTCTAAGCCTAACCCTTTATTAATACATGCTACGCAAAAGACGTTTCTTTTATTTAGTTCTTTTCATTTAAATCTAATGTATTGACTTCCTTAAATCTCTAGTTTTGTTATGAATGAGAATTGTGGTTATTTATAATGGTATTCAATCTCTCATTTATTCCTATTTTGTCGTTTATTGCACTATTTATTGTTACACAATTGATTATCATGATTTAAGTGGTCTATGACCGGTTATTTACCGGGACTTACATGGTGATGTGCATAGTTATCTAATAGTATCGTATTTGTATCATAAACTACCTATGACCGAATTCCTACAAACGTTTTGGAAATTGGGACTATGAACATGTGTTGTACATAGTTATCTAATAGGTGTCACATGTACAAATTTTATTTCGATATTTTAATACATGGCTACCCAAACCCCCCTAAACTCAGGGCATTCCCACGGTACTTTTACCTCATCTCATCGATTTTATAATCTTGGTTTCAAACCTTATCTGTTATTGTATTCATAAGTCATGTGATTCGTTTGTTGTATGAACCTATTTATTATTACGTGAATTTGTCGTCATCTCAAGTATTTTCTCTACATCGTATGTGTAAGTTACTTATATAATTTCAAAATTTTCCTCTATCTATTTATTTCATTTTGTTGTTATTACTCTCGATGGTTAACTTCAACAATTTTGTCATTTTTTGGATTATTTTACTAGTTAATTATATTCATCAATTTTCATTCAATTTTTTGTTCATTTCTCTTGATTAAATGATATCGATTTAAAAAAGTTTTCTTTTACCCCTGTTTTCAAACCCACACAAAGGGACGAACCATGTGCATCATGCGACGATCTAAATAATTATGAGTACACACATAATTATCGAAATTCTTGCTTGGAACTCATAGTGAATACAGTTGTGTGTCATAACTCAGAACCAAGGGTGATTTTGGGTAACGATACAAATATCGATGTGATAAGGGCATGGTGGATACGCCGCTGGTACATCCTTTATATAAGTGTCCTTATCATGTCTTCCGTTTGTTGAGTAATTTGGGTCACCTGAAGGTCTGTGTTATTATATATATATATATATATATATATATATATATATATATATATATATATATATATATATATATAGATCTTTTGACAATTACCTTCTTTCTTTATGTTATGTTTTTATATAATTTCGGGGCGAAATTTTCAAAAAGTTATGAATATTTTAATATTCGTTATTTTTCAAACCCAACACATTTATTATTATTATTATATTTTTTTTCTTTCTTTTCTTTTGTCTCATTAATTATTCGTACGTTCAATGCTAAATAAATTCCCGCGTCGTTTAAACATATGTATTTTCTTTTATTGATTTTTTTATTATTTATTGTTTAACTATGATTTATGAGCAAAGTCCACCCCTAGCTAACGTTTATCCATTCTTGCACCCACATCTAAAGACTAAGGACCAAATTGCAAACTCAATTCAAACCCTTTTCCCCTCCAACCCGTCACCACCCTATACCCACATCCATTACCATCTTTAATCCATAATTCACGGCCTAAGTCAGGATATTGGCATTACCAAATCTTTTGTTGACCTTATACGCGTTAAACCGTCACCAAATACATGGTAAATTATGACAAATTGACAGCTAGAACATTAAATCTAAACCGTGTCTGAATCTGCTCTAAACCCTTGTATAAACACGATTATAATACAATTAATTGGTACCACATACTCCTCATCATATCACGACTCTAAGCCCTAAGCTAATTGCAGCAAACGAAGCCATCAGGGTCGGTTTTGATAAGGAACTGAGCCGCAAGCCATAGTTCGTTGACCTATACCTATTCGTCACCTAATACGGTAATTAAAACATGCTTTTGGTTCGTTTTTAGCTAAGGAACTTTAACCCTAAACCAATTTTAATCACCATCGCCGTAATGTTGATCAATTAAAGCGAAATGGATTTAGGGTTTATCCTTTGAGCTAGGTTATGCTTTTGGCTGTATGTTTATATTTTTTTTCTCTTGATATCTTTCACAAGTGAGAACACCAGCCTGTGGTTGGTCTGTGGGTGTTAGAACACTTAGAACCGGTCCAGGCACAGGTTCGAACCACCTGACCCGGTTTTGAGTTTTTATTTTTTTTCTTTTTATTAATATTATTTGATAATTTTATAATTAGATATCACTAAATAAACACTAACTTGTTAAACCGAACCTCTCGCTTTGTGCTATTTTGTATTTTTAAACTTTTGATTCGTAATTAATCTAATATATATATTATATACAAAATCTATTTTATTTATTTATGTATCTAACGTTAATAATAATAATAATAATAACAATAACAATTACAATAAGAATAACAATAATAATCATAAAAATAGTAAGAGCGTAAACTATAAAAGACTCCAAAATTCTTTTAAACTGATTTGTAACTGTTATGTCGTGTCGTATTATTTATTTTTAACTAATCCTACCCTCTAGCTATACTATTTACAAATTTATGAAAATTAAACTAATAAAATTAAAAATTGTATTTAAACCCTATCAAATTCCATATCCGTCATACGCCTTGTTATTATTTCTTTAATCTTAATTAATTATATTAATATTAACTAGGAACTTTTGTCAACGCATTCCGAGGACTCTATCTTATCTTATTACCGTCGTCTCATCATTTATTTCCACTCGTTAAGGTGAGTTTACATATCCCCTTTTTTAATCTTTCATATTTTAGGAGTAGCGTGTATACCTTATTAAATTTTATTCATTGTTTCATTTCTACAATTATTTCAAACACAATTCGTTATATGTTTATGTGCGATGATTGCAATATCTATGACTATGCTCTATGTGTTTAAGTGTTTACTTTATGTTTGCTGGTTGTTACCTCATTCTCATCTAGTATGATCATACATTTACCCAGGTACATTGATTTTGTATTAATAGGAACAGGACCACATCTATTTAGTTATTTACATTTTCATAGGAATTGTAATGCTCAACATTAACATATGAATTGTGGTTTTTATCTATATATATCTCAACTAAAACTTATATATTTTCACCAGCATTCGTATTGACAAACTCTATTTTTTATACATGCTACAGGTACAAGTAATTTACGTTGCTCAAGATTGAAGAATTTAGTTTTACCTTAGGATATTATTTAAAACCCAAGAAGTATGACGTATTGATTTGATTATTATAATTGTGTACTGGTTCTGATATTAATAAATTAAATAATTCTTGTCGCTTTAATTAGTGTCTTCTGAGCTAATTTCCAATCAATACATTACGCCCCGGCATGTTCCGCCTTTGGTAAGGGTGTGACACTTTCCTCGTCTCTATCGTCATCCCCGCTTGATACGTTTTCACCTTCGCCTGGAATTGGCCGAACTGACCAAGCATGTTGAAGCAAATCACCCGTAAGCGCACTATGTATTTCCCGTGAACACATTCGATATGCACTTTGCACCCTCTCCACCATAGTTGCTTGGGGTTATTGTTGTTGTACATTTCCCGGTATATAATGTTGACATATTTCTCTCCCGTCGTATTTTAAAATCATTTTATGTAATATGATACACGTATACATAGCATCTCTCATTTTTACCAATGTTCATGCACGACACGGATTTTTCACTAAATGCCAACGTTGGCAAAGAACCCCAAAACACCTCTCGATTTCCTTTTGCAAAGACTCTTGTAACTTTCTTAAAATAGTTTCTCTTTTCATTTATCAGGTCTTTAAACGTTCTAATAATAATAGAATATTTTGGATATATCTCATCTCCCAAATAGTATCCGTGTGGTTTAAAGTTATCGTTAGCCCAAAACGATATGACTGGTATGGTAGCGGAGATGTAATCCTCTACCACGGGTGACGCCTCCAAAACGTTTGTCGTTGTTGGACCCGGGGCTGCCAAAGTAGGCTGACCAAACCCTAAGGTTGTATGAAGCAAGGGCTTGAAGACTCACCATTGGTACTTTCTTGTCACCACGTGTATATTGACCTCGCCAGGCAGTTGGACAGTTACCCCACTTCCAATGCATGCAATCTATACTCCCGATCATGTCGGGTAAACCATGTTCCCATGCACTGAGTAAATCCTTTGTAGGTCTTGCCAAGTGGGCCTTCTAAGATGATGTTCACCGTGTAGTTGTATTATTCCTATATTAGAATCATTAAGTAAACAAATTTAAAATAAACACAGTATAATGTTTTTAAAAGTTTAACAAACGCAATATAAAGTTTAATAAATACCTTGGGAAAAATACTCCGAGGTGTCTCGTGTCGTTTTTTCTGCCATTTTTAAGTACTTGTCATTGATGTCGGTCATGGTTCCGCAGGAGAGCACGCGTAACGCTGACGTGCACTTCTGGATATTAGTGAATCCTAACAGCCTCGTGCGTCCTATTCCTGCTTTAAGTAATCATACTCATGCTCCAAATCATTCGCAATGTGCAAAAACAAATGTTCAAACGTCCGAAAGTGACATGTAAAAGTCTTCGGGTTCTTGTATGTTGGCGAGTCAACAAAATAATCCTCCATTAAATGCTCGTTGGTGCCCTCACGGTCTCGTTCAACATAATCTCTTCCCAAAACCAGTTGAGGAGGAGAACAAATAGATTGAATATTCTTTGTCGCAAGCGTAATTGCACTTGTAACTGCCTCCTCCTCTGTCTCGTCGTTGACCGTGTGCTGGTTAGTTTGCAACTATCGATTGATTATGTAGAATCCATTTGTTAGTTTTGAATAAAAAGTTTGTAGAGAAAGTTTAAAAGTGTGAGGAATGTGTAGAGTTTGTTTTAAAAAGTTTAGATGTTTGGTTATATATATATATAGGGAATAATTGTTTTTTTTATATAGCCGTTATTCGACAGTCATGTTGACCAAAGTGGGGAAATTAATAGGGAAAAGAGGTGTTGATCAGCGTTGTGTGGGGAGCGTCCCCCAAGCGCCCATAGTGCACCGGAGGCGGTGTTCCGAGCGCTATCGGCGATTTGAGTGTGGGAAGCGCCCTACTACATTGGGTCTTAGGGACTGATTTCACTGGTCCCTAGTCACTCTCCTATTCTTAGTCGTAGATACTAGTTTTTGTAACTGAAATCTGAAAATTCGTTTAGGATCGAAAGATAAGACGTATAAGAACGATCACGAAGATATTTAATCCACAATGTTATGTGCAGAAAACGTAACAAGGTGAAAAACTCAAATATATCTCTTTAACTCTTTGTTTATTCGTGATAGCAGTGATAGTACATCATGATATAACAATTATATAAGAGGTACAAACTGGACTAGAAGGACAATGAACTTATAAGCTGAAATACCTATTTATAGACATGAAAAATAACATATACGGTGTATATTCCTTATCCGACGTATATGTACATATAAGCCGTATAAGTATATATCCGTTGTATATGTGACTTATACGTTCCTAACATTAAAGTACATTCCAACTTCACTAACTATCAAACAAGACCTACAAAACTTAAGCTATAGACATGTTTATGCACTAACAACTACCCCTTGGATATTTCTTGGTCTTGGTATCTAAGCAATAGACATTTTATGAAGTCTCTTTATATGTTTGTTTACACTATGTCACCATTCAATCATTATGAACGATCAATGTACGTTATGCTTCCCGACCATCCTTTTATAAAATTTGACATTTTAGACTTTTCCTTTGGCTAATCATTAGATCTTCGCCTTTCATGAATCCTTCCACAAATCTTATTACCATTGCTATATCATTCCAATATAATTTTCCAAATAACTTCTAATATCTTTACTCCATCAATCACACTTGATTCATCAACGTATAAGTATTATAGCGTAAGTAACATTTACGCTTGTGTTCATTCTTCAACTTGTAAGTGTGTATACGGCGGATAACCTTATATGCTTGTATAAGTACATATGAACCAGGAGAGAATATATGACGTATAGAAACATATACGTAGATGATATACACTAAAGACTTATGTAAATAATAATGTCAACGGATAAGTAGATATACGGTGAACTCTGATCCAGATAAGTACATATGCGCTCCAAAAGACACAAAGATATATATGTGTTTCAAAAGTTATACGGCATATATGGTTATACGTTAACTTATGCACCGTATATGTTTAACATTGACAATTTTTGGAACTTTTTGTGGAGAAATTGATGATGTAATGATTTGACTTTTAAGTATACTGTTCGAACTCAAGAATATGACAATGTATGAGAGTTTGGTAAGGTTTGAACGGCTACACCTTCTGGAATGATCAAAAATAGATAGAAAAGAGATGTAACTGAGCTTTTCGAAGTAGACACAGAGCCGGATCTGATACCAATTGAAAATTCGTTTAGGATCGATAGATAAGACATATAAGAACGATTACGAAGATATCTACTCTACAATGATATGTGCAGAAAACATAACAAGGTGAAAAACTCAAAGATATCTCTTTAATTCTTTGTTTATTCATGATAGCAGTGATAGTACATCATGATATGAAAATTACAGAGGAGGTACAAACTGGACCAGTAGGACAATGAACTTATAAGCAGAAATACCTATTTATAGACATGAAAAACAACATATACGGCGTATATGTCTTATCCGACGTATATGTACATACAAGCCGTATAAGTACATATCTGTTGTATATGTGACTTATACGTTCCTAACATTAAAGTACATTCCAGCTTCACTAACTATCAAACAAGACCTACAGACCTAAACTATAGACATTTTTATGCACTAACAAAATCAAACCCTATTGCATGAGATCAACCGGGACTAATATTAAGTATTAAATTCACATAAATTCAATCTTGAATATCTCCTTGATACCACGCCATATCTGTCCCAAACACATTTTTTTGTGACTGTAAATCAGTCTTTAATACTATAATATTTCAATCCCAAATGCACTATTTTAAGGACTTAAAATCAGTCTTTTAAACTGTGTCAATTTTGTCCCCGATACATTTCATTGGGTTGACAATTTCATGTCAATTCAGTCACCAATTAGATGTTTTAAAGACTAGCATTTAATCCTTAGTGCCACATTACTTCGGCTCTTAAGATACTTCTCTTAGAGACTAAACAATAGTCTCATATGACATGTCATTTTGGTCCTGGCTACACTACTACAAAAAGACCATTTGCTGTCAATTTAAAATTACAAAAAAATAATAATAAAAATAAAATAACTCATTTTATTTGCAAATATACATACGAATTCAGTTTAAACAAAACTTAACTAAAAAGCACTCTCATTATTTTGTTCACAGTATTACAGTAACCTTACATTCTAACGCATCTCAACACTAGATAAATCTTTCATTACAAGCAAAAATAGAAGATCGCTTAGCAAACTTCCATGAGACAATGAAGACAGGAAACCTCATCTAACAACACATCCAAATCCCGTTCATTAACGTGCATCTTCTAATCTATGTTTGATTAAAAAATGGTACCTGAAACTAAGATGAATAAATTGGTTGCTTATCAGCTAATTGAAACTGAAAAGGTTAGTCGTGTAACTCAAATTTTATGATCAATATTTTTGAGTGAAAAGTTTTATATTGCCAACTCGATGTAAGCATGAAACAAAATAAATGTGCATTAAGGTTACTTATGAGTAAAACTGTATAAGTACGCTACGATTACATATGCTGTGGGGTATGCATTGTGTCCATTTTCTCATGCATACCGAGTTTCCTTCTAACATATTAACCTTTAAAAAAAAGTCAGGTAAGAAAATCAGTTTGTATATTATTAAAAACTACATTGATATAGCAAATACTCAAATATAGATCCATCATACGCTGTCATTGCCATTTTAAAAGTTAAACACACACACTTCACAAATAGTCATACACATTCCTTCAATTTTTAATTTAAAGTATAAACACCAGTTACCTCACAACTTTTACAGATAACAGGGAGTATATATTTATTGGGGAAAGTGAATACGGTGCTGTCAGTCGTGTAACCTTACACGCAAAACCAATCAAAACTATGTAGTTTTGATTTAAACCTCCTCATTTATCTAAAATCATTTCCTTTTTATAAAAATCTTAACTAATATTGAATATGGAAAGAATTAGCTGCACATTCTCCCCCAAGTTCCACCAAAGAACACAAAACAAGTTTTTTCTTCTTTTTCGATCTTGCTCGAACATTTTCCGATTTCCTTAATTATTAAAGTTTTTTCTTTTAATTTTAAGTTCAGTACTAGTTTCAAATCCTTTCAATGACTATAATTTCTTACATTTTGGTTTACAGTTCTTGGATTGTTTTTTTTTCTTATGGATTTTAAATTGATGTATTACTATATCAATGAATATATTGACTAAATATTAAATAAATGAAACACTGTCCAATACAAGCTCAAGAACCCCATGGAAAGAATTGCAAAACTTTTTATTCTGTAAAACCATAATAGCTGTCGTTGGATTTTTGGGATGGGAATCTCCTTAAACAAACATTTTGATTACAGAGTTGACATGGAACTACTATAAACATGGAAATAATTTAAAATAAATGAGAAGGTTTAAATCAAAACTACGTAGTTTTGATTGGTTTTGCGTGTAAGGTTATACGGTTGACAGCATCGTATTCACTTTCCCCATATTTATAAGTTTGAATATCTATAACTACTTAACAAAGAGCAACAACAAATAAGATCAATAAAGGTTTCTATCGACCTGATTCTTCTCATGCAAGCAATGTGAATTTGACCATAACATAAGATATTAAGATACCATTAGTTGCACTAAACTAATGATGTAGCAAATAAACAAAATCAAATATATTTATTTAACGCTCATGATTTGGATTTTCACAACGGTGAAATTCACTACTAGAAAACAAGTTATTTTTTTACAAAATTTTCCTACAAATTTCCTACGATAAGTAGTTTCAACAGATTTCCAACAAAAAAATATGCTCAAACTTTGCTACAGTATTATCTAATAAACATTATGAATAGATTTTGTAGGAAAGTTGTATGAAGTTTACAACCACATGTTTTTGTAGCAATTTTGTAAGAAAAGTTGTTGGAAAACGGTTGAAAACGATTTTTAAGCATGTGTTTTTCCAACAACTTTTTTGTTAGAAAATTATTAGAAACTGAATTTTTCCAACAAATTTCCTACAATTCGGTTGTAAAAAAAACATCTCTTTTTCTAGTAGTGATTTATGCATATATCATTTTCATCAAATATACAAAAAAAAAAAAAAAAACAAAAAAAAACAAACAAACCCTTAAGTACAGATCATTAATATAAAAAAACAAAGAATCAAATTATGCATATACTGGCTTTA
This sequence comes from Bidens hawaiensis, assembly GCF_021521415.1. NCBI lineage: Eukaryota > Viridiplantae > Streptophyta > Magnoliopsida > Asterales > Asteraceae > Bidens > Bidens hawaiensis. The sequence continues at coordinate 405,357 of NW_027491482.1, forward strand.
AAATTATTGGGTTGAATTATAAGTTTCAAAGTGAAGAGCTCAAATAAATAACATAACCGGTTTCATGTCAATAAATGCTATGTTTTTTCAAAATAGTTCACGGTAAGGAATTGATTTCTTGAGATGCAACTTTTTTCATATGGTTCTCTCTCTTAAATATGCACTTCAAATCTTAGTTGATTTCTTTTATACATGTTATCCTTGTGTTAATTATGTCAAGTTCGAGGCTCAAAGGTCTTATGACGAGGCTTACCCGACGTGCAATGATGAGTATAAGGGTATGTTTGGTTAGAAGTAATGGAATGAAGAGAGAAAAGAATTAGATAAGAAATAGAATGAACAAGGGAATGAAATGGATCATTACCATTCATTTGTTTTGTTTGGTTAACATATGTGAATGAAATTCATAATTACTTTACGTTGTTTGGTGTGCAAAAAAAATTGTAAGAATGAAATAGAAATAATAAATATATTCCTATTCCAAAATATATTTTTTTTACAAAAAAAAAACTGAAATGGCGACGGTGGTGGTAGCTCCGGCGACGAAAATGGTGGTGGCAGCGGTTAGGCGGGGTCGTTGTGCTGGTGGGGGTGGGGATGGGGGTGGCAGTGGTAGCATTGGTGGTGATGGCTATGGTAGGGTGGCGGCGACGGGGGTGATGGTCAGGCAGCGATAGTGGTGGTGGCGGTTATGGTCAGGTGGCAGTTGTAGCGCTAGTGGTAAGGTGGTGGTGGCAGAGGTGGTGGCGATGATGACAGTCAGGTGGTGGTGGTGGTGGTGGTGGCGATGGTAGTTGTGGTGGTGTTAAGATAGTAGGTTGGAGGAGGAATGAAATGAAAAAAAAAAGAAGTGGGGGTGAGAATGAATGGTTTTGATGGAATGAGATTTCATGTGTAATGGATGATTCTATTCCATTGAGTAACCAAACATTACTTTCTTCATTCCCATGTAAAGAATCATTTCATTCCTTTTGTCATTAATGCATATACCAAACGCTACCTAAAACAGTCATAATTCATTGCCAATAACATACATATAAAATTAAAATTATAAATAGTGACATCATAACAAGCAAAAACCAACAAGTTTGATGATAAGCTGGTAATTTAAGAATAGAAACATCTCAAATTCTCAATGAGACATTTTATCGAGCATATGGTGTACATAGTTGAATTAAAGAAAAACTAACATATGTTGTCATTTTTCGCCCCAAAATTCACTAGTAATAAAAAAGATTCACGCCTCGTTATAAAATCTACAACAAAATACCAAAAGAAATGACCTGTGATGCGTTGTAAAAGGAAAAATTTGCATCCAGAGTTAGCAAAATATAAAAATATTATCTCACTGCATTGTCGTAGGTAGATGGATTACACTAGTTGGCTCATTGAACTGGACGAGTTTTATCTTACTGCATTGTCATGCCTTTGGGCGAAAATTCACGAACGTTGGCCTTAGGTGAGGGTTTTTCCTTGATCGAAAGACGAGTGTATCCCGATATGGCAAAGTTAACCACTAACCCATTTGAATGATTCGCTGACCGTTAAAAAAAACCCTAGTTGAGCCAATAGATAATTGACCATCATTAAGCCAGTAGATCATGAATCAACCTCAACTGATCATCATGTTCACGAATTGACTTCCTCGTACCCTAGACCATCACTAATTGGGGATTTCATCTACAAAACATCATATTAATAACATTGGAGACTGAATATTAGTCCCAAACTCTTTCATATACAAAAAACGTTGGAGTCTGAATATCAGTTTCGAATAAGGTCTACTTTGGTACTGATTTTCAGTCTTTGTTGCTATCCTTAAATGGTCAAATGTGCACCAAATAATTGGTGTCTGAAAATCAGTACCCAACTCGAATCATGTTAGGAAGATTAAGAAATGATTTTAAGTCACTAATATAGCCCCTTCGTATCAGAGATTGAAGATTAGTCTTCCATATATTTAACTCATTTTTATTATTGAGGAAGCGTATATGAGACTGAAATTTAGTAGCATGTAATTTTTCTTTCAAAGTTTTATTTTAAAGGCAATTTCATAGAATGATAAAAAAGTTTAAAAGTGTTACAATTACGTCACTCAACTTTAAAAAGTGTTCTGATTAAATCACTCAACTTTCATATTTTATTAATTTAAAGGGTTTAACATGTTTTTTTAGCGTTTTTCTTGTTTGTTTCACATAGGAAATCTTTTTATCTTTTTTTTGATGTTTACGTTGAGTGGCGACGTGGATTTTATTTTTTATTTTTGAATTTTAATAACGTTGAGTGGCGACGTGGATTTTTTTGATGTTTACATATATTATAAATTCCGACCCCCACATATTATCCTCCATTTCTTTCTTGAAGCACAAAAAAATCAGTGAGACTCGATTTGAAGATTTAGTGTCCCGATTTGAGAAAAATGTGCATGAGTGACCAAATTAGAACACTTTTAAAATTTGGTAATATTTGTAACTGAAATTTAGTCTCAAATAAGGTGTCGGGTTAATAAAGATTGATCATCAGTCACTAACATCTGTCACAAAAAAAATCAGTCCCCAATATTATCAATAACTAAAAAATCAGTCCCATATATTATATATTCGAGACTATATTAGTCGCAACACTTCAAATGGTCACTTTTTTTTTTGTAGTGATCAACAATATAATTATAGTTAGTTTAACTTAACTTTCAAAGTAAAAACTGAACTTTAGATTTTACAACTCATTAAACTTAATCTTGTTTTTTTGTTGTTTAACCCCTTATTCAAGAACTAACTCTATAGTCTTTTCTTATTCGATGTTTTATTTTATTGAGCTTTCTCTATGCCAATGACCTTTTAAATCTAGGATTTTTTTGTTAGAGTCAACCCTATAATCGGCAGTGTATTGTTAATTTTAGTACAGTGTTTAAACTAAATCAGGCTGTTTATATAGTCTGGGTATAGCTATTAGGCCCAGAACATGTCAGTAGTCTTAGCTAGTGACGTTGTACGTTATGAAGTGTTCAAAACCAGACTTGGCTCAGTTTCACCGTTTTCTGTGCCCGGCCAAGTTGATCGTTTACGCGTTTCAGAAATAGGTAAAATCACACAAACTTAAGTAAGCATAATGTTTGATAAAATGATTTGATTTATGAAAGAAATTTAAGATTTCGGTATCTGGATTGGTCGCGGGGTTCGTTTCCGTTTTCATACGGGTTGATTATACAAAACGTGTACAATCCACCCGAACCGTCCGGAAATCTCTTCAAAAGTTCATTTTTACCAAATTCATTCAAAACTATGATATTTGACCACTTTTGACGCTTTGACATACCGTTCAGTTCGTTAAACATAATGTTGTCAGTTTTGATAAAACATATATAATTTAAATCTTTAAAGTATCATAACTATTTACGTAATTATCTATAAATTATGAAAATTTTTGTAAAATAAATTAAAATCTGTAGAATTTTATAAAAATATTTTTAGAATTTTCACAGTTAGCGAATTATTTATAAAAATTCATTTTATGTGTTATAATTAACCGATAAATAACCCGTTTATACCAAACGATTCCCGAAAAATCTGATAGTTTTTCTAAGTGATCACAATACCATAACATAACCCTTGTAAAATTTCCAAAACCTAATTCTTTGGCCAAAATACCTTTTTGTGCATTTTGCGGCCGTTAAAACCCGTTTAAAACGCAAATGCACAAACTGTAATTAAACATCTCCAAATAATCCCAAATTTTACCAACCATCACATTAATGATTTCCAAACCAAATTTCATAATTTTTCAAGAAGGCTTGTCTTCATTTATATTCTTGTGTTTCACCCGCTTAAAGAAGTGAGTATTTTATTGAGCTTTCTCCATCATAGCCATTAAACAAAGATGAGAAAATTATTTTAACAGTATTTTTAATAGTAGACAGACCTACCAACGAGAAACAAACAACCCTGTTACGCAGAGACAACAAAGAAATAACTCCTACTGTAGAGGTATCACACCGGGAGAGGTGAGGATAGCACTTAGGAAAATGGGAAGGGCTAAGGCGGTTGGTCTAGACAACATACCGATTAAGGCTTGGAAGTGTTTAGGGGAAGATGGAGTTCAATGGCTCACTACTCTATTCCACCTTATTTTCAAGAATGGAAAAATGCCAGACTAGTGGAGGAGTAGTGTAGTAGTGCCCCTATACAAGAACAAGGGAGACGCACAGTGTTGTGGAAATTATAGAGGAATTAAGTTGTTAGCTCATACTATGAAATTATGGGAGAGAGTAATTGAGACACGAATTATGAGAGAAACGCAGGTTATGGTTAACCAATTTGGTTTCATGCCAGGACGGTCAACAATGGAAGCGATACACATACTGAGAAGATTAATGGAGATGTATAGGGAGAAAAAGAGGGACCTACATATGATATTCATTGACCTTGAAAAAGCATATGACAGTGTGCCACGTAGACTAATCTGGGATAGTTTAGAAGGTAAAGGGGTACCTGGAAAGTATATAGGCTTAATTAAAGATATGTATGACAGGACTATAGCTTGTGTTTGTGCGCCGGTAGGAGATACAAATTTTTTCCCGGTGGAGATGGGACTCCACCAAGGATCGGTGTTAAGCCTGTTTCTTTTCACGGTAGTCATGGATGAGCTGTCCAAGTCGATTCAGGAGCCTGTCCCATGGTGCATGCTCTTTGCAGATGATATTGTGTTAATGGCTGAGACTAAACAAAGCTTGAACGAAAGGCTAGAGGAGTGGCGTGTAGCTTTAGAGGATAAAGGTTTTAGAATTGGTCGCTCTAAGACATAGTACCTTTGTTGTGACTTCGGTGGTGTTGGCGATAGCAAGGATACCCAGATCACTATTAAGGACCAGGTGGTTCCGCAGATAACGAAGTTTAAATATTTAGGATCGTTTGTCCAAAGCAATGGAGAGATAGACAGTGACATAGCCCACCACATACAAGCTGGCTGGTGTAGGTGGAAAGCAGCCACTGGGTTTTATGCGACAAGCGGTTCCCATCTAAATTAAAGGGGAAATTTTATAGAGTCGCAGTTAGACCTGCAATGCTGTATGGAACAGACCATTGGGCCATCAAGAAGACACATGCGCGCAAGATGGAGGTAGCAGAGACGAGAATGCTGAGGTGGATGTGCGGACACACTAGATTAGATAGGATTAGAAATGAGGTCTTTAGGGAAAGGTTAGGAATAGTTAGCATATCAGAGAAAATAAAGGAAGGGAGATTGAGATGGTTTGGGCATGTGAAGAGGAGACCAACAACAGCGCCAGTTAGAGTAGTGGAAACCTTGATTGTGGAAGGAAAGAGTAGTAGAGGCAGGCATAAAATGACTTGTGATGAGAGAATTAGACATGACTTGACAGATTTGCACCTCTCAGAGGACATGGTCCAGGATAGAGATTCGTAGAGACGTAGGATTAAGGTTAGCGACTTTCGAGGGGAAGGTACCTAGTTGCTTATCTTTGTATTTAGGGTCTAGTTTGGCTAGCTTAACTCCTTATTTTTTATGTATATTCTTTGTTTGATGTTGTCATTTGATTCTTATGCCCTAATCTTATTGGTTATATATCCCTTGCTATTTTGGTAGTTCACTATTATATGTATTTCTAAGTGCCTTTGCTTGTAGGATGTATGTTTACTCTGTTTACCTGTATGTAGCTTTATGAGTCAGGGGTCTCTCTGGAAGCAGCCTCTCTATTCTCACGGATAGAGGAAAGACTTGCCTACATCCCACCCTCCCCTGACCCTACCGATAGCGTGCTATGCGGTGAGATATACAGGGCTTGATTGATTGATTCTCTATCATAGCCCCTTTTTATGTTTTAATTTTTTAGGTATGTGTGTGGTGGGGGTGGGGGGGGCAAGTATCTTACAATTCATATAATATCATTAGTGTTTATTTATTTCATATTTATTTATACTTACATGATATGTGCTTTATGTATCATGTGTTTATTTTTATGGCTGGTTGCATGGGTATGCAAACGCAAACACTATAGTGGGATGATCTTTGTGACGTACCTATGCTCTTTAGTAGATTGGCTATTTGTCAAGGGTGAACGGGTGTTTTTATTCTTTCATTGTATATACATGATGATGGATTTTAGCCTATGATATTGATTCGTATTGATTTCGTATAATATATATTTAAATCTATGATTGCTCACCAACCTTGTGTTGACAAGTACTTTCTACATGCTGCAGGATAAAGATGCTCAAGTTTGGAAGACTGTTTAGTTAAACCTTAGGGTTTATTAAATAAATTTTAGACTTAAATATTGTTTTGATTATGAGAATATTGTTTGATGGATTTATTTGTGTTCATGTGATTGGATAATATTTATAATTTGATTTAATAATATTGTCACTTTAAATTAGTGTTACGGGCTATGAGAAATCACATATTTCCCTGACATATTATGCCGTCAGTTGGGCTGTGACAATCCTAACTGTAATTATCTTAATTCACCCAGCATGAACCAACAAAATCAACTAATTCAATAACAAAATATAAAAAATGATCACTAACCCTATGTAACATAATTAACAGACAAATTTGAAGGCTTGAAAAACTAACACGACACAAGAATCCTCAAAACGGGTACGGGAAATCCGATAGCACGTACCTGCACCACAAGAGCAAATAAGTTGTGACCTCGATCTCGCTGATAAAGAAGAGGAGAAATCTGACATTGGGGCTCCAATTTACAGTGACGACGAAGAAGAGAAATGAATTATGGCTCCAACTAATCCAACGATCAACCTCACTGATTATATTTGAAATAAGTGAGTGAGGGGTATAATGGCTATTTAACCCCATTTTGGAAGAAAAAACATATGGTAGCATGACAGAGAGACACATTTGGTCCAGATAGAAAACCACATGGCGTCAATCGATTCAATTTTTTTGGAGGGGCACAAAGTGGTTCCGCCTAGAAACCACATGAATGCAAATTGCAATTCTCGGTTAAAAAAAATTAGAAATTCTCAGAAATGACTAGTCGTAGAAAGTAAGAGGGCTTTGAATGAACCTACACAATAGTTGATGGTTAAAACTAGTATTATTATCTTCAATTAGAATTTACGAATCTGCAATTTCTTCCTGTGGTTTCTCGGGTAATCGTCGTGTTGGAGCTTTCAGGTAAGATCTTATACCTAATTTTCTATAAGTTCCTTACTAATTTATCTTTATGTTTGTGAATTTATTTACGCTTGCTGAGATTTTGTAGTTGAAAGTTTTAAATTGACGATCGAGTTAGGGTTTCAGTTATTAATTTGGGCGTTTTTTTATGTCATATTGTAACTTCATATTATTTTCTGTGTATTATGTTGGATTAACCTAATGTGTGTCTGAACAGTTTATTGAGCTGCTGATTTTGATTTACTTAATTAGGAACTAAGGGTTTTGATCATTGCTTTAATTTATAAAACTTTTTTTTTATTGTTTTTTGCTCTAGCTAGTTCTACTTGATAACTTTTAATTGATTTAGGTGTGTCAATTTTGAGCCACTGCTTATTCTTGTGATGTGATGCTTAGTTTTCGATAAATAAATAGGTATACTTGTTGGAACTATAGCATATTGTTAAGAAAGGCCCTGATTAGAAAGAAGGTTAAAGAGATCTGTCGTTAACTTTTAGTCTTAGATAGTTGGAATAAAGGAAGGTTGAGATATATGGCTAAATACAAGTTAAACTATAGTTTGAATTTGTTTATATGTGACGGTAAAGGTGGATTGGACCTTAAGAGTGGTTGTGCACAACCCAAGGATACCCTGTTTTGAATTTGTGTCATTATGGAACTTTCGTCGGTATTATCTATCTAAGCTCTCTTTCTCAAGTTCTATTAGCAAACACTTAGTTTATGCAGTGTAGTTTATTCCATTACATATGTGCCTTAATCTAAGCAAATATATTTACATAGATTACTGATGAAAAGATTGGTTTTCAATTTTCTGCACCTCATGCTGTCTATAAAGTTGAGTTCATTTCTTGGAGTATTACAGAACTGTGAGATTGCTATTTGCATATTAGGCATGCAAAATGTTCTGTCAATATATTATTAGAATTTCAGGTGTTAACTGTTTCATGTGGTCGACCATTTGATTATGAAGAACTTCTACAGAAAATGACTTCAAATACTTGTACTTTAATTAAGTTGCTTATATTAATAGTTTTTTAGTCTGTCAAGTACGACCCATTTACTTGTCAATAGAGGTGTAAACAAGTTGAGCCCGAGCTCAACTACGCTCGAGATTGGATTGTTCAACTTACTAGAGCTCGAGCTCAGCTTATTTCAAGCTCTATTTTTAAAGCTTGAGCTTGACTCGTGAGTTGTTTTTCAAGGTCGAGCTCGGCTCACATATTATATATTACATATAATTTGTAGTCATTTTTAGTTTTTTAGTATACATATGTTGTAAAAAGAATTATATATAACAAACTACTTATTAGTTATTTTTATTACTATAAATAATAATAGTTATTATATATATAATATACATTTAATATATTAAATAAACTTGTATAAATAGTATGCTCGTTTACGGTCGCGAGCCAGCTCATGCTCTATAAGTGAAACTTGGGTTCAGGCTTCTTTAATAAACAAGCTTATTTCAAGTCTTGGGCTCGAGCTCGGCGTTAATCAAGCTTTTAGCGAGCCGATTTCGAGTAGTTCACGAGCACCATGGTTTGCTACAAGCCTACTAGTGAAAGGTTTGATTTGTTTATGTTTTATCTCTAACTAGTCAAACCGGTAAAGTCAAAGCTATCAGCTAAAAGTAAAACAAGTGTATACTTTTGTCCGTTATTGCACAAATATACTCATTTATTTTCAAAAGGTTAAACTATACTTTTGTCCATTATTGAACAAAATCATCATCATCATCATCATCGTACTCAGTATATCCCACCAATAGCAATGCTATGGTAGGGTCTGAGGAGGGTAAGATGTAGACAGCCTTACCTCTATCCCATAGGGATAGAGAGGCTGCTTCCGGTGAGACCCCCGGCTCGATAGTAGTTTTGAATCAAGCCTTGGACATAAGACACATAACACTCAATCATCGGGACACCGGCTGATTGGTGCATGTGCCCTTGTCTTTCGGCTATCAACGCCACCACATGATGCCTGATTAACCTTCCGCCATTTTTAACGTTATTTTCACGTGATTAGTAAAATAACGTAAAAATTAGTGCAATTTTACTTTTGCCCACCCAAGGGTTCACACATATATACATTATATGTGCGCACCGCAAGCAGGGCGTACATTATTGAACAAAATATATTTCTTAAATCTTACAACTAAATTGTTGCAGGAATTGATCTTGAAAGCCATGGATGACGCATTTACAATTCAAATAAGTGGCGACTTAGTTAAACAACTAGCTAATGACAATAACAAAGTGAAGAAGAAAACAAGAAAACCAAAACCGAAAGCACCAAAACCTCCACAAGACCAAATCAAACCCTCCACCCATGATGACTCATCATCCATAAAACCCGTCACCCCTGCCGGCGGATGGCCACCAATGTACTTCCCAATCCCACCGCCCGCTAATGCTGAGGTGGACGCCATCCGTTCCATCCTCCAAGACAGTGAAAAAGTTTTAGAAAAGCTACAAAAGAAAGAAGATGAAATGGTGGTTGAAGTAACACAAAAGGCAAAAGAACTTCATGATAAAGAGTTTAAACTTCCTCAACCAAAACCGATGCCTTGTTTGACTGAGTTGACTGCTTGTTTGGATTGCTACAAAGAGAACACTAAGGATCCACTAAAATGCAATTCACTGGTCAAGAATTTTGCTGATTGTGGGCGCACCATAAGGCAGCAAGTTAATCCATCAAATCAATAAAATGTTTTGATGCACATGATGATTTTGCCAGTTTTAACTAGACGATCGGGAATAACTCAAAATTGTTGAAAACGATATGAGTCAGAATCATTTGAACATGAATTGTGTTTTGCATGCAAGTTTTACGAGTCTTGTTTGTGATTGAATGTTGCTCTTGGAAGTGGAGTTTTGTACTCTCTTACAATACCAGGCATAAACCATTGATTGCGAACTTAATCGACTTCTGTTACTTCGTTTAAAGAAGTTTATAATTGATTGTTTTACCCTCATGGGTATGTTAGCCGGACTACTTTTTGTTTGTTTTAGGTCTTATAATTTGGGATTATGTCAAGTGCTTTTCAGTAGGGACTAAAGTGATACTAATTTCATCTAAACTTAAGAGACTTTGGGCTCACTCGTTTCGAGCTTTATGCATGAAACTCGAGCACTGCGTGTGAGCAGGGGTGCAATTCCGGTTATGACCCAAAACATGAAATGAACTTGGTATAAAAATGATTAGGTGCCTGTTTATTAAATAGGTCAACGCGATCATAACTTGTTTAATAAATGGGTTTATCCGTATATGACTCGTATCATAAATTCGTTAATCTATTAACCCGTTCAAGTTAAAAGGCTTGCAGAAAGTTTCCGTTTAGATTTTAGATAGTGATATTTAAAAAGTGTTAACAATTAAAGTTTACCATTTTAATTGTTAATATTGCTTATCCTGCTCGTTTCATGTTCAAATCATGTCTCCTTTTAATTATTCAACTCTTTGTATCCAATAACTATTACAGAGCAAATTGAAATGGGCCATGTCCTTGAAGGGGGACATTTGCATCGAGTTTTAATAGGATTCACCGGTAGAAACTTGTTCAAACTCCTCGATTCATCATCATCTTCATCGAGATCTTGGGGTCGCCTTTGAAGTACGTTTTGTGACTAAAGATTACGTTTTTATTATCTGTTTTGCATGGGACCTTGTAATAATGCTCATCGAGCGGTATGGATTCATAAAGTTCGAATCTTTCTCCGTTTGCAGGATTGCAAGCTTAGCCGCCGTTGAAGGATCGTTTTAAGGTTCCAGCGAGAAACAAAGGTGTGTATTCGCATTCATTGTTTGTGCATGATATAGTATTCGCTAAATAAAAAGTTTGCACATGGCTAGCTTTTACATAATCTAGTTCGCACTCATAGATTAGTACTCATACACCTAGTATACACACACCTAGTACTCGTTTAGCTTCATACTCGGACACTTAGTTCACGCAAAGGGGTCGAACGAATACTTTGACCATGCTATTATTGTGGTTGTGAGTACTATGCGGTTGTGTCTACTATGGTATGCGTATACTCTGGAGCAGGGCCGGCTCTCAAGGATGGCAGGGTGGTCGACGGACTTCGGCGTGACACCCCGCTAGGCCGAAATTATTTTTATAAAAAATTACGTATAATTTTATGAAAAACAATATGTATTTTAGGACCATTGGAACCGGTTTTTGAGGTTCTAAAACTATATAACATGGTTTTGGTTCAATTGTTTTACCACCCAAGTCAAAAACACCAAAAAAAAACTTCTCGGTTTACACTTGTTTTACACTCCCTACCAATGTTTTCAGACCCGACCCGTACATCGACCCGGACGCCTTACCGGGTCAAAGGTCGGACCGACCCGGGAGGGCGGACCGGTGTTTGACCCGATGACGTCATAAATAATATATATATATATATATATATATATGTAAATTACTAATTTTTATGAAGCACAACCCTATCTTCTTCCAATTATGCCAAATTCAATTTCACATCTAAACTAGTGGTTTACCCGCGCGTTGCGCGGTAAAATCGGTTGGTAAAACCCGGGTGTCGCAACGGCGAGTCAACTTGAGGTAGGCCAATGGGTGGCGTCGGTTGGTCCCGGACGACAACATCGAGTCAACGCGAATCTAGTCGCTAATTGCTACATTCGTTATGGTATTGAAACTAAAACAAAATAAAAATAGAGGTGGGCCACTGGAGTGACGTCAGTCAGGCCTAGATGCTGAGGCAGTGACTCAACGACACTCATAACATATTATAATTTTTTTGTTAACACATTTAAAACAATGTTTATTCGGTCGGTAAACCCGGACGTTTGTAAAACAAGATCGTTGCAGCGGTGAGTCGACTCATATTCGGGCGTTGTGGTGGTGAGTCGCTAAAACCGGAGTGCTGCTAAAAATCTGAGTTTTACGGCGGTGGGTGAACGCGAATTTTGTCGATTTCGTTTACATTTGTTTTGTCACCAAAACAAAAATAAAGTTCGGTAAAAACCCGGGGGTGGGTAAAACCCGAGCATTGTCGGTATTGGACGTTACGCGGCGATGTTTGATTACCTCATGCTTTTGTTGCGCCGCGCAAGTCGGTAACATATAAACAAATAAAATATTCTTAAACGACATTTATTCGGTTGATAAAACTTTGACGTTTGAAGAGTTAAATTTATAATAGTCTAGTTTATAATGCTTATGTCAAACAAAACATGGTCTAAAACAGGTTGATAATGACACAGATGAAAAAAAATGAGTTGAAAAAATCCTTCTCCTTAACAGAGGTTCAAACCAGGGACAAAGGGGGAGCAAATCATCAAGGAAATTAGAAATAACACCACTAAAGCCAACAGACCGGATTGACTTTGTTGCTATGCTTGCATAAATATCTTATATATATGAAACATCTGAAACCTTTTTTATACTGTGGCACCAACTTTCTCTTTTATTATATATAGATAATATTACTATTAAGATTTTATTGTTAATACTATTATATAATTTGAAAGGTAAATAAATTGATCTAGACCTAGGCACATAAGCTTTTTATAAAGCTGATTTAGTTATTAACTTATTATACTATACCCTCCTCTTTTTGTGTGAACTTGCAATTAAACATAATCTCCTTCCATTTACCTTCATCACCTGCGACAGTCCAGCTACAATTCCGGTGAACACTTTTTTTTTTTTTTACATTTTCTTCTTTTCAGTTTACATATTCTTTTAGTGAAACCTCTTTGTTGCTACCACTTTTCATTTACGATTTTGGGTGGTCAAGATTCAAGAAAACACAAAACCTATTGTATGAAGAAACAAAACCTACATGGCCGGAGCATAGCCGTGTAGCTCCGCCGCTGATTTGACTAATTTGATTTCAAAAAGAAAAAAAAAAAACATTTTAACTGGTTCACCCGGCGGGTCACCGGGTCCGGTCTAACCGCCACCCGCAAAACCCGGCCGGACTATTAGAAAACGGGCCAACACCATGACCCAGATTGGTATTAGTACCGGTCCCGATCGGACCGGTCCGACCGGCCGGGCCGGGTTTCAAAACATTGCTCCCTCCTTACCTACACCTCTATTTTTTTTTTCACTTCCACCACCACCACCACTTGTTATTATGGCAAGCAAAAAACAAGGGAAACAAGCAGGCGGCTTCTAGATATGTTTTTATTGACCCGGTTCGTGTTGAATATGACCCCGAAGTTGTACGTGTCATCCTACAATAACCGCAACGAAGATGTACGGCGGAATTGGGATTTGGTTGAGTTGATCCATAGTTACCTAATTCGCGGTACGCCTCGGTACGGGTTCGCGAATCGGGTACGCAATTCGTAGATGCTTACGTTTTCGGTTCGCAGGGGGTAGGTTCATTTCGGTACGAACCGGTACAAACCGGTACGATGTACCATGTAGTTCGATTCGATATAACCCAAATAAAAAATTTGCTATTTATAATTTATATATAATTGTGTATATATCGTGTTTATGTTATACTTTTTATGTATAAACTTATAAGTTTAAGAATCAAATGTAAACTAGTGAAAATAGTGGGAGTTAATTGTTAATAAACACAAATTAATTTTACTAATTTTATTGTTTTTATGTTAATATTTATAAACTTTAGGGACTAAATGTAAGCATGCGAAAGCTTAAGGGGTTGAATGCCAAATTAACCAAACTTTTATAACCTACCCACGTTCTAACTTCATATAGCCGCCGTCGATCAGTTCCATTTTCCTCCTTTTCCGGCAAGAATGGCAGCACCACTATCAGAAATCCGCGTAGGTTCGGCACATGATGTGGATTTGGATCGCCGAATCGGGCTTAATCGGAACGCCGAAATGATCGAAATCGGAACGCCGAACCAAAGAGATTGAATTCGCTTTCGAATTTCGATTCGGTACGAACCGATCCAATACGAAATTCGCGGCTAGGGTAGCGAATTAGGTAACTATGAGTTGATCAATGGAGACCTTAGGACTCGTTGCAAATTTTGTGGCACTTTCTTAATGCATGATTTGAACTCAACTTTAAAAAAGTACATCGAAAAGAAAATTGTGCAATGCGTTGAAAGAAGTTTCTGCATCGGACTAAGTCGAATTGGGTCGAGATGGTACAATATTTTGTTACAACATGAAAGCGGTTCATGATAGAATGACGAAGTTCGTGATTCAAGAAGGTTTGCCGTTTAACCACTTTGAAGACCCTCGTTTGACGGCCATGATTCGAAAGACTCTTCAATCTCGCTACACCCATGTAAGTCGTACCACCCTTAGATGTCATTGTCTAAAATTGTGGGAATGTGCAAAAAAATATTTAATTGGTTTTTTTCAAACTATAAAAACGAGTGTGAAGTTAACTAGCGATGTTTGGTCGGCATCACATGGGTTACTGAAATCCTACCGTTGTGTCACCACTTATTGGGTGGATTTAGTTTATTGGAAAATGATGAAACGTACCATCATGTTGAAATGTTTCCGTATCCACATACCGTCAAATAATTCTTTGAAATTTTAGATGAGATAATAACGAATTTTAATTTAAAGAAAAAATAATTTCAATGTCGTTTGATAACGCAACAAACAATACAAAGGCGGCTGAAAAATTTATCATAAAATACACACCAACTTGCTACGGAAATTTTTTTCATGCTCGCAGTGTTGCACATATTATCAATTTGGTTGTTCAAGAAGGCCTCACTAATGAAACCATGGGCGCAAGTTTGAGATGCTTTAGATATCTGTTACACGGTGTTTTCAAAGTAGGAAAAGAAGACATCTTAAATACAAAAGTTATGTCAAATCGATGGAAATAAAATATTTGGGCCGAATTGGGATGTTCTAACCGTTTGGAACTCAACTTGTCATATGCTCTCGTGTGATCTTGCCCAACAAGAAATATTACAAGCATTTCATAACACTCTTGTGGATCGGTGTGTAGCCTATATGTTTCCCGACGGTGGTTGGGTAAATATCAGTTATTTCTTGGAGTATCATGATGTTTTCAGAACTGCAACCACTAAATTGTCGTGGGTTTATTATCCTACTAGTTGTTGGGTGTTGCAAGAATTATACATCTCCTTGAATTTTAAAGAGTTTGAAACCAAGAATGATCTTTCAATAATATTGTTGAACCAATGAAGGAGAAGCTCAAAATATATTATGAAAACTTATCAACGATGTTAACTTGTGTCGGCGGTTTAAACCCTTATTTGAATGTTGTCGGGATTGAGGCATTGATCGAGGAAATATTTGACAACATGGGTATGCATGAGATCTACCCGATGTTGTCGACGGAAGCGAATGATTGTTACAAGAAATCCCTTCAAGAAATTTATGATAATGTGACAATCGTCAATTTCAGGTTAACCCCGTTAACTCAACTCCGTCAATTCAAACTTTAAGATCGTTGAATCTATAACGCACACTTCATTACATTTAAACTAGGGTTTAAATGACGCTTAACACTTACTACATGTGTAGTCTTTCGGGATTTGCACCGAAACGCAAACGAGTTGACGCGAACGATTGATAAATAAACGACAAACGTCAAAACACTAATTATGTGATTATTATGTGTTAGATATATGTGTGCTACTTGATTGTTATGTGGAATGTTAAACAAGAAACAAGAACCAACTAGTTTAGGCTAGAGATGTAACACTTGAAAGATTAGGGGCTAGAGTGTAACTTGTATTATTATAAATATAACCTATTCACAAAACCCTTACCCATTCACCCCCACCCGATCGCCTCTCTCTCTCTCCTTGTTCTTCACGGCTGCCGTCTACCAAGATCACACATACACACATCAAATCAAGAGATTAATCCAAGAACTAGGTGCTAGGAAGGTATACTTGATCACCTCTTACCTCTTTGTTGTTTAATTTTGATGTTTAATGGGTTGTGTGTAAACCCTAATCGGCCGATCATGTGCATGTAGGTGATTAATATGCTTGTTGTTAGTTGGATTATGGATTGATAACTAGATTGATGTTGTTGCATGATTCATTGTTGTCTTTGATTTGAATTAGAACACAAACCCTAATCTTGTATGTATGGTGTGATTGATATGCATGGATAGTAGTTATAGTGTCTAGAGGGTTATATGGATGCATGATAGTTCATAGATTGTTATTATGTTGAGTTTTGATGTGAACAGATTCAGGACAGAATGTATATACGATGTTTAACTGACTGTAACGAAGTGTAAACGTGAAAATTGATTGAGATTGTGGGTACTGCAGTAAACTAGGTTGAGTCTAGTTTCTATAAAGTATAAATTCGTAATTTTTGGATAAGTGGAAGTATACTTTTATGATTTTACAAAAACGTGATGCAAAGCTGAGCTGTTAGACCTGCTGTTAGGTTATGTTGTAAATGTTATATCTCATGAACTACGAGACCAATTGGGTTGGTTCCACTTCTGGAAGTTGACTCATTGAGTTAGGAACCAAACCCAAGTGGTCTTGCATTTATTGGATTTTTCGTTTAACGGGAATTGCAAATAACATTCTGTTGCACATGAATCTGACTGATAAGAGTTTGCTGTAATGTTTTGGTCATTATAAGAAAAATATGTGGAATAAAGATAAGATAAAATATGTTCTGGAAACCTGAGATATGTATGCTTCTGTGGTAATTTTTGGTGAATTAATTGAGACGTTATAATCAGTGAACTAGTGCAATCTTTCAAGTAGAAATTCTGTCATAACGAAACTAGCTGCTGAATGGTGTAGGATTGCATGAAATATGATAGTTTTTATATAATTGTTGTATTTTGACCAAAATACCCTTGCGGGGAATAGTTGTTAGTTGATTGCCATGAATTGACCAAATTGCCCTTTATGGGGAATAATGGTTAGTTAGTCTTTGTTTGTTGACCAAAATGCCCTTACGGGAATAATTGCTAGTTAATTGTTGTGTGTGACCAAATTGCCCTTACGGGGAGAAATTGCTAGTGATATGCATTATTAGTACGTGACACGAAAGTAATTGCTCACTCATGTATCGTATCACAATTGTACTTGTGTAAGTCAAACACGACTCACAAACGAAACACGAAATCTGTTACGTGCATAGGAATTATGTGCCGAGTCTAGAGACTCGTTAAACGTACCGATACTTAGAAAATCTCTTTGTTATTTAGAACGCTAGAGAGTTTCTACGACGCGCATCACTTGGTGATCTAGATCGGGATAGTCTTCGCAAACAGTGAGTTTCACTTACCCCGCTCTTTGAACTGTTTTCAAACGTTTTTCACTTGGGGGAGATAACATACTCCGATAAACATATTTTCTGAGATAAACGCATATTTAAGATTTTGTTATAAATTATATATCACTTGCAAAGGGCTAAGCGGCAAACGTAACATTTGAAGTCCCACACATCGGACCGGTTAATATTTGGTATAGCGAGTCACTGTTGAGTAGTACTACTGGGTTTGACAAACCCCACCCGACGTTAAGCTCAACTGGAGGTTGAGTGGGTGTAATTTTGGCTAACACTTACCATGGTCTGGATTGACCTGGTAACGGGCACTTGATAAACAGTCAGCTTCGGTCGCGAACCACTTAGCGATACTTGTTGTATAGATTAGCTACCTATCGATATATAATTTGACATAACACTATCTGGTAATGCAAAACACTTAAACGTTGTGTAACGTGGTTACACAACACTTAAACGTCGTAACGGGGTTACGCAACACTTAAACGTCGTAACGTGGTTACGCAAAACACTGAATCGTCGTAACGTGGTTACGCAAAACGCTAAACGATTTATCTTATTTAACTTGTGAACTCACCAACCTTGTGTTGACACTTTTAGTATGTTATTCTCAGGTAGCCGAGGCGGGCGCGCGGTTTAGGAGCATGCATTAAATGAAAACACTTTTATTTTGCAAACATACTTTTAACAGTTATCTTTGGTTTTAAGTCGTCCTGCGTGACGCAGCTTTTGAATTAAGGTTTTTACGCTTCCGCACTTATTTGCATTTAAACGTTTTTATGGTTTGATTATAACTGATGATTCCGATCCTGCCAGTTCACACCCTCTGACGGTAAAACTCCGTTAGTGGATTTTGAGGGTGTGACAGATTGGTATCAGAGCCATTGGTTATAGCGAACTAGAAGCTGCAAGCATACTAGACTATAACCGCGACGACCCATTAGTTATAATGATACGCACTGCATAGGTTTGTGTAGTCTTGAAATCTTATTTCTTTACCTCCTTCACTCATACGCGCGCATATACACGGCTTACCTGTAGGAATGTCGACGCCACCCTCATCATCATCCTATTCGATGACGCATGCTCACGGGAAGGAACCGCAGTTACCTACTGCCTCGCCACCCCGTGTAGTCCCGGAACTCGAAGCTCCTGCACCGAAGAGGTACCGCCTATCCGGAGGCCTGTATGAAAACAACGTTAGCTGGGATTGGTACCCCAACATGATCAGACGTATGGTCTACCGTGAACAAGTTCCCCCGTTGCCTCACCCGAACCATCCTGCTTACCCTAACACTCTACCACCCATAACCGAACCTGTGGAGCGAGTTCTCGCAGCTGTCGTTTCTTGTTTGGAGCGTGATGTGGGTTACATGCGCTACACAAGAGAGAACGTTTCCAGATTGTTAAAAGACGAAACCGAGAATAAGGAGGAGATGGCCCGCATGGCGGCGGCAATGAAAGATATGCAAGGGGCTAGTGATCAACAGATGAGGGTTATGATGAAGATGCAAGCCGAAATGATAGACTTGAAAGAGCAACTCCAAGAAGCAAGGACCCGAACCGAAATAGCGTTAGAACGTTGCGATATCCTACAAATGCAACTTGCTCAGAACGCAGCAGAGCCTGAGGCTGAGCCCGAGGCAGAGCCTGAATTAGAACCTGAAGAAGATCCCGAAGAGGAGCCTGAGGAGGATCCCGAGGAAGATCCCGAGGAGGAACCCGAAGAAGAACCGGAGGAAGAACCGGCTGAGGAGGAGGCACATTCGGAAGTGTCCTCAGATGACGACATCTAGTGATGATGATACTTAGATGGAGGGGTTGTCTCCATCCTAACTATTATTTTTCTATGATTTTAAGGATTGATTGGAAATACTTTGTAGCGAATACAATGGTTTTAATCATGAGTTTTTATTTAGACTAATATGTGGTTGTGATGTGATGTTTTTTTTTTCTTACCTATCTTTTATTACATGTATGGTGTGTTGTATATGAAAGAAAAATTCATGTTTAACATTTTATACTGTGATTCTAGGAAATGGCCGGAAGAAACGCTGGACGAGGACGTGGTAACATCAGCATGACTGCAGCTGAACTCCAAACTCTGCTGAATGACCATGTGGCGGCCGCTTTAGCTGCACACGTTCAAAATCAAACAGGAGGCCCGAATGGAACATGTACCTTCAAGAACTACCTTGACTGCAAGCCCAGTACGTTTAAGGGCACTGAGGGAGCTATAGGCTTCCTGCGTTGGGCTGAGAAAGCCGAGTCGGCCTTTGAGATGTGTAACTGTCCCCCTGCCAGTAGAGTCAAATTCGCTGCTGGGACACTTGAGGATTCCGCCCTCACTTGGTGGAATTCGAACGTCCAGATCCTTGGATTGGAACTGGCTAACGCGATGAACTGGGAGGAGTTCAAAAACATGATGCGAGAGGAGTACTGTCCGAGGGAAGAAATTGCGAAGTTAGAATCGGAGTTTTGGTCGTTGAAGATGGTGGGTTCGGAGATTGAAGCCTACACTACTCGTTCGCACGAGTTGGCAGTGATGTGTCCGCGGATGGTGGATCCGCCGAGCAAGAGAATAGAGTTGTACATTGATGGGTTAGCACCACAGATTCAGGGCATGGTGACGTCTTCCCGACCAGCCACGATCCAACAAGCGATCCGTTTAGCTCACAAACTGACGGATCAGGCTGTGACCCAGGGTGCGTTACCACCAAGGGGTTCGACTGTTAAGGCCCGTGACAACCCGAGTAATGACCACGTCAGCAACAGTAACAACAACAGCAACCCGAACAGCGGGAAGAGAAAGTTTGACAACACCAGATCTTCATCCTCAAACCTCCCACCGCAACACCACTACCGTAAGCCCGAATTTACTCGGAGTTTCAACACTCAGAATCACAACAACAACAACAACAACGGTAGCGGGCAGGTTTCGAGCGGATATGCTGGGAAATATCCAAAGTGCAACAGGTGCAACTTTCATCATGTTGGTCAGTGTGACCGTGTCAAGTGTCAAAGATGCGGAAAGATAGGTCACCAAGCGAAGGAATGTAGAGTTGACCTTGCGGCGAAGGGTGCTCCTAAGCCACCGATGACGACTAAGGGATGTTTTGAATGCGGACAGGAAGGTCATTTCCGGAAGGATTGCCCCAAGCTGAAACAGAATGACAATAATGGGGGTAATGGAAGTGGTAGTAACGGTGGAGGAAATGGCAAAGGAAGAGCGTTTGTGATTGGATCGGGTCAAGCCCGCAATGATCCGCATGTGGTGTCTGGTAAGTTCCCTGTAAACGATTGTTTTGCTTCTGTTTTGTTTGACACTGGAGCTGATAGGAGTTTTGTGTCAAAAGCTTTTAGCCAACTTTTAAACCTTACTCCAACCCCGTTAGACGCTAAGTTTCCTGTTGAATTAGCTAACGGTAAAACTGTAGTAACAACTCATATACTTGCGGGATGTAAGTTGAAACTGTCAGGTCATGTCTTTGACATCGACCTTATTCCTTTCACGCTTAGTAGTTTCGATGTCGTTGTCGGCATGGACTGGTTATCCGAGAACCGAGCGGAGATTATATGCCATGATAAGATAGTCCATATTACCACCCCTTCCGGCGAGATCATTTCGGTCCGAGGCGAGAGAAGCGACATGACCACCAGCGTCATTACCCTTTTAAAGGCACAGAAGTATTTACGAAAGGGTCATCCGGCAATTTTGGCGCAGATTGTTGAGAAACCCGCGGAGGAGAAACGAGTTGAGGACATACCGGTTGTGCGAGACTTTCCGGAAATTTTCCCGGAGGATTTGCCCGGACTCCCTCCTATTCGTCAAGTCGAATTCCAAATCGAGTTGACACCCGGTGCAGCACCCATAGCACGAGCCCCGTATCGACTCGCACCGGCGGAACTTCAGGAGTTGTCCACTCAGTTGCAAGATTTGTTGGATAAAGGTTTTATCCGACCTAGCTCATCGCCATGGGGAGCCCCTGTCTTGTTTGTCCGAAAGAAAGACGGGACTTTCCGAATGTGCATCGACTACCGGGAGTTGAACAAGGTGACGGTCAAGAACCGTTATCCTTTACCCCGAATTGATGATTTGTTTGACCAGCTTCAGGGATCGAGTTACTACTCGAAGATCGATCTACGATCCGGTTACCACCAGCTGAGAGTGCGCGAAGAAGATATTTCAAAGACGGCTTTCAGAACACGGTATGGTCACTACGAGTTTTCAGTTATGCCTTTTGGCCTAACCAACGCACCAGCCGTATTTATGGATCTCATGAATCGAGTATGCAAGGCGTACCTCGACAAGTTTGTGATTGTTTTCATTGATGATATTCTCGTCTACTCCAAGAACGAGACTGACCACGAAGAGCACTTAAGGATAATTCTGGAACTACTGAAGAAGGAACAACTGTATGCTAAACTCTCGAAATGTGAATTTTGGCTTCGCGAGGTTTACTTTTTAGGACATGTGATCAACGAGAATGGTATCCATGTCGATCCCGGTAAGGTAGAGGCCATCAAAAACTGGGAAGCACCTAAGACTCCGACTGAGGTGCGACAATTCCTAGGACTGGCCGGCTACTACCGGCGTTTCATCGAGGGATTTTCAAAGATTGCTCAACCCCTCACCGCTTTGACTCACAAGGGCGCTAAGTACAACTGGGGTGACGCACAAGAATCCGCTTTTCAACTGTTGAAAACCAAGCTTTGTAGCGCCCCTATTTTAGCCCTCCCCGAGGGAACGGAAAATTTTGAGGTACACTGTGACGCATCTATACAAGGTCTCGGTTGTGTGCTGATGCAACTCGAGAAGGTTATAGCCTACGCCTCTAGACAACTACGGGTTCACGAGAAGAACTACACGACCCATGATTTGGAACTCGGAGCTGTGGTGTTTGCTCTTAAGATATGGAGGCATTACTTGTACGGTACCAAGTTTACCATTTACACCGACCACAAGAGTCTCCAACATATCTACGATCAGAAGGAGCTGAACATGCGACAGCGTCGTTGGGTCGAGCTGCTTAAAGATTATGATTGTGCCATCAAGTACCACCCTGGCAAGGCCAATGTGGTGGCCGACGCCCTCAGCAGAAAAGAAACGGATAAACCCAGACGGGTGAGAGCATTGCAACTCACGATTCATGCCAGCTTACCCGATCAGATTCGCGATGCGCAACTGAAAGCTTTGAAAGGTGATAATTTTCCATCGGAACTCATGCGGGGCATGAGCAAGCAACTTGAAACCAGATCGGACGGGGTCCGATATTTTGAGAACCGGATTTGGGTTCCACGATACGGAGAGTTGAGAACTCTAGTGATGGACGAAGCTCACAAGTCCCGATATTCTATCCACCCTGGCTCAGATAAAATGTATCATGATTTAAAGGCACTTTACTGGTGGCCGAACATGAAAGCCGACATTTCCACCTACGTGAGCAAATGTTTGACTTGTGCCAGAGTCAAGATAGAATACCAGAAACCATCTGGCCTTCTGCAACAACCGGAACTCCCAATGTGGAAATGGGAACACATCTCTATGGACTTTATTACGGGTTTGCCTAAGACACCGACGGGATGCGATACCATCTGGGTGATCGTTGACCGGTTGACTAAATCGGCACACTTCCTAGCGATTAAAGAAACAGACAAAATGGAAAGACTGACTCGAGTATACATGAATGAAGTGGTGTCTAGACACGGAGTGCCTGTCTCGATCATTTCCGATCGAGATTCTCGTTTCACTTCGCACTTTTGGAAGTCGCTGCAAAGCGCACTGGGCACCCGTCTCGATATGAGTACAGCATACCATCCTCAGACGGATGGGCAAAGTGAACGGACTATTCAGACCCTGGAGGATATGTTGCGTGCATGCGTCTTAGATTTCGGAAAAAGTTGGGAACCCCACTTACCCTTGGTAGAGTTTTCGTATAATAACAGCTACCACGCAAGTATTAAGGCAGCGCCGTTTGAAGCGCTGTACGGACGGAAGTGTCGATCACCACTCTGCTGGGCAGAGGTGGGTGATAGCCAAATCACTGGTCCGGAACTGGTACTCGAAACCTCGGAAAAGATTGTTCAAATCCGAAATCGCATGGCAGCAGCACGAGATCGCCAAAAGAGTTACGCCGACAAGCGCCGAAAACCTCTCGAATTTCAAGTGAACGATCGGGTGTTACTCAAAGTCTCACCTTGGAAAGGTGTGGTTCGCTTTGGTAAGCGAAACAAACTCAACCCACGATATGTTGGTCCGTACCGGATAACTGAGCGCATTGGTCCGGTGGCGTACCGACTGGACCTACCAACAGAACTCAGTGGCGTACACGATGTATTCCACGTATCAAATTTGAAGAAATGCCTATCTGATGAAACCCAAGTAGTCCCGTTGGAGGAACTACAAGTTGATGAACAGTTACGGTTCATTGAGGAACCAGTCGAGGTTTTGGATTGGGAAACCAAAACGCTCAAACGCAGCAAAATTCCAATCGTTAAGGTTCGTTGGAACTCGAGACGTGGACCGGAGTTCACATGGGAACGCGAGGATCACATGATGAAAAAGTATCCTCACCTTTTTGAAGGGCTAACCAAACACCGAAAACCGCGAAACCCGGCAAACCGTCAAACATCACCGGAGGTATGAACTAAATTTCGGGACGAAATTTCTTTCTACTAGGGGATGATATGACAAACTGAAAATTTTTCTTACTTTTTCAGGCTCTCATCACGACTTGACTCAAATTTTCGGGACGAAAATTCTTTAACATGGGAATGATGTGACAATCGTCAATTTCAGGTTAACCCCGTTAACTCAACTCCGTCAATTCAAACTTTAAGATCGTTGAATCTATAACGCACACTTCATTACATTTAAACTAGGGTTTAAATGACGCTTAACACTTACTACATGTGTAGTCTTTCGGGATTTGCACCGAAACGCAAACGAGTTGACGCGAACGATTGATAAATAAACGACAAACGTCAAAACACTAATTATGTGTTAGATATATGTGTGCTACTTGATTGTTATGTGGAATGTTAAACAAGAAACAAGAACCAACTAGTTTAGGCTAGAGATGTAACACTTGAAAGATTAGGGGCTAGAGTGTAACTTGTATTATTATAAATATAACCTATTCACAAAACCCTAACCCATTCACCCGCACCCGATCGCCTCTCTCTCTCTCCTTGTTCTTCACGGCTGCCGTCCACCAAGATCACACATACACACATCAAATCAAGAGATTAATCCAAGAACTAGGTGCTAGGAAGGTATACTTGATCACCTCTTACCTCTTTGTTGTTTAATTTTGATGTTTAATGGGTTGTGTGTAAACCCTAATCGGCCGATCATGTGCATGTAGGTGATTAATATGCTTGTTGTTAGTTGGATTATGGATTGATAACTAGATTGATGTTGTTGCATGATTCATTGTTGTCTTTGATTTGAATTAGAACACAAACCCTAATCTTGTATGTATGGTGTGATTGATATGCATGGATAGTAGTTATAGTGTCTAGAGGGTTATATGGATGCATGATAGTTCATAGATTGTTATTATGTTGAGTTTTGATGTGAACAGATTCTGGACAGAATGTATATACGATGTTTAACTGACTGTAACGAAGTGTAAACGTGAAAATTGATTGAGATTGTGGGTACTGCAGTAAACTAGGTTGAGTCTAGTTTCTATAAAGTATAAATTCGTAATTTTTGGATAAGTGGAAGTATACTTTTATGATTTTACAAAAACGTGATGCAAAGCTGAGCTGTTAGACCTGCTGTTAGGTTATGTTGTAAATGTTATATCTCATGAACTACGAGACCAATTGGGTTGGTTCCACTTCTGGAAGTTGACTCATTGAGTTAGGAACCAAACCCAAGTGGTCTTGCATTTATTGGATTTTTCGTTTAACGGGAATTGCAAATAACATTCTGTTGCACATGAATCTGACTGATAAGAGTTTGCTGTAATGTTTTGGTCATTATAAGAAAAATATGTGGAATAAAGATAAGATAAAATATGTTCTGGAAACCTGAGATATGTATGCTTCTGTGGTAATTTTTGGTGAATTAATTGAGATGTTATAATCAGTGAACTAGTGCAATCTTTCAAGTAGAAATTCTGTCATAACGAAACTAGCTGCTGAATGGTGTAGGATTGCATGAAATATGATAGTTTTTATATAATTGTTGTATTTTGACCAAAATACCCTTGCGGGGAATAGTTGTTAGTTGATTGCCATGAATTGACCAAATTGCCCTTTATGGGGAATAATGGTTAGTTAGTCTTTGTTTGTTGACCAAAATGCCCTTACGGGAATAATTGCTAGTTAATTGTTGTGTGTGACCAAATTGCCCTTACGGGGAGAAATTGCTAGTGATATGCATTATTAGTACGTGACACGAAAGTAATTGCTCACTCATGTATCGTATCACAATTGTACTTGTGTAAGTCTCACACGACTCACAAACGAAACACGAAATCTGTTACGTGCATAGGAATTATGTGCCGAGTCTAGAGACTCGTTAAACGTACCGATACTTAGAAAATCTCTTTGTTATTTAGAACGCTAGAGAGTTTCTACGACGCGCATCACTTGGTGATCTAGATCGGGATAGTCTTCGCAAACAGTGAGTTTCACTTACCCCGCTCTTTGAACTGTTTTCAAACGTTTTTCACTTGGGGGAGATAACATACTCCGATAAACATATTTTCTGAGATAAACGCATATTTAAGATTTTGTTATAAATTATATATCACTTGTAAAGGGCTAAGCGGCAAACGTAACATTTGAAGTCCCACACATCGGACCGGTTAATATTTGGAATAGCGAGTCACTGTTGAGTAGTACTACTGGGTTTGACAAACCCCACCCGACGTTAAGCTCAACTGGAGGTTGAGTGGGTGTAATTTTGGCTAACACTTACCATGGTCTGGATTGACCTCGTGACGGGCACTTGATAAACAGTCAGCTTCGGTCGCGAACCACTTAGCGATACTTGTTGTATAGATTAGCTACCTATCGATATATAATTTGACATAACACTATCTGGTAATGCAAAACACTTAAACGTTGTGTAACGTTGTGTACGTTACACAACATTTAAACGTCGTAACGGGGTTACGCAACACTTAAACGTCGTAACGTGGTTACGCAAAACACTGAATCGTCGTAACGAGGTTACGCAAAACGCTAAACGATTTATCTTATTTAACTTGTGAACTCACCAACCTTGTGTTGACACTTTTAGTATGTTATTCTCAGGTAGCCGAGGCGGGCGCGCGGTTTAGGAGCATGCATTAAATGAAAACACTTTTATTTTGCAAACATACTTTTAACAGTTATCTTTGGTTTTAAGTCGTCCTGCGTGACGCAGCTTTTGAATTAAGGTTTTTACGCTTCCGCACTTATTTGCATTTAAACGTTTTTATGGTTTGATTATAACTGATGATTCCGATCCTGCCAGTTCACACCCTCTGACGGTAAAACTCCGTTAGTGGATTTTGAGGGTGTGACAGATAATTATTTCCAAGTTTATGGTCCAAGCTCAAAGTTGACTTTTGTGAGGCAAACAACAACAATTAGGCCATGTAAGGACAAGCTTATTGTAACAACTCGGGTTTCCATATAATATATTAAATACCAATACCCGGCCCGTTTTCGTTTTTGGAAAATTTTTAGTCAGTAAAACATCGCGTTTATCGAGTTAATGATAATTTATTATTATTGTTTATTATATTTATTCAATTTATGAAAATAACTTTCATATATGTACAGTTTTCACCTAAACCATAGTTTTTACCCTATTATGTATCCATCTATAAAGTTGAGGGATCATTTTTGCAAATCTATATAAATACATATATTATATTATAATCCAAACCCAAACCCATATCCAAACCCATATCAAAATCCATATTTGACCCGTAACCCGCAACCCGATTGTATCTTGAGCCTAAATCTTCATGTTATTCATGAAATTGATCTTGTAAGATCATCTATAAGCTTAATACAATCTACACCGACGTTCTAATAAAAACAATTGATTCGATATTGATCTCGTTTACATAAGAACAAAACCGTCTTTATCAATATACGATTCTACCATATAGGATCGATGATATTTCAATTATATTTATATAGACCTCCTTCCTGATTTCGCGACCAATAGCCCCATGGTTAATTGCAACTACAACAGTCGTCAATCGTATTTTTAAGACCTGTTCAGGCCGTCTGTTCTTCGTCTAATTATATCGTCAATTCAGAACCTTTACAGGTATAATTTATATGTTTCTGACTCGTTTTGATCTCATTAATAATAACCCTAACTCTAACTAATCGAACATAATCAGGTTTGATCAATTGCAGATTCTAGGGTTTATTAGTCAGTTGGGTCATAACAGTTCATGTATTTAATTTATTATTTCTGGTTCTTAATCATCTGGCACACAAGCCCAGTTCGCTGGTGTGGGTGTGCTAAACCTTTGTGCCGGCTGCCACCCGGGTTCGAGTCCCAGTGGCTTAGTTTTCGTAATTTTTATTTTTCAAGTGGTTTTTAAATGTTTATAAAAAATTATAATTAATATTAATTATTAAATAAACATTATTTTATTTAAAATCGACATCTTGGAGTTTATGTTTCTTGTCGTATCTCGTTAAAAGCTTTCGTTTACGTATATATATATATATATATATATATATATATATATATATATATATATATATATAGGGTAAGTATCCTAAGAGAACCCTTTGCAAATTGAGAATCATTTTAAACCACTAAAAACACCTTTAAAAAAATCATAAAACAAAAAAGAACAAAAATTTTAAAAAAGTAAAAAAACCAAAATTCTTATATTTCATCCCGGTTTCATTAAAAAAAATAAAAACAAATTAAAAAAAATTAAAAAATTGAAAAAAAATGTTGTATTATACACATATGTATAATTTTATTTAATCTTTAGTTACGTAATATACACATATATACAGTATCAAAAAAAACATGTAAATGTACATATATGTATATATTATACATATGTGTATATAATTGAGCTAAACCGAGTTTTTTTTTAATTTTTTTTATTTTTTTATGAAACCGTGATCTTAAAATAAGAATTTTGGTTTTTTTACTTTTTTCATTTTTGTGTGTTTTTTTATTTTATGAATTTTTTTTATTTTTGGTTTTTTGTGGTTCAAAATGGTTCTCAAAGTTCTCAATTTCAAAATGGTTCTCTCATGATCCTGATCATATATATATATATATACATACATACATATATATATATATATATATATATGTATGTATGATTATGTTCATTTCAGAAGTGTTTCTTATTGCGAGAAGTGCGAGAAATAAAACCAACCAATAACAAATTTTCTTTTATTTTATGACTTATTTTAATAATAAGGGCATTTAAGTACAAATGATTTTTCTTATGTTTGGTAACTAATTATTATATGAAGAGAGTTACATATTAATAGTTGTTTTATACTTTTTTTATATTATATATTATTTCTCCCTTATTACAATAATTAATTACATATGTACAACGATTTCTTTGTCAAGAAAATAAACCAACATCTTTTAATTATAAATTTAACCCTTTTTTTAATTTTGTTTTTGCATTTTCTCAAGAAATTGTTTTTGATATACTATTTTAACATATAGTGAAATCTTTTTCTTATATATCTCTAATTCAATGTATGAGTTTTTTATATTAACAAAATCAACCATAAATTCAAATATATTCCCCAACCTATATGATTCTTGTCTTCATGCATTGTATAGAACTTGGTGTACGTTAAAAATTCATCACATTATACTAACATACAATACAAATCCATCAACTTACACCAAAAATTAAGAATTCAAACTTATCCAAACTCCATAAACAGGGATCATTACCACTTATTTAAATATTTTTGCTTAGGCAAACAACAATGATTAACCAACAGAACTGAAACACAACAAATAATGATGACAACCGAATGAATTGGGAAGAAAATCACACAAAATGTTGTTAGCAAAGTGTGATTTTTATCGTCATTTAGTTTGCGTTTAATATTATATTTTTTTTTATCATGGCCGCCCCTCGTAAGTTCATACGTGCGTTGTATATACATATGGATGTATGTATGTACGTATGTATGTACAAATGTAGGTACATACGTAAGCATGTATGTATGGACGTATGTATGTACGTACGTACACATGTATGTGTGTACGTATGGACGTATGTACGTACATACGCATGTATGTATGTACGTATGGACGCATGCATGTATGTATATGCATGCATGTAGTTATGTATGTATGAATGTACGCATGTAGGTATGGATGTACGTAGGTATGTAGTTATATAGTTATGTATGCATATCTAGTTAGAGAATGATATTAACATATATACCTACACAAATTTTAAATAACCTACACAAATGAAATGTATGATCATAACCAAATTATATATATTAGAAAACTAGATACATATTTCTAAAAGTCAACGTCCAAACTTATTTATTTATTTTGAACGGACAATTTTAAAAAAAGAACAACGTCCAAACTAAATTACAAAAAGTAATTGTTATTTAAAAAAATGAGCAATCCTAATTTTGAATTATTAAAAGGTAGATTTTGTTGTAACCGATGATAGTTTTAATAATTTTAAAGTAACCACAATAAATTGAGAGAGAATGGTAACCATAAATTTGGGATTCATTTGAGATAAGGATGTTTATATCTTTAGCTTTTATGAAACAAAAAGAATAAACTATCCTTTTGTCTTAAAATGCATTACTCCCTCCGTCCCATTAAAAGTGTCCACTTTTGAATTTTCAAAGTCTTTATTTTTAAACTTTAACCTTAAATAATTTTGTATGTGTTAGTTGATAGTTGACGAAAGTTATATGATTTGAATGTGTTTTATAAGTGTTTTTATCGGTATAATTTTCATCAAGTTTAATATAACATATAAAAAGTTTAATATATATAAAGACTTTGAAAATTCAAAAATGGGCACTCTTAATGGGACGGAGGGAGTAAAATGTATAAGCTAAAAATTACAATATTGCCATGTTGATCATATACCATAGATTAAACATAATCAATGGTTATTATTTACTTATCGCACTTCTCACTCTAATATCACTTCTCGCATGAACCATCCCATATATATTTATATATATATATATATATATATATATATATATATATATATATATATATATATATAAAAAGGTAATGATACTAAGAGAACCTTTTGTAAATTGAGAACTTTGAAAACCATTTTGAGACACTAAAAAAATTTCTAAAAATATATTTAAAATATTTATAAAACAAAAAATAAAAACAAATTTAAAAAAGTTAAAAAACCAAAATTCTTATATTTCATTCCAGTTTCATATAAAAAAAACCTTTGTATTATACACATGTGTATAATTTCATTTAATCTCTAGTTTACCTTTAATTGTATTATACACATTATCATTTACCTTTAATTGTATATATGTGTATAAAAAACATGTATAAAATTAAAAAAAAAGTACTATACATATGTGTATAATTTTGTTAAACCGATATTTTTTTTTCATTTTTTATATAAAACCGGGATGAAAAATAAAAATTTTTGGTTTTTTTTATTTTCGAGTTTTTTTGTTTTATATTTTGTTTTAGTTTTTGTTAATAAGATTGTTTTTTATGTTCTAAAATGGTTCTCAAAGTTCTCAATTTCAAAATAGTTCTCACATGATCCTATATATATATATAATATCATCGTACTAAGTAAATCCCACAAATAGCAAAGCTATGGTAGGGTCTGAGGAGGGTAAGATGTAGACAGCCTTACATCTACCCCGTAAGAATAGAGAGACTGCTTCCGGTGAGACCCCTAACTCGATAGTAGCTTTGCATCAAGCCTTGGACATAAGGCACATAACACTCAACCATCGGGACACCGGCTGATTGCTGCATGTACCTTTGTCTTTCGGCTATCAACGCCACCACATGATGCTTGATTAACCTTCCGCCACTTTTAACGTTATTTTCACGAGATTAATAAATAACATCAAGATTAGTGCAAATTCACTTTTGCCCACCCGAGGATTCACACATATATACAATATATGCGTGTACCGCAAGTAGGGCGCGCGCGCACACACACACACACACACACATATATATATATATAGGATCAGGATTATGTGAGAACTATTTTGAAATTGTGAACTTTGAGAACCATTTTAGATCACAAAAACCCAAAAATTAGAAAAAAAACATAAAACATAAAAAAATCAAAAATTAAAAAATCAATAAAATCAAAATTCTTATTTATCATCCCGGTTTAATAAAAAAACGTCTTGGTTTAGTTAAATTATACACATATGTATAATATGTACATATATGTTTTTTTATGCACATATGTACAATTTAAGGTAAATGATAATGTTCATATGTGTACATTATGTAACTAGAGATTAAATGAAATTATACACATGTGTATAATACGAAGTTATATATATATATATATATATATATATATATATATGAAACCGGAATGAAATATCAGAATTTTTGTTTTTTTTACTTTTTTAAATATTTTGTTTTTTTTTGTTTTATAATTTTTTTAATTATATTCTAGAGGTTTTGGCTCAAAATGGTTCTTAAAGTTCTCAATTTCCAAAGGGTTCTCTAAGGATCCTTACCATATATACATATATATATAGGTATTGGATCAGTTCAGAAGTTTTTTTTTACATCGAGAAGTGAAGGTGTAACTCAATTAATCCCTAATTTCACTCCATTTCTTATGTTTAGGTGTATTGTGTAGGTGTGTATGTAAGTGTGTAGGTACGTATGTTTGTATACGTGTATGTATGTTTGTATGTGTGTAGGTACGTAGGTTTCAATGTGGCTCGGTACATTTGTATGTGTATAGGTAGGTTTGAATGTGTATTAAGACATAAATACAACCAACCTACATACATGTAGGTAACATCATAAGCAAGGGAGTGAAAAATTAGAGATTAATGGAGTTACAAATTCACTTCTCGCTGTATTATCACTTCTCGCAAGATCCATCCCATATATATATATATATATATATATATATATGGTTTTAACAAATGTTCAGAAAAATGGTCGGTAAAAGGTCGTTTTTAAAAATATTGATTATCTATGATTTTTGTATCGTTTATTATTTAAATAAATGATTAAATTAATTAACATGTAATATAAATAAATTCCAAAAATAAAGGGGCCGGGGGTGTTTGAACCCGCGCCCCCCCAGCAGTCCGGACCCTAACGCAAACACAAGCCAGACCATGTGATCTAGCATGTTTACTGATAATGATTAAGCTACGAAGCAAAAATATATAGGCAACTGATAAAATACCTAGATTAAGAACAAACCCTAGAATCATCAATTGGTCAAAATGTTAATCGTTTGGACGATTAATGTTAGGGTTAATGATCCTCACCAAAAGGCGATTGCAATCATATAACCATTTACCGAAAAAGATGCAAAGACGAAGATTAATTGGCTCAGTTAAGTGCCGGCAAGAACCAGACTTGGGACTGGATCTAACATATTATAGTAATAAAATTAAACATAGGGTTTAAGTTGGCGACATGTATGTGATGATGCAGCCGCGAGTAATTGGAAAATTATGATCTCCAGAGGTATATTACGTAATGGTCAATGACGGCCTCGTTATAATAGTTAACACATTTCCATAAGATTTTGTTTTTCAAATTCCGATTGTCGGTAGGCCGTAAAAGGTAAGAGGTACAATGATCACAAATCAATTCCAAGCTAAACACGAAGATTGTGGCCCAAGAATATTAATCGGGTCATGGGTTTTCTATATGGGTCGGGTTTGGATACGGGTTAAAGGGTATGGATCAGGGTTAATGGATCTGGTAAGTTATAATAATAATATATATATAATTTTCACATTAGTCCCTAGAGACTGAAAGTGGAAACATAATTAGACAAAAGTTTAGATTAGGGTGACTTTTGTAACATTTTGAAAGTTATAAATATATATTATATAAATAATTAAGCAATAATATAATAATAACACTAATTAATTTACTTGAAAATGTTGTATCTACAATTGATAAAATAACCCGAACATAAAAGCGGGTCGGGTAACGGTTAATAAAATAATAATTTAAAAAATCCGAGTTGTTACAATCTCCTCTACTTTAGGGAATTTCATCTCGAAATTAAATAATACTATAACAACACTATTAAAATTTTGAGGAAATGAAAATTTTAAAATATAATTTAAAACTAATCATAATACAAAACTTTGAATAGTTGAAGCAATGATGCAAATGAAAATCCGATAATGGCACTTATATATAGGATGTACAAGCGGCATATCCACCATTGCCTTATCATCTTTACATTTGTACCATTATCCCAACTACTTTTGATTCTATATTATGACACACAATTGTACGCATTATGATTTCCATGCGAGGACTTCGAAAATTATGTTGGTGACCATAATTACTGTTATCGCCGGATAGTCCACATGATTTCTTTAATCGTGTGGGTTTACAAACATTTGAAAAATACATGATTTTGACGCAAAAGTATAAGTATAAGTCGTGAAAGTATAAGTATATGTTGTGAAAGTTGTAAATGGGTAACTCATTAATCGTTGAGGTTAATAAAATGAGGATAAGTAAGTAAGATAGAAGTAGGCTTTTATAATAATTTATTTATCTAAAATAAGCTTTATCATAAGATAGGTATGCAAAGGATTAATAGTTCAAATTCACTAACATAAAAGGCGTTACAATTCATAATTGGGAAAAAGACAACATAAATTAAGATAGATAAAGAAAATGGCAAAAGTCTTCAACGTCCTTGAGTAGCTTAGTTGATTTGGCTTGAAGCACCTTAAGGAGTTGCATACGCGAGGACTTGAGTAGTCGAGTCAGAATGATTCGGCATAACTTGAATAACTTGAGCTTGAATGGGTTGCAAGAGGGTTGTTTGGTTAAAATACGTTCGTGTAAGGCCCGTTTTAGTATTAGTCTTTCGTATTTGTAATTATATTCGTTTATGTTTCTAGTTTGTTTATTTATGTATGTTTAGGCTCGAGGCCTTATGTAATTGGAGCCCATTGGGCCTTATTAATGAAAGAGGTGTATGAGTATACACACATATATAAGGTGGGTGTATCACATACACCAACCCAACCTTTTGCCATATTATTGTTCTAACAACCTAACTCTCTTTCACCCTCTGCCACCTTCGGCCTTCTTCCCTTACACCACAAGATCCGATATCCCGGTCCTAGCTAGTTGTTTCTGCCAACTAGTTGAGAAGTTGATCGAAGACGACTAGTCCTTAGTTTGTTTGTTGTTTGATCCGGTCACGGTACCTACAATTTTTATCAAATATTCGGGCTCTACTAGTTGTAGATCTTGGGTCACAACCTTGGATTTTGTTCTTGTGCGTGTGAAAAGACGGATTTTCAAGAAAATAAGTGGGTTCGGGTTCATGTTTTCTTCAAAGGTTCAAGAAAATAAAGTGTTCTAAGTTCAAGTGTGTTAAAGTTTGTGTGAAAAAGTAGTATAATTTGGAGTTTGAATCTACAATATTTGGTGTTTGTGTTTGTGTTGGTGTTGGTGTTTGTGGAAATCTCCAAGGATATGATAAACAGTTGTGTCATGCATGCATTTGGGTTTGTTTGAAAAAGGTGACAAAAAGGAAGGTTGGTGACTTGCCGTATTTATAATTGGAATACAAGTTTCAAGATTTCAAGGGTAATGTGTTCGAATTCCGTTCGAATACATTTGTATTCGAAGATTCAACTCGCATACAAGCTCAATTAGAATAAAATTGCTCAATTCGTATACAATTGCACTATTTGAATACAAAGTTGAAGTCGAATACTGTGTTACCATTTGAATATATCAGTTTTAATCCTTCTAAGCACAAGCGAATTGTATTCTAATCAAGATAATTCAAATTTATAGGCTATTCGAATAGAAGTGTGAGTCAAGTGAACTAAGGAGATTCTATTTGAGTATAGTTAGTACATTCGAATACTTTGAATTCGAATACATTGGTTCATTCGAACACACTATATTCGAACACAACACATATTCGAATACATTGTACCCTGTTCAAATTAATTTCATACTAACTTCTCATTCGAATACCCTACATATTCAAATACAATTCATAGCATTAGATTACACAACTTGTTCGAATACGTTGGTCTTGAAGTTGATTTTCTGTTTTGAGTGCACCTTATCCCATTGTTCGAATACAACAATACATTTGAATACTTTGGTTGTATTCGAATACCTGCTGAGTCAAATACTTTAGACTTGTAATTTAAAGAGAATCTGTTCAAGTGTTATATCTTTGATATGTTAAGCAATGGCCAATCCTATTCCTAACGCGGGTGCAAGTAACGAAGCCATTAAGTATGTGATGTTTGAGAACGAGGTTGGAACAACATCTAAGCCTCCAAAGCTGATGAAGTGGGATTGCGACTTTGATGAGTTTAAATGGAAATTTCAGAACTACCTCAAGATTATTGATTACAATCTTCTTAGACCCTTTGAACAAGGCCTACACCATTCTATGACAACTGGTACTGATGGTGAGGTTCCTAAAGCAGTTTCAGATTATGATGAAGATGATAAAAGAATGCTTGCTGAAGATCAAAAAGCTTTTGGTGTTCTGATCGTATGTCTTTCATGGGATATTGCCTTGACATTGAGAGACTACACCACTGCTGTAATCGGTGCCCTACATTTGGTGTTGGATTTACTCATAAACACAGTTCTACTAATCAGAGTTAATTAAAACTTTACGCGGAATATAAAACCTTCATAAAACATTACATATCAAATCATAAACATGTCTTAAAACATTCTTCTTGTCTTTCAAATTAAAACGTAACTTATAAAACATAACAGGTCTTCAGATGCCAGACTCTTATTCTTCTGCCATGTGTCCCCGCTCAAGCCAGCTGTCTCATTCTACTCACCTGCGTGCATACTAAAAGTCAGCTACGCTGAGTGAGTTCTAGTTAATCATACATCATGCAATACATTCACTTACCTTTAATCATGCATCCGAAGATACATAATAATTACTTTACAAATTTACTTTTATTTCATACTTTCATGCATACATACATACTTTATTACTTTCATACTTTATATATTTACTGTCCATTCTATCTCAGATATTTTTGGGGTCTGATCCCTTCCTTTTCTATCTCAGATATTATTAGGGTCTGATCCCTCTTTCCTTTGTCTG
Source organism: Bidens hawaiensis (assembly GCF_021521415.1). NCBI lineage: Eukaryota > Viridiplantae > Streptophyta > Magnoliopsida > Asterales > Asteraceae > Bidens > Bidens hawaiensis. The sequence goes on from NW_027491482.1 coordinate 442,043, forward strand.
TTTCAAATATTATTAGGGTCTGATACCTTTCTTCTCTATCTCAGATATTATTAGGGTCTGATCCCTTACTTCTTCATCTTCGTACATTCTGTCTTTACATACTCATAACATACACATTCATATATTATACATATAGCTATCATACATATTCATCCATTTCATACATACCTCCCTTGTAAATACGTGCAATATCCGAAGATCGCTCACGTACCGACAAGCTTTCGTTCACACTCAATATTTACAAAATTAAAATATAAAAGCATGCATTGCATACACTTACCATTTAAGGTAAGTGTATTAACTATCACATCGAGTATCCACACAGCCCCGAAAACATAACAAGGAAATGGGGCTAGAAACTCACCTGAATGTGGTTACGTTCACCGTTAATCGTAATCCCTTTCTTGAGCTGTGCACGGCTAACTATATAATATTTACATGTATCAATTAATTATTACTACTCATATCTTATTTCTATCTTTATATAACCCACAACGAATGGGGGTCCGGGGGCAGCATGGTTCTAGGGGCGGCAGCCCCTAGCGGGGTCCAGTTATTTTCATTAATTGTCTTAACACATTTTCCACTAGGATTTTAATTTATTTTCTAATTTGTTAACTCATTTGCTATAACGAATTAAGCCCGATTCGTTAACTAATCACAGTCTAATTCATTATCTGCTTTGTTGTCCTGATTCGTTAGCTTAATTCGTTATTATGATTCGTCATCTGGTTCGTCATTCCAATTCATTATCTGAACATGACTTAATTCGTGGTCTAATTCGTTATTGGAACTTAGCGAATTGGTGAGTAACGAATCACTTGATTCGTTACCTAATTCGTCATCAGAACACAGCTTAGTTCGTTATTTGAACATAGCGAATTAGTGAATAACGAATCACTTGATTCGTTATCTGAACTTAACGAATGGTGAACTAATTCGTTATCTAATCTAACGAATTGCATCATCTTATCCAGAATTTGACTCAGAGGTCAAAGTCAAAGTCTCCAAGAACACCATATAGTCAACATATTTAGATCTGCAATTAAACCTTCATTTCTTAATGAAACATCACGATTTTGGTATCCATGAACTCGTAATCCTAGCGCTAACAAACCCCAATCATCAAATCGGCCAAACGTTTGCGTTTAAAGGGTGCGATTTTTGCATCTATATACGAGTTCTTTTAGGTTAACAATTAACCTATCAAATGTTAATCAATTTCAGTAGGACTTGTTGCTTTGGATTCATTTTTACCAATCTCAAACAGATCTATGGCTTTTCTAAATGAATCCGAACCTAAGGAACAAGTTCTCGTTATAAACATACCTTAACGAGTCGAACTACGAACACGAGCTGGTCTTTGATATTTCTTTGGTTCGTCACGACGATCTAGCACCAACAAGCTCGGGTTCTCGTCTTCGGATCTTGGCTCGGTTTATAGGATAGTGTTTGTGTGTGTGTTTTTTTGATGGTGTAGGCTAGGGTGTAGAGATGGATAAAAATGGAAAGGTTTAGAGTTTAAGGGGTATTTATACTCCCTTAAGCCCATGGACCTAAGGCCCATTCCATTTCTTATTTCATCTCTAAAGTCCAAGCCCACCTTCTATTAGTTTACTTATCTAAACCGATAAACGACACACTATAATATAAGCGAAATTTATTTTATTAATTCCTATCGAAAGTAGGATGTTACAACTGCTAAGACTTTGTGGGATGCCTTAGTGAACAAGTTTGAAGGCAACTTGGAAATGAGAAACAGTCAAAAAGGGATGTTGAAGGGAGAGTTCAATATGTTTAACTACATTAAAGGAGAAACAATTGATAGTCTCATCTCAAGATTTGAGCTGTTGATTACCAAAATCAACGGTGCTGGAATTGAATACGATCAAAATGAGATAAATGACAAGCTTCTCAACTCTCTCCCTTACTCCTGGAGCAGCAGTGTTATCACCATCAGGAGAACTTCAAATCTTCATCTTATAAGTTTATCTGATCTGACCTCAGTTATCAAGTCATTTGTGATGGACGAGAAGTTGAGGATGAATAATCACATTCGTTCTCTCTCAAAGGCTGGTATGGCAACTAGAACAAGTGTGAGCTCAGCATTCTTAAGTCAAGCCAATACTACTGCTCAGAATCCAAGCTCAACCTTCAACACTACTGGTGTATCTCAAGCTTCATCAAGTTCAAACTCAAGCTCCTTTCAATCTGCTGTTAATAAAGCCGTAGCACAAGCACTTAAAGCTCATGGAATCAAGTCTACCCCAAGCACTCTAGCTTACTCGACTTCAAAATCCCTCTCTGCTAATAACTCCAATGTGGCTTTAATTTGTTTCATGCCTTTATGGCAAGTCATGAGGAGTTGTTGCAAGGAAAATTGCTTCCTCCGTCTTTTGAACAAGGAGATCTTCCCGATATCAAAAAATATGATCTCAAGAAAATGGACATCAAGTACCAGATGGCCATGGCCGTTCATCATGCTACCAACTTTATAAAGAAGTATGGGAAGAACAGTTTCAAAGATGATGGGAAGAATTTGGGGTTTGAGAAGGACAAACTTCGTTGCTACAACTATTGGGAGCTAGGTCACTTTGCACGTGAATGCACCACCAATGGCCGTGGGTGACATAAAGATCATGGAGATGTCAGACAATGAAAGTGCTAAGAGGCCTGAGAAGAGAATCATCCCAAACTACTCCTCGAAGCCAAGGGTCCCTAGAATCAATCAAGGAAGTGCATCAAAAGGGAACTTCGAGTCAAGCTCAAAGGCGATGATTTCTAGGGATGCCGAATCAACTGCACCTGATTGGGAAGAGGATCAATTTGAAGAGCTAAGAATCCTCTAAACTTTGCTGGGATGGCATTCACTGATCAGGCTGGCACCTCTTCAAGCACCACCGGCGGGATTCCTACACCTGCCTCACTCATTCCCGAGGTACACAAACTTTGTACACTAGATTGTATTGATAAAGTTATTCACTATAGAAACCAAAATGCTAAAATTCTTGAACAAATACATGGCATTAAAGTTCAGAATGATGAATCTTAAGAAGGCTGCAAAGATTTATACTACTAGGATGAACACTCATGGTAATGATATGGCAAAATTAGGGAAAATGTTACTATTGCTACTAATTTAGCCCAACTTCATGAAAATCATGTAGTTGAGCTAAACGCTAAGATTGTTAAATTAGAGATTTTGCTAACCAAAAGAAAAATTACCATAGAAAAATTTGAGTTAGCTTCTGAAAAGCTGACCAAATTAATTGGGGCACAAATGGAGTTAAGATTAAAGACTGGTATAGGCTATGATAGTTCTGCTGCTGCCTTTTAATAATAACTATACTAACCTTCCACACTTTAGTTTTAACCCTCCACCTGAGGAAGAAATGGTCTATGGTATTGGTCATGTGCCCATACCAAATACATTTGTTCCTGCTGCTCCCAAGACTGTTAATCCAGCTGATTCTTCAGTTAATCCTAATAGTAGATCATCTTATGTAGCAGGTTGTGTAGAAGAAACTGGATGTATGGAAACAAACAAGGGTTGTGGAGATAAAAAACTTACTTTTTGATTCATCTGTTATTAACCCTGTCTGTAATAATATTGATTACAAAAACATTTTGAACAATGATGTATTTGATGAGAGTGTTCATGTTGGCACTTCTCTTGAAAATGAAAATGATGTTTCTAATTATGATAGTCACTGTGAAACTATTTTTAATGAAACCATTGTTGATAGATACGTGCATGAAACGGTATTTGTGAATACTAACTTACCTAGTTGTTCGTAAAATGATTGTAAAGTTAAGGAAACTAAATTAATGAAAATTATTTTGAAAAGGAAAAGCAAGTACATCCTGTAAATATGTCCCACCTCATAGAAACAATTTTTATCAATCCACTAATCAACATTATCAACCTCAACTATACAATCAATTTGATAATAGCTATCATGGTTATTATCCACAAGATTACGTTAATTCTTTCTGTATAAATGTTTTTTATGATCGGGGTCATAGATCTGACAGCTTGTTTGTTCCCGTACAACCATCTTCTTATTCACCACAACCAATGTATTATAATTATGATTGTTTCTATAGGGAAGATAAAAGAAAACTATGTCTTGTGTGTGGTAACCCGGCTCACCTTGCAATACATTGCAAGAGCTGGCATAAGATGAAAAGAGAAATGAAAAGTAGGTTAAATCAATTCCGTTCAAGAGCTAAACCTGGCTCAAGAACAAGAAATGATCAACCTGATAGTTCTGCCAGTGAAATGGATGTGAGACCCATAAATAAAAAGATTGATAAACCTCCTTTTTGGACAACCAAGAAGGAGAGAGCAAAAAGGAATTCGAAGACTGAAAAGTCTGAGAATTCATTAAAAAGAAAGTAGAAAAGAAATCCAAAGATTGAAAAATTTGAGGATATAGTTTTAAAACTGAGAAGAAGACAGTCTTGGAAAACTTTTAAAAATAGGAAACCTGCTTGTGCATGGATTCCTAGAGATTGTTCTTCTGATTCTGACATGTCCCAACAATTCTTAAATAAAGATGAGAAAAGGACATTTGACAACCGTGTGGTTGACCCTCCCGAGACAACTAAGTCTCGGGAACCCTTATCTAATTAAACTGTTAATGTGTGCAGGGTCAGCCAAGACGTTCTGTAAATAGTATTTGGTATTTGGACAGTGGCTATACCCAAGACATGATAGGAGACGAATCCTTGCTGTTTGACATTAAACGTTCGATGGCGGATACGTTTCTTTTGCTTGAGATATGGGTGGGAATATTACTAAAAAATGTAGAGTGTCGAATGGAATCCTGATGTTTGATGACGTCAACTTGGTGGAACAACTGAACCACAATTTGCTCAGCATCTCTCAAATCTGCGACAAACAGTATTCCACACTGTTCACTTAGAATGAATGCTTGATTCTCAAACCAGGTTTTAAGGTCCCGGAAGAATGTATTTTGATGCGTACTTCGAGGCATAATGATGCTTATATAATAGACATGAATAGTTCTTATTCACGTAAGACCGCTTCTTGTTTTTTATCTAAGGCCTCGAAGAACGACTCATCTCTATGGCATCGACGTCTCGGTCATGCTAATTTTAATAATCTTGTTTTTATCGATAACTAAATATAAATATATTAAATAACTATTTTTTCTTATATTTATCTATTTTTTATTTATCTATTTTAGAATGTTTTATAATGTTAAAATCTAAACAAATTGGTTAAAGGGGAACACGTGAGGGGATTGCATGTTAAATCTTTCTCTTGCATTGAAAAATGTCTTTGATGCTCTAAATGCAAGCAACACAAGCTCCCTCACAAACCCAAGACGGTCAATTCCATAGATTCCATTACACATGGATTTGTTTGGTCCTATTACTCCTATGGAAATCGGCCGAAAAGCCCATTGTCTTGTGATTACTGATGACTTTTCCCGTTTCAGCTGGACATTCCTAGTAGGGCATAAGGATGAAACCGCAAAATTCTTAATCAAGTTCATTACTCTGGTAGAGAAATAGACAGACAAGAAGGTGAAGTGTATTCGAAGAGACAACGGAACTGAGTTCTAAAATCAATCTGTAGATGACTTCTGCAGTCCAAATGGAATAGAACGTCATTTCAGTGCACCTTATATTTCTCAACAAAATGGAGTTGCTGAAAGACGAAACAGAACACTGATTGAAGCTGCGAGAAAAATGTTGTCAGATTCCAAACTTCCTCTGTTCTTCTGGGTGAGGCCATCAACGCGGCCTGCTTCATTCAAAACCGTGTGCTGATCAACAAGAATCTGAAGAAGACTCCGTGTGAAGTCTACTACAGAACGAAGCCGCTAGTCAACTATTTCAAAACCTTTGGATGTCCTTGCACCCTACTCCATACTAGTGCTCAGCATGATCCAAAATTTGCTGAAAAGGCTGATGAGTGTTATTTCATTGGGTATGCATCCAATAAAACCGTTTATCGAGTCTACAACAAGAAAACCAAGATGATTTTGGAATCCTATAACGTTGAATGGCAAGAGCTGAATGCTGCTGACGCTCGCACGGGACCAGATTGGGTGTTTGACTATGATAGTATGTTCAGTCAGTTTCGAGGCATGTCTATTCCACATCCTGCTAGTACTCAAGTTCCATCTTCAACACTAGGGGTGCTCAAAAAGCTCGCGGCTCGAGGCTCTCTCGAAAAAAGCTCGAAAAAGTTCGGCTCGAAAAAATCTCGAACGAAAAATGGCTCGGTTCGGCTTGGCTCGGTTTCAAAACGAGCCGAGCTCGAGCCAGAGTCAGTTCGGCTCGGGCTCGGCTCATAGCTCGGCTCGTAGCTCGGCTCGTTGTCTCAGCTCGTGGCTCGAATTATATTTTTTAAATTTATATATACATATAATTATCCAAATGTAAAATACGGACTTCATTTCGTATTTAGATAACCTATAATAATCCAAGCCTTGAGCCCGATAATTTTTTTTTAAAAAGCACCTAAATTGTTAAAGGTCATATGCGGGTATGCGCCTGTTCTCGTCAATCTCCAACTCTTCCCCCCCCCATTCAACCTTAATTCATAATTCTTTCATTGTCATTATACTGTCGATCGATTTTGTTTGGTGCTTAAGTAGTTGTTTACGGTAACACTTCATAAATTTGGATAAATTTCGAGCCAGTTCGAGCCGAGCCGAGCTCGAGCTTAAAATTTCAGCTCGATTTAAATTTCGAGCCGAGCCGGCTAGAATACATTTTGAGCTGAGCTCGAGCTGGCTCTGGCTCGGGCTCGACTCGGCTCGTGAACAGGCCTATTCAACACAAGAACCTTTGTTGATGCAAACACTGATCAACAGTTTGTCTGAAGTGGATCTGTCTGTTATGCCTGCACCACCCGTTATTCCATCTCCCCGTGTCAATAATCAAGCTGTTAACAATCCCGCTCCTCAAGCTGCTCCTCTAGCCGCTCCTCAAGCTGCACCTCAAGCTGCTGTGTCGACTGAGATGGTTGAAGTTGAAGATGTATCTGATTCGGATTCAGATGATTCCTTCTAGTCTGCTGACAATGTAGAATATCATCAGACTGAACCCGTAGCTGATCTTCAAGTAGCTCCCTGTGTGGTTGTGTTTGATCCCGTCTCCAACTCGTATCAATATCAATTACTCAGATCTAATATCCAGATCTATTTCTTATACTATTAATATCAATATACGGATCTAATCTCTTATACCTTAATTCGATTGTTATATATGTTATATGTATTATCAATATGTATATATGAATGTATATTGTTAATTAGTGAAGCTTTGAGAGGAGAGAATTTGCCAAATACGTTAACTTAATATTCTGCAAAACTTTTTTAACAAGTGAACGGGGTTCACTATTTATAGAGGGTAATCCGGTTCGCTAACATCCCCTAGCGAACCGGCTTCCCCTTCGTTAAGTTAATAACTCTAGCGAAGCGCCTCCTGGTTCGTTAACAAGCCTAACGAATCAGGAGCTAAACTAATGCTTGGCTAGTTCGCTAACATCCCCTAGCGAACTAGCCTTTACCTTAATGAACTAGATATAATAAACATTGATTATTACATTAAAATAAACAAAAACGTTTAACATTAAATACAAAGACTCTAGACGCAAAACCGTGCACTAACAGACACCCCCTCGTCTTGAGCTCTTTGTCTTTAACTTATTTGAAGCACTTTGACTGCCAGTCTCTGCAACTATGAATTCCGTGTTCATGACACACATGAACAACCCGCTGGAATTGCATAGCCAGGTCGTAATCTTCTCGGCGCTCGAACAAAATTTGTTTCTTGAAGAGCTCGTCATTGTCGGTCTCAGATAAATTAACCAACCACATCGGGTCGATTATCTTGATCAGCTTTGTCTTTAGACCTCTTCCCAGAACAATGACGGCCTCGCTGGTACGGTAGTCATAATACCAGCGGTCAAAATAAAGATACATGTCCTGCGGCAGTGTCTTCACAGGAACCGTCTACATCGTCTTGGGCGGCTTCACTTTCAACACAAGTTTTCTCCAGCCGGTCCTTGGATCAATCTCATCAATCCTCTTTCGTCTCGGGACCTGTGGCTTGAAGAACTTGAAGCCGTGATTGACTTCAAATAGTAGGTGCTGATGAAACATATCAGCATGCTGATGACCCCCACGGTTTATAAACGGACGTCTCGCGAGGGTACGAACATCCCATCGCGGTAGTGTCAACACGTCCCTTATAAACTCATAGTACTGCACACCCTTCTCCCACTTGACAATACATACCTTAATATCTGAATCGTAAGCCCATGAAACAATGTCACCACGTACTTTTGAAACATTCTTGAAGGTAGTCACATGATTAGCCTTAACCCAATCATCAGCAATCTCTTTCTTTTCTTGGTCCACATACCGGTAAGCATTGATAATCTTACCCGCATTACTACGTTTGAACCACCTTGCAACATCCTCATCAGTTATCACTTTGAGTGAGGGTACATTCCTCTGAACCACCTTTTCCAACTCATCCTCAGTCTCCTTAACCACTTCTTCTTGAAATACCGGAGCATCTTGATCAACATTCGTGTGTTGAAACAAGTCCGGATACTCATCTGCAGTCACATCCTCCATCTCAATATCCTCATTCTCATAAATAAAATCCGTATCCATAAACAACAGATCCTCATCCAATCCTTCCTCATTCACAACCTTGACATCGGGCTCAGCTTCTAACACATTCAACTGATCATCGTTCAGCCCTAGCAGTATCGAAATCTGCTCTCGTGTCAAGGATCTCTCCATAAACTCTCCAACCTCAATCTCATCCCTGTTCACCACACTCTTTACCACCCCAGATCCATCTACAAATATTACCGTATTAGCCGCAATCATTTCAATCGGCTTGGCAGCTGTTGGATCATGATAAACTACCATCTGTTGACTTGATTCTTCACCACTGCTTGTGCCAGCACCAGCAGATGAACCGTGAGCTTGTTTCGGCTCACCCCCTGCATCTGACTCATCAAGATCCTTATCATCTTTCTTGATACGCTTCAAGGCATCCTCTTTGCAGGTCAGTTGAAGAATAAGATCATTTTGCTCTTTCAATCGTTCATCCTGCTCTTGTAACCTCACCCCCTGAGACAATACAATCTCACGGAGGACCTTTGTCTCCTTCTGGCAGAACGAAACGTGACCCATCAATCGTCTTTGATTTTCCATGAGGCGTTCCTGATTCTGACGATCTGCTGCCATTTGATTCTCATAAACATGCAGCAGATTCATCAGCATCTCGGTTTGACGACTTGGTGGCAGATTGTGTAAGGATGGATGTACAGGTTGATCAGGTCCTTGAGGCCGAGTGATTTTCATATAGGAAATATCACGAGGTGGAGGTGGAGGAGGAGGAGTTGTTCGAAGAGGAGAAGAAGGAAATGATATTGTCGGAGTTACAGTAGATAAAATAGCTGGAGGCCTTGGTATCTCTGTCAATGTCATCTGAGGAATAAGACCAAGCCTCTCATGTGGTACCAACGTCGGTGTCAGAGTAAGCATCGGAGTGCTAGTAGTTAGCGGCACCGCCGAGCTTTGAGGTGTCGTATGACGTGGTGGTGGGGTTCCAATGATTACCCCAGCCCCTGCAGACACACGGGGCTTCTTTGATGATTCACTGGTAGCCACTTCTTTTCCCTTTCTCTTTCTATCAAGCTGAGCTTTTATGGTGGCAGCAAGAGCAGCATCGATTGCATCTTGTTGTTCTTAATGAGCTCTCTCACCAGCTCCACCATCACCATCATTTCCATCACCATTACCATCATTATTATCATCATTGTCACCATCGTTCCCACCTTCACCCCCTTCGCGCTCAGAATCCGAATCGTCGTGGATCCAGCGTTCATTAGGAGGACATACATAATCAGGATTGATTATATGACCAATCATCCTTTTATCCTGTGGCTTCTCCTTTCGGTAGATTAACATACGGTGAACAGTATCAGCAGTCATGTGTTCTTGACGAAGCACATTAGCCACCCCTCGATCAATAACCAGATCTGGAATCAAGTCTTGAATAATTAGCTGGAGGAAACGAGGATACATCAGAAATTTCTTTGTCTGAACAGTTTGCTGCACTTGTTCCGTCAAGTGATCAAATACCAACTCAGAATAATTATACGGCTTATTCAGAACTAAAGCCACAAACGCCGACTGAATACTCAATCTACATTCGTCAAAACCACCCTTTCGGCCACTTATACAATGTAATAACACGTGAAGGAGATACTTGTATGGTGCACACACGCCGTTCTTATTCAACATAGACCTCCGAATATCTCCATTATAATGTAGTCGTGTGAATAAGCCTCGGACCAACTTTCTGTCAAACTCACTCGGATAGTCATCAGTGTCATCGAATCTGAGTACACGGCGAATCACAGCAACATCAATCATAATTAGAGTTCGATTGATTGTAGCTGTGATGGTCTTGTCATTTTCATCATAAGCAGCCGTGTTCCAGAATTGTCTGATAATGCTGAAATACACCTTAGGTCGAGCAGTAATAGCATAGTGTATCGGTGAGCGGCGTAAAAATGTCAGCATAGCTCCAAAAGTCTCTAAATCAGGCACGTCTTGATCTACATAAGTACAAATGTTGTGCTTTTTGTCAAATGGCAGGAAGATAACTTCGGCCTGTTGTTCCTGTTGTTCCTGAGGAGGTTGATCTTGAGGAGGTTGCTCTTGGTCAGCCATAGTTACTATATATAAGTAAAGACAAGTGTGAGACAACTATAACAATGAATTTATATTTGATGTCCATATGTCGTCAAAATCTATGTGTAATTAAATTATTTACACGTTTAGATGATTTAAGTTCTATTAATTAACTTAATTGAATATTTGATCTTTTGAATTTAAATTTGAATTACTTATGTAATTAATTAAATTAATTAACATGTCATTCGCTATGAATCATTCTGATTCATTACTATTCAGTAGCGAAGCAGGTGATTCGCTATCAAATAAATTTTTAACGAACTGGCTTAGCGAAGTACTATTTGAATTTTAACGAACTGAACTCTAGTTCGTTATATGTTAAGCGAATCACAATATGATTCGTGCACTATTCTTTTCGCTAATCTAGTTCGTGTAAAAGGTTAACGAATTGGACACGAAACAGTTCCAATTCGCTAAACCTAGCGATTGGATTAATTTAAACTTGTTATTTAACTATCCAAAGTCAAGGTCAAAATTGTGAAGAACACCAATAGTCAACATTAGGCCCAGAGACGATTAGACCATAACTATCGTCGAATCAAAACGCAAATGAGCTCGGTATACACGGAATTACACTCGTAATCAAAGATAATTGAGATTGAAACTCAATATCTTAAAGAATATAAATTATTAGAACACACTGTAAAACCCGATAGCATAAACCATCAATTAACCCGGCAAACAAACAATCATAGAATGATTGAAGCCCACCAAGGGTATCGGAAATTGATTCCGAACACAATGGTATCACAATCATCAAGTTAAACAACATAAATTATCCAGTAATCGGATTTCAAAAACTTAAAACCCTTAAACCCGTAAAAGCTAATAATTAGACCATCAAAACACAATCATTCATGACGAAAATGATATCGCCTGAATCATCTATACCTTAGAAACACAAATCAGTCCTTGAAATGTCAAACTATGAGAGTCGAATTTCAGAGAAAATTTGGCCAGAGTTTCTTTACGGTTAAGAAAGAAGAAGAACAGTGAAGTAACTGTTCAGCTTCGTGTCCTTTTATATTCTAGCACGCTAAACGAGGTGAAACTTTCACGAATCACATGATTCGTTTAAATTAAAGTTAGCGAATGGGTGATTCGCCTAACTTAATTTAACGAATCGCTAAGTAATTCGTTAACTTAAATTAGCGAATCGCCTTGTGAATCGTTAACATAGGTTAGCGAATCAAGTAATGATTCGTTGACTGATTCGTTAAATAATGTATAGCGAATGGGATGATTCGTTACAGAGTGCGGAAGCGAAAAAGAGTAGCGAACTAGATTCCAGTTCGCTAAGAATCTCCTAGTTCGCTATCCATAATTTAACGAATTTAATTTTAATAAAACCTTTTATTTAATTTTAACTTAAATTTAAACTTAAACTATTAAATAATATGTAAAATACGAAAAGCAAAATATATTTGGTATTTTATAAGAATTTAAAGAATATAAAGAGTTTAACGAATTTAAAGAATGTATTTACACAAGAATATCCGAACATTTAAAAATTGACAATCTTTTTGTGTTTTTCAATGATTTTGTCAAAAGCAGTACATATTTTTGTATTTTTGTTGAGTTCGAGCAGAGAATCAGATTGACCAAAATGCCCTTCCATCACAGTTTTATATTTCAGCGATATTATGACTGGCGTTAAGTCGGTCATTGATTTTGTTGTCCACTTAAATCTTATAACAAACCTTCGAGCATTTTTGTGACATGATTTTAATGATTCAATTAGCGCACAGAATATCAGAAACTATCAGCCCCTAATCTCGGTTCAAGCTTAATTTGATTTTTGCCAAATCACCCCAACTTGACTTAAGCCATTATAATGTTGATAAAAAATTTTGATACCAATTGAGAATTTTTGAGCAATGCATCAAGTTTCTTTTACTGTGAGTGAGTGTGCACGAGTCCATCTGTCGGCTCACATACATTGTATCCCCTGGGTTCCGTTTCTTATTGGTATTAAGACGCACGCAAGGGAGGAACAATTGTATGACTAACAGCGGATTTTGATCAAGTCAGTAATTTAAATTGTATGAAGTACAAGTGATCAAGTTTAATGACTTTGGGTTTGCTTCTTGAAAGCGAGTGAAATATTCATGCTTATGAATACCCAGATGATTAAGCCGCATAAAGACTCACAGTGTCAAGAATCCTAACGCTTGTTATTTGCTTTATTATATTTTTGGTTGATCAACAAATATAAGGCTTGATTATGACTGGTTATTACATTTCTGACATCCTCACCGAGACTTTTGCTAGAGACTAACACCTCTTTCAGTTTGGTTTTTCTTTATGTTTATATCACTTACTTTACTCTAACAGCTTGTTTAAGACCTACCAATGCACCAATGATTAAGCACTCAGTCTTTTAAGCTTATTTCTTTCTGGATTTGGGGTCAAATTGTCAATGTACTATCATTTTCGCTTTTTGCTTCAAAAACTCAAAATTTTGAGGAGCATAAAAATAAATTTTAATAAAAATTGCCCCATTTAATTTAAGCTCATAAATTAATGGCTATCCTATTCATCTATAAGTAGAGAACGGGACCAAAACATGCAAGCATGCTTCACAAACTTAAATAACCGACTAGATTCTCAGAAAAAATAAAGTAGAAAGCTTAATGAACGCCTCAAATACTTTCTAATTTGTCAGATAAATGGCTAACCCGAAGATTTAAAGAAATTATCATGACCAACCATATACAAGTATATGTCCTTAAAATTAGAAGCAAATGATATAATTTTCAGCGATCATAAGCCAAAAATCTTTTTGGTTTTTCTCTTTACAAACTGAAAACACAATCTTTTTGTCTTTTTCGGATTTTTCTTTGCAAAAAACAACGGAAAAATTACATTCTTTTTGTCTTTTTAAGAAATTTTTCTATACAAACACAAATCACAATATTTTTGAATTTTCTCTTTTAAAATGTTTTTGTTTTTTTAATGTTTTTGGGTTTTCTCTAAACAAACATAAACCACAATATTTTTGTATTTTCTAGATTTTTACCCCCTTAAAACCTAAAAACATAAAAGAATTTAAACTAAAAACAAATAAAGATAGTTATCCTAACTTTAGGATATCAGCAAGGGTCTTCAATCCATTTAAACCAAGCAAAAAATTAAAACGTGTTTTATCAAACGCTTTGGTAAATAGATCGGCTTTTTGAAAATCAGTGTGCACTTTCTCAAGATCAATTAATTTCTTTTCATAGCAATCCCGTATAAAATGATATCGAATTTCGATATGCTTCGTTTTAGAATGTTGTACGGGATTCTTGGTGATACTAATAGCAGCAGAATTATCAATCAAGATGGGAGTAGTAAGAAACTTCAAACCGTAATCGCGAAGATGTTGTTGTATCCATAGAACCTGGGAACAGCAACTCGAGGCTGCAACATATTCAGCTTCGGCGGTTGAAGTGGAGACCGTTGTCTGCTTCTTACACTGCCAGGAAACAAGCCGGCTTCCTAAGAATCGACATCCCGCTGTAGTAGACTTGAAATTGATCTTGCATCCTCCATAATCTGAGTCTGAGTAGGCGGTAAGTTCGAAAGAATTATCTTTGGGGTACCATAACCCGATGTCAGGACTTCCCCGTAGATATTGCAAAATACGTTTGACCGCTGCCAGGTGAGTCACTCGAGGACTAGCTTGGTACCTAGCACACAAACAGACAGCAAATATTATGTCGGGTCGAGAAGCAGTTAAATACATTAGAGAACCAATCATAGCACGATAAAAGGTCGGATCAACAGTATCCTCCAATTCATCCGGTGATAAATTGTGACCCACTGGAAGAGGAGTAGAAGGGATTTTTCCGGCAGTAATCTTGAACCGTTCCAAGACATCGTTCACGTATTTTGTCTGATGAATGAAGATTCCTTTATCAGATTGGTAAACCTGCAGCCCTAAAAAGAAATTCATCTCTCCCATTGAGCTCATCTCGAACTTGGTCTGCATCGATTTCTCGAACTCCTTACACAATTTGTCGTTTGTAGACCCAAAAATTATGTCATCAACATAGATCTGGACAAGTAGAAGATCATCACCCATATTCTTGTAAAATAAAGTGCAGTCAACAGTTCCACGCTTGAAGCCCTTATCCGTCAAATGGTCGGCGAGTGTGCCATACCAAGCTCTCGGGGATTGATGAAGACCATATAATGCCTTGTTTAAACGGTAAACACGGTCAGGATAATCCGGATCCTCAAAACCTGGAGGTTGTAAGACAAACACTTCTTCGTGAAGTTCCCCATTCAGAAAGGCACTCTTTACGTCCATTTGATACACTTTGATGTTCTTGTAAGCAGCATAAGCCAGGAAAATTCGAATCGACTCTAATCTTGCCACTGGCGCATAAACCTCAGTGTAATCAATACCCTCTTGCTGATGAAATCCCTGCACCACACACTTGTTTCTCACAATTACCCCACGATCATCCTTCTTACACTTATATACCCAATTAGTCGGAATTGCCTTCTTGACTCTAGCAGGTTTATCAATAAGATCCCAAACACCTAAACGAGCAAATTGTTGTAGTTCTTCTTGCATAGCCTCTACCCAAGAAGGATCTTGTAAAGCCACACGAGAAGTTGTTGGCTCAACTTGAGATAGAAAACAGGAAAACTTAGCAACAGCTGCAATTTCAGATGCGTGTAAGTCAGCATGAACACAGAGAGCATTATTGTCACTTGAAGAGGCGATTTGATGTCTTGTCTGAACCCCTACATCAAGGTCTCCAATAATATTTTCTTGTGGATGATAATTGTGAATTCTGAGTGTCAGATGTTCAGACACAAAGACATTTTCAAATAAGTTAGTATAATGTTCACCCAACTCAGGAGATGAAACATTATTCTCAACTACTGAAGCACTATCATCAGAAGAAGTAGAAGCAGTATCAAAATGAAAAGGAGCTTCGTTTTCAGGTTCTTCAGTTGGAGCAGCAATTGGAGCTTCAACATTATTTGAACTTGCAAATCGTGGAATTTCCAAATGTTCTTCAAAAATACGCTCGAACTACATCTTCATCCGGATGATCAGTTGATGGGGTGAAAGAATTAAATAGGCCATTGTAATCAAACATCCAGTCGGAACCTTTACCTTGTGAAGGAGTTGTGTACTTCTAACAATCAACATGGTACCACTCTTCGACACAACCAGACGTAAAATTGAAAACCCGTTTCTTAGGTGACGCATACCCTAAGAAATAACCCTCAATGGCTTTTTCTTCAAATTTACCCGTATCCCTCTTCAGCATAGTACAAGAACACCAAAAGGTTCCAAATACTTTAAGTTAGGCTTTCGATTGATCAAGAGTTCATAGCTTGTCTTCTTGAGTCGTTTCACAGTTAAAACCCGATTAAGCGTATAGCAAGCCGTATTCACAGCCTCATTCCAAAATTGGACAGGAAGCTTAGAATCAGCGAGCATGGTTCTTGCAGCTTCAATCAAAGTTCTGTTCTTTCGTTCAGCAACGCCATTTTGTTGAGGTACATATGGTGCACTATATTCCCGGTGAATTCCCTTTTGAATACAAAAGAAATCCAACATAGTGTTCTTGAATTCTGTTCCATTATCATTACGAATACGTCTCACCTTGTGTTTGTAAAGTGATTTGATTTTCATGATAAGGTTTTGTACCAAAACCGGCGTTTGATCTTTCGAGCTCATGAATAAAACCCACGAATATCTTGTGTAATCATCAGTCACGACTAGACAATACCAGTCTCCAGCAATACTCGCACGATTCACTGGACCGAACAAATCCATATGCAATCGTTCAAGAGGAGTATCAATGGAATTAAATAACTTGGATGGGTGCGATTTCTTCTTTTGCTTGCCCTTTTTACAAGAAACACAATGATCGGATAACTTAAAATTTTTCAACGACACCCCCTCAACCAAATCATTCGACATTAAATAATTCATCTTTCTAACGTGTATGCGACCCATTCTTCGATGCCAAAGTATGGAGTCTTTCTCGGTTGCTTTCGAGACAAAACACGTTTCGATCGATGTTGATGATCTAGAGTTCATATTCAAGACATAAATATCATTTGATCGTGGTGATCTCATGACAACCATGTCCTCGGGAATCATGTATCCCGGTTTTAGAATAAGACACTCTCTATCAGTAAAAACGGTAGTGTATTTCTTATCACAAATCTGTGACACACTCAATAAGTTATGATCAATTTTATCACAATAATTTACTTTCTCAAATGTAATCTTCCCATTCGACACTTCACCTTCTTGTGTGATCATACCCCCAGAATTCCCAGCAAATGCCACATAACCCCCTTGAATATTTCTCACATTTGATAAGAGGTTGAGATTTCCAATAATATGGCGAGAACATCCATTGTCCATGATCCAGTTTTCAACAGAAATGGTCTTGGATGAACCCTACACACAAACAAAAGTGATTAGTTTAAAAAGGCAGCCCAGGCCTCAGTCTTGGGCACCTCTTGGTTTCCTTGGGAAAAATTAAATTTATTTGCATTCATTTATTGTTCAGCAACTTGTGAATAAGTTGCAGGTTTCTTTGACTTTTGTCTTAGATACGCTGCCTGAACCACATTTGAATTTTCGTTCTTACACAAAGGAGCAGTTGGAACAAACTTTGATTTAACTTGACCATGAGTCTCATTAACATGAACCACCTTACGCGGATTCACATTAGCGAACATAATATGAGTATCATCAACATACGACACTGGTCGTTTTAGAATCTCCTTTACCACAGGAATCGGTTTGGAATGATCCTTGATAAAAGGATGAAGATTCTGATGATACTTCTGACTACAATCCCTCACAACATGACCAAGTTGACCGCACAAGAAACAAGTTCGCATGTCTACACGATGATGATGCGAGGTATTTGGAATGAATGACTCAGAAGTTTGATGATGACTCACATTCTTAGTCATGCTCTTAGCAAACTCATCAGATAATTCAGATTTCTTCTTTAAGTAAAAATCTAAATTAGAACAGTTTGAGAAACTTTTCAAGGTGTCAGTTCCTGTTGACTTAACAAATTTAACTTGCTTAGCTTGTTTTAAAACTTGTTTTGCTCTTGTCATTGGATCTGAAGAAACTGATGTTTTCGCTTGAGCATATTGACGTTCAAGTTCACGAACTTTGGAAGTTTCATTGTAAAACACACTTTCAATTAGTTCAGGTTTAATGATACTAATTGGAATATCTTTTTCAGTGAACATTTTGTCCATTCCCTTTAACTTAAAAACTCTAGCAGGTGATGGCTTAAGAGCATTGGGATTGATAAAACGTAACAAATCCTCATCAGACACTTTGGGTTTATCTGATTTCTTATCCTTCACCGAGTTCACTTTCATGGAATTTACCTTTGTCTCTTGAGGTTTGTGTGAGCTATACACTGCTTCCTCAAATTCGTGAGGCTCGCAGAATATGATTAGAACTAGGAATGTTCTTATTCTTGTGTATAATCTCGGGTTCAAACACATCTTCGATAATGACCTTGTCATCGTGTTCAACAAACACCTTTTTACTTTGAACATGAGATTTTTGAGGAGCAACTTGGGTTTTAACAGTTTCAGATTTAACAGGTTTAGCTTTTTCTGAAATCACAGGTTCTTTCAAAATTACCTCTTCTTCCTTTTTAGAAAAAGGATTTATTTTATAATCATTGTGAAATGGTGGAGGAATTTCTACAAAACCTATACCCTTTTTTGAGTCCTTTTGTTTTCCAGAAACTTCAATAATTTCATTCAACAGAAATGAAGAATTTCGAAATTTACCCAACTTGTTCTTCAACTCAAGAATCTCGTTCTCAAGCTCAGTTATCTTAGAACAATGTTTCAAGATTTCCTGAAACTTTTGGTCATTAACAGTCATTTTCACAGATAACTCGGCTTTTAAATCATGATTACTTATAGTCAAAGCCTCAATCTTCTCTTTTGAGTTAATTTGAGAGTTAAAGGATTGTCTATAAGTATATTTCAATGAAACAATCTCTTTTAATAAATTGTCCTTTTGCAGTTTTAATGAATCAATTTTAGATTTGTTATAATCACAATCAACACATGATACCTTAGAAGAAGTAGATTTACTAACCTCATTCTGGTTGGCTGTGCAAGCAGAAGTGGAAGATTCGCTGTTCTTTGCCATACAAGAAAAATTAATCGGCAGTTTTTCGCTTGAATCATCCGACTCGGATCCAGAATCATTATCGGATGACATCTCACTTTTGCTATCTTCTTGAGAATTTTCACCAATTCCAAACATTGCTAGGTTGGCTTGATTGTTGTTGCAAAGTGGTTTTTGAGACCAATCATTACTATCCAGATTAGACAGCAATGCCTGACTTCCAGAAGATGATGGTTTTGAACTTGAAGACTTTCTAGCATCATTTTGATCTTGATTTCTCGAACCAGTGTATTCTTTCTTAGGTTTATTACATTCCTTTGCGAAATGCCCCAATTCTTGACAATTGTAACATTTAACCTTTTGCTTGTCAAACCCAAGCTTCTTACTTAATGAAGGAAGATCTTTACCTGTTCTTTGAATAAACTTCTTCACTTTTCTAACAATCATCGCCATGTTCCACTTTAAATCCATGAGTTCTAAATCATCGGGATCAATTTGATCATAATCCTCATCGGTTAAATCACTTGTAGCAATCTTACTACTCACCAAATTCTCATAAGAAGACATAAAGGCAGACAGGAATGCAAAATTCTGTTCAGCTTCCTTTATGTTAACATTTGGTTGAAATGAGACTTGTTTAGTAGAAGACGAATTTCCTGATGCCCCAGATGAACTAGAATTACCAGATGTATTTCCAGCAGTATAGAAACAAGCTTGTGGATCATTAAATGAAGCATTTGCATTTTCACATGCAACAGCTTGAGTGAGAAAAGCGGTAAGCGGAGATATGGTTGAACTAAGAGGCATACTTCCACCATAGAACGAAGGATCATGACTTTCTTTTGAAGATTTCTGACATTTCAAATCATATTCTCTGGCCTCAATCTTTTGCATAAATTCAATAGCCGTCAGATCTTCATTTGCGAAATAATTGTTTTCCTTCAGAACCATTAAGAATGTGGAGTACGAACTTGGAAGTATACTCTTGGTAGTATCAATCTTATCACTTTCAGGAACTTCAATTTTCATTTTGTCCATCTCAGCGATCAAGTGATTAAACCTTGTTGTCATCTCTTCAACAGTCTCCCCTTTCAATAGATTAAAGTTTCGAAACTAAAACTTAAGCATCACCTTTTTACTCTCTGCTGTATTACCCATACTTCTCATGCGAAGATGTTGAAATAAAGCAGCACATCTTTTAATGCTACCCACTTGGTGAAAGATAGTCTCAGGCTAGGCCATGGTTAAAGTGGAATAAGCCTTTATCTCAATCTCTAATGCTTTCTTTTCCTCAACAGAGTATTGTGAGATAGCCTTTGATGTATAACCCGTAGTCTCATCTCCAATCATAGGTTCAGTGTAGACCTCATCTAAACAGTAAGAACAATCAGGATGCACATATCCTAAGTGAGCACGAAACCGAGGTTCCCATTTTGCAAAATCACTGAATTTCATCAACCTCCGGCATTTAGAGTGTGAACCTGTCTCAGTATCAAGTTGCAACATCTGTTGCATCAACATGTTTTGGGACGCCAATGCATACATACCGGCCATTTTTGAAACTTAAAAAGCTTAACGAACTGGTTTTAACGAATTAGAATAGCAAATTGTAAATTATTATAACGAACTGTGAACAGTTATAGCAAACTGTCCACAGTGTTTAGCGAATCAGATCTTAACAAAGTTAAGACTGATCTTTAGCGAAACACTTTAACGAATGTGGTGAATAGGGTTAGCGAATCAAAAGTCAACTTAACGAATCAACTTAAAGAATCGCCAAGGATAAGTTTAGCGAAGTAGTAACGAATTGCCAAAATAACCTTTAACGAATCACCAAAATAATCTTAGCGAATCGCTAAGGAATGTTTAACGAATTAGCTACGGTAAACTAACGAATCACTAAGGAATGCTTAGCGAATCAGCTACAGTGTATTAGCGAATCACACTATAGCTAATCAGGTTGTTACAACTGTTTGTAACAAACTCTGACACCTTATGCCACGTGGCGAAGGTTGTTAGGGCACAAATTCCAAGACAAAAACGTGTCCCACGAATCAGTTAATCTAGTTAACGAACTGGACAACACGAACTGATATGTCACACGAATTGATTAGCGAACCAGTTAACGAAGTGTCAAAATTGGTAGCGAATCAGATCTTAAAGCATAGCGAATCACCATACAGATGATAACGAATTGCGTTCATCTTCAAATCTTCAAAACATTCAAAGTAAGTTACCAGATCTTATGAACACCAACACAGAAACTTGAGTATCGCAAATCCGTAATACGACCTCAATTCTCAACCAAATTGCACAATTAACCTACCAAACTCATCGTAAATCAATTCCGAATCTAATACACTTAATCTCGTAACTGATTAACACCAAAAACTAATCCAATTTGACCAAAAACACACCCCTGTTTAGGACTTGAATCGAAATCAAAACCAAACAACACAAATCCAATCCACACAACAATTCCACTAATCTGAACCTTACTAATACCTTAACCAGTCACAAATCACTCAAATCCGTCCATAATTCAATCCAAAATCCATCCAAATGATCCAAAATTAAGTAAAAACAGAAAATAAACACTAATCAATAACAATAACAATCAAACCAAGCGTAAACGAGCTCCGAAAGCTCTGATACAACTTGTTTGATCCCATCTCCAACTCGTATCAATATCAATTACTCAGATCTAATATCCAGATCTATTTCTTATACTATTAATATCAATATACGGATCTAATCTCTTATACCTTAATTCGATTGTTATATATGTTATATGTATTATCAATATGTATATATGAATGTGTATTGTTGATTAGTGAAGCTTTGAGAGGAGAGAATTTGCCAAATACGTTAACTTAATATTCTGCAAAAAATTTTTAACAAGTGAACGGGGTTCACTATATATAGAGGGTAATCCGGTTCGCTAACATCCCCTAGCGAACCGGCTTCCCCTTCGTTAAGTTAATAACTCTAGCGAAGCGCCTCCTGGTTTGTTAACAAGCCTAACGAATCAGGAGCTAAACTAATGCTTGGCTAGTTCGCTAACATCCCCTAGCGAACTAGCCTTTACCTTAACGAACTAGATATAATAAACATTGATTATTACATTAAAATACACAAAAACGTTTAACATTAAATACAAAGACTCTAGACGCAAAAACGTGCACTAACAGGTTGAATCTGTTGCCACACCTCTACAAATGAAACCGTTCAAATAGCTACTCCTGTTGAAGAACCTTCTACCAGTGATTCTGATCACACCGCTTCGACTCCAATCAACACCATTTTTGTTCCTTATGGTCAGGATCTTTGGGAAGAACCGATCAATCAAGAGAATAAAGTTGATCAACCTGATTCTGTTCTATCAACTGCTGATGTTCTTCAAGGTGCCCCTCGTATCTTCCATCCCATTGATAGTCAACCAGTCACCATTGTCGAAGACATTCTTCAGTTGCCTATTCATCGACATTATCCAACAGAAAACATCATCGGTTCTCCATCTGCCAGAATCCAAATGAGAAGTAAATCCGGTACAATTAACAGATGTCTGTTTGCTTGTTTTATTTCACAGGTTGAACCGAAGGACTACAAGATGGCCCTAAGGGAAAACTTGTGGGTTGAAGCGATGCAAGAAGAATTGTTACAATTCAAGAAACTTCAAGTTTGGAGATTGGTAAAGATGGCGCTGATCAAGAAACCGATTGGGACCAAATGGGTGTTCTGAAACAAGAAGCATGATAAAGGGGTTATTACAAGGAATAAGGCAAGATTGGTGGTACAAGGTTTCTCTCAGCGTGAAGGCCTCGATTACGATGAAACTTATGCACCGGTGGCTAGGTTGGAGGCAATTCGTATTTTTCTAGCCAATGCCTTGTACATGAATTTCAAGGTCTATCAAATGGACGTGAAGACTACCTTCTTGTATGGGAAAGTCAAAGATGAGATATACGTGAAGCAACCTTCGGGTTTTGAGGATTCTGGTCATCCAACCCATGTTTACCGTCTTGACAAAGCTCTGTATGGCCTGCACCAAGCACCTCGTGCATGGTACGCAACACTAAAAAATCACTTGCTTAAGAATGGTTACAGAAGAGGTGTTATCGATCAAACATTATTCATCAAGAATGTAAACGGTGATCAGATCCTTGTCCAAGTCTATGTTGATGACATTATCTTTGGATCTACTTTCGATAAGCTGTGTAGAGAGTTCGTCGAGGTCAAGCAGAATCGGCTTGAGATTAGTTCATTGGGAGAAATGAGTTTCTTCTTTGGTCTTCAAGTTGAAGAAAAGGACGATAGGATTCTGATTCATCAGGAAAAATATGTTCGTGACATCGTTTAGAAATTCGGGTTCAAAGACTCATCATCCCTTTCTCACTTCGATCGCTACCCGACCTGTGCTTGCTCCAGATCCATCCGGAACTCCTGTCGATCAACATCAACATAGATCTATGATCGGCTCCCTGATGTATCTCACTGCCAGCAGACCGGACATCATGTTCCCAATCTGTCAGTGTGCCAGATATCAGAGTAATCTGAAAGAGTCCCACTTAATTGCTGTCAATCGCATCTTTTGGTACCTTAAGGGAAACCCTTGCTTAGGTCTTTGGTATCCCAAAGACTCCCCTATTGTACTACATGCTTACACCGATAGCGATTATGGGGGATTTAATTTGGATCGAAAGTCAACATCGGGTGGATGTCAGTTGCTGGGTGACAGATTGATCTCCTGAAAATGCAAGAAACAGGTCACTATGTCCACCTCCACTGCTGAAGCGGAATACATTGCTGCCCCGGCTTGCTGTTCTCAAGTCATATGGATCCAACATTAGCTGTTCGATTACGGTTTGAATTTCTTTAACACCCCGATTAAGTGTGACAATGAGGCAGCTGTGTGTATTGTAAAAACCCCGGTCCAGCACTCTAAGACAAAGCATATTGACATTTGAATGCATTTTATTCGTGATTGTTATGACAGGAAGCTTGTCACAATAGAACGGGTCCATACTGATTACAACTTTGCAGACCTGTTTACTAAAGTTTTTGATCATGCCCGATTTTTGATTCTCGTTGAGTCACTTGGCATGATCTTCTTTGTTCAAAATTAAGTTTTAATTTTTTATTTTATTTATATTTTACTTTGTTTAAACTTTTTTTTTACCTTATTTTCTTTTCATTTAAAATTTAGTTTA
Organism: Bidens hawaiensis; assembly: GCF_021521415.1. Lineage (NCBI taxonomy): Eukaryota > Viridiplantae > Streptophyta > Magnoliopsida > Asterales > Asteraceae > Bidens > Bidens hawaiensis. Next base: position 466,165 of record NW_027491482.1, read on the forward strand.
CTACTCTTTTATTTTAAAATTTTCAAATTTTAATTTTTAAATTTAGTTTTATATTTTCTTTTAATTTAAAAGTTTTTAAAATTTTCTTTATTTTGGTTTACTTTTATTTTCAATTTCATTTTATTTTATCTTACTTCTAAATTAGGTTTTAATTTTTGGTTTTAATTTTCTTTCTTTCTATCTTTTTGTTTATAAAATTGTAAATATTTTTCAAATATGTCACAATTTTAGAGGGAGAAAAGGAGTTAACTTCAACTCACCAAAAAGGTATTACCTTTGTTAAGAAAAACAAATTAAGTCACTTGACTTACCAAAAATATTTTTTATTATTATTTTATTTAAAAAATCAGAAAAAGGTTTAAAGAATAATCTCTTGTTTAGAGGAAGCTCCTACTTAGAGGGAGTAAGATAATATTAAAATATCGGAAAATTTTGAGAAATCGATACGACATTTGGAACATGATAAGAAATTGTCTTAAGTGATCCTAGCACATGAAAAGAGTAGATCAAAAGCCAACAAGATCATTGCTTGATGTGTAGCTAGGCTTAACAAATGAGTAGTATCATAGTGATATAAACTTAAAAATCTGCCTATGCTAGTGGTTGCACTCTTATGAAGCGGTTGCCGACTCCAAATAAGTCATATCAATGAAGGAAAAAAATCCTAATAGTCAATCATACACGAGCCTTTTTGTTATTGGTCACAAATATAAAAATTATTTCTTGTTTTAGTTTCGAATATTGAAAAATATTAAAAATTACTGAAAAAGCAGAAAAACTGCAAAATACTCAAAAAGTATTCAAAAATCAATAACAAAAATGTTGATAATTTTATCAAACAAAAATGGGTATTTTAGAACCACGTAACGTGGGGCAAACAAGTAAGTACTAAACACTTTATATGAAAGCATAAGTCAACAAGACTAGTAAGTCCATGGTTCAACCTTTACATATTATTTGAAAGAAAAGTTTGCAAAAGTTTATGAAAGCACAAAATGTTTTGATCAATCATTAGGGAGTCGGAGTCAATTCGGGGTGATACTGATGAACACAAACTATGCCCGAGGTATGATGGAGTTTGTAACATGTTGGATTAACAGGGGACCACACAAGTATTGTGCCTAATTATACCTTAACGTATCACGGTGAAATAAAAATACTTGTTAAGTTTAAAGTGGACCAACATATCTATAATCGACTTTGGGTTCTTGGCATAATAATATCCAAATAGAAGTGTGATCCAGGACGCTATAGACAATATGATTCCATGTTGTGATCTTTCTCACCAAAAACAAGTATCAATAGAATTATGTTAATTATTTAATATAATTAATATAGTATTAATTTTATCTTTATCTTAATTTTAAATTTTAGTTCATTTTCAAGTTTTTATTTTATTTTAATTTACACGTTAAAAACTAGTTTAACTTGTATTTTCTATAATTTTTCTTTTTATCTTATTTTGTTTTATTTTAACTTTTAATTTTTTATTTTATCTTTTATTTTTATTTATATTTCACTTTTAACATATTTTATTTTTATCTTATTTTACTTTTATTTTTATTCTTCAAATTCTGTGTTTGTTTTCAATTTTATTATTGTTTTAAACTTAGTTAAATGTTTGCATAAATCTTATTTTTGTTTAAAAGTTTTTATTTTCTATTTTATTTTTCTGTAAATTTATTTTAAAATTTCAATTTTAATTTTATTTTCATTTTTGTTCTAAAATTTTATATTAATTTTATTTTTAAGTGTTTAGTCAAAATGGGTTAATATTTCAACATGGTCTTCAATGCAAAGTTTGTTAAGCCTTAACCTGACAAAAATATATCTTTTATATATTTAGAGTGTTTGGATTCAGTAGGTTAATATTTTGTGAGTTTAAGATTGGAAATGTTTTCAGAGTTCAGGGGTCGAAGTGAAAATTCGTTTAAAACTCGAGACGTTATGAACTATCGCGAGATAGATTGACCACATAAATAGGCTTATCCAAAAATATCTTTCATTCTTATCTTTTCATTCTCTCTCTACCTTTACTCTCTCTTCCTTCTCTTTAAACAAAACCTACCTGCCGCCTCCTTCAACAACCTCAATCGGTTTTTCAAATTCACAAGAAAACACACATATCTACTTCACGTCACTCTTAATCTTCTTTCAAACATGGAAAATTTCCTTGTGGTAATGATCTTTAGCTTTTATCCATGTGTTTCGGGTTCTGGACCTATGAACAGTCCGTCTGACTGTTCTTGACCGCTTAGTTGGTTCTGATAGTTTTCTTTGGTAAAATTAATGGTTTATTATGATTATCGATGTCCTCATGAGTCTCCATGTTGATTTAATTGAGTTTTTATGTTAGTTTGTATAGATTTTCATTTTTTTTTGTTTCGGTCAAGTTCTTGGGTTTTATGAACCCAGTTTCTGTTGAAGGTATTCTTATGCAACCCAGATCTTCAAAAGGACTAATTTTGAACTAAGAAATTTGTTTAAGGACGTGTATGCGAATAAGGTTGTATTCGAATGCTTGTGTATTCGAACATGAACTTTATTGTTTTAAGGATATGAGGGAATTGGACTTGTATTCGAATGGAAAGATGGAAGAATTATGTTTTCAAATAAAAATTATATTCGAATAAGAAGGCATTTCTATTCAAGTTTAAAATGAAATCGAATACAAATTGTATTCGAATGAATGGATCTGTGAAAAGTTTCCAAGGCCATTGTATTCGAATCTTGATGATAATCATAGGACATAGTGCTCATAACTGACCAAGGCTCTTGTATACTCTTATCAAATGCCCATGTCCAGTACAATCGAATGATGTATTCGAATAGATTATGTATTCGAATATAAATTGTGTTTGAGAAAATTGGCTAAGGGATTTGTGTTTGAATATAAGTGACTAAGGACATTGTATTTGAGTGTGATTGTATTCGAATAAATATGCAGTCATATGGATCTTTGATTTATGGGATGATGTATTCGAAAGATTTGTATGCTAAGGCTTTTTATTCGAATATAAGTGTATTCGAATACTATATTGTATTCGAAAACACATGTATTCAAATATAATAGACAATGCACTCGAATAGAATGGACTTGTGAAAAACCTAAGTACAATGTATTCTAACATACTTGTATTCAATGTTTAAGATCTTAAAATGGTTAAGTGTTTTGTATTCCACAAGTAATGTATTTGAATGAAATTCAATTGTTTAGAATACATTGGACTTAAATTTTTCTTTCTTCATTAGAATACATCACACTTAGAATATTTTTTGGTTTTTGAGTCATTTTTGTAATTTGTATTTGCATAGTTTGTTTTCATTTTTTGTTTTCTTAAAACTCAATTAACAACACCAATGTCTCATTTGATGTGTTTAGGGTCATAACAGTTTCTGTTCATTGGAGATCCAACAAGGAAGATGTTCAAAGTATTTGTCTCGATGATCAAAGGATTACAGTCTTGTCCTTTATCATTTGCTATCTCAGCTGATCAAAAATTCATTATTCCTGGATTAAACAATTTTGGGACAATTCTAAGACAAGGAAAGACAGTTCAAGGATCACATCAAAGATTGACAATGTGAAGGTGATTGTTATTGAAGATGTTATCAGAAAGGCTCTTCAGATTCAAGATAATGTTGGTGATCCTTGCACAGTCTTTTCAGATGAACAGATAAGTGATTACTTGGATGATATTGGTTATGAGGTTGAATGGTCAACCTGTGAGAAGAAATATCTATGAATTACTGGAAGCTCTTATTTCACATTGTTTCCAACTGTTTGTCCTCTTAGAAATGCGGGTTTGACAAGTTAAACGCAGACAGTTGGAGTTATGCTGAGTTTGACTAAAGGAAGAAGATAGAACTATTCTAAACTATTCTTCAGATATATACAGCAGAATGTGCTTGTAAAGAAGCGAAGGATGATGTATCCTCGGTTCATTCAATTAATTTGAATCACTTGCTTCATGATACACCCAAACCCGTGAAAACTAATGAAGTTGATGATAAGGGGAACGCAATTGAATTCATTGAGCCTTTTCATGTTAAGGAGGTGAAACAAGTTGGCATGACTACCATTCTGAAGCCTACTGGTAGAAGTTCTTATTCGTATAAAGGTGTGCAGCCAGGTCCTAAGATTGGTCAGTTCAAATAGACAGAGTCAGATATTGATGAGGTAGAGAATGGAGAGGAGGAAGGGGATGATGATGATGATGATGAACTTGATGATTGTCAGGATGAAGGTGATGATAGTGAGGAGGAAGAACAGGTTGATGAGCCTGTTGATGAGCCTGAAGGTGACGTGCAAGAGTCTGACCCACCATTTGAAGATTTGTAAGGTTAGCATAGATCCAAGAAAAAGAAAGACATGTCGAAGAGGAAAGGTGGTGAGTCCTCTAAGGGATCTATTGTTGAGGAAGACGAGCCTGAGCGTCCTCCCAAAAGGTTGAAGAATGCGAAGGACTCCAAGAAGTCTTCTCCTTTTAAGGTACCTCCTCACAAGGTAACTTTTCCTTCGATTCCGAGATGATGTCCCACTCATTAGCAACCCAAACCACATCACCTCAACCTTCCATTCCCGACCCACACGTAGGATCACCCAGAACCATAGCCAAAACCCTTAAAGCCCTCCAAGACAAACAAATCAAAATCACCAAAACCCAAACCCCACTCTCACCCAAGGCCAAACCTAAAACCCAAATGACATCACCTAAAGCTCCAACCAAACCTAGACCTAAAATCGTCATTATGAAGAAATCCAAAACCCAAAATCCATCCCTAGTTGACGAACCCGTTACCTCACCCGAAACCTCCCTAGCTCGCTTAGATGAACCAGTGCCCTCCATGTTTGAGGACATACCTATGACCACCCAAACTGAAACTTCCACCTCACCTAGGACCACAATACCCGTCACCTCACCTACTTATCTATTCACCTCACCGATTAGGGATACCTCATTTTGGTCATCCACATTTGCCACATCTAGACCAACCCAAACCACCTCAACCACTATAGAAACAACCACCACAACAACCAGCCTACCCTTAACCATAACCAAATCTATCCCAACCTTAACCCTAACCATACCCATTCCAGCAGCACCACACTCAACCATATCCACCACACCTCCATCAACCCATAGGAGCCCTGTGATAGCCGCCACTCCCATCTCAAGTGGGACATCAAAGAAGTCTCCCGTGTTCAAAGATCCTATCCTCGATAGGCTCACGACACTAGAAGAGGCGAATGAGAAACGTGAAAAACGGGAACTCATGTTGATCAAATTCTAAAAAGATCAACAAGCCATTAACCAGGAGGTCACTCGTCAGCGTGATGCATTAGACAATCAGTTGGCTATTCTTCAAGAAAGGTGTTATCTTGATTAAGCCATAATCGAAACTCAGCAAAACTGGATCAACCACTTGCAGAAAAGAATTGACAATCAGCAACTATTAATCAACAAGAATTCTCTGAAAAATGCTGAAAAACATGTTGATATGGAAAGGCTTGAGCCTCGGGTTAGACATATAGAGACTGATCTTCCGTCCTCTTCTAACTTTGCTAAAAACTACAGAAGGGAGATTGAGTCTACACTCGAAAAAGTGTGGATAGACTTTGAACGTTTAACCTCAAGGGTAAGTGGATTGGAAAGTAGTGAGAATAGAGACGTGAGCAGGGTCATGGGAAAAAGTGTGAGACTGTAAAACCTTGTTGAGCAGTTGGAGGAAGAATTGAAAAATCAACGCGCCGAACATGGGCGTGTGAACGAGTCGCTGGTTAATCGATACCTCGCCGTTATGGAGGTTATGCGATTAACAGATGAGGATGTTGAGAACCTGAGGGTTCATTTGATGAGGACCTTTCGAAGGTTTCTTCGTGTAGCCGAGCCATGGGCTGAGCAAGTCAACCGATGACATACTATGCTTGCTTGTTTAGCCACTGATGCCGAAAGGGTCAGAGCTCTAGGAAGTGTTCATGGCTTCCTCTACACGGTAGAGAAAAGAAAGGATGGAGGTGAAGGTGGGTCAGGCTCAAAGAGCGTTGGTGAGCCTGAAGTTGTTGTAGGAACAGTCACTAGCACTGAGCTTGTAGCTACTACTGCTGTTGTGTCTGAGCAGGTCAGTACTACAAGTTCATCACTTGTTCCACCCACCACTAGTGCACAACTAAGTGTTGTGTTCACCACTACTTTGGTTATTCATCCTGATGTACAACCATAAGCATAAGGTGGTGGTGATGATGGTGATGATGGTGACGATGATGACGAGTCTGATAGTAGAGACGAGGAGGATGATGAGGACAATAACCTCGAGCATGATAACTCTGATGAGCCTCGTGCTGGTGGTAGTGGTGATGGTAGTGATAGTGGTAGTGGAAGTGGTAACGCTGATGCTACTGGAAATAAGAAGGCTGATGTTGAGCCGTCAAAGGAGGCTGAGAAAACGAGGGAATCGGAGGCTGCGGTGGCGGCTGAGCTCGCCTCTTTACTAAATGTTCGTTCTTTTGTAGGTACCGTTTCTTCAGTTCAGAAATCCGTGGATGAAAATAAAGAAGATGATGATGACGGCATCAACTATTCTCCCAACTCCGACACACCACCAACTGGGGAGAATGTTGAGCCAGCCGTGGATAAGCACGTTATAACTCCTGTTGCTGCTCCTGCTAGAAGTAAGTCAAGAAAAGGAATTAAGTATTATAGTGTGAGCAGAATGGGAAACATGGGATGGAGGTCGAAGCCTTACCATGATTCGAATCTCATTTTGTACGCCAAGTTTCACAAAGATAGCCAAAGATGGGTTATCCGACGTGCAAATGGACATCTTACATATCTTTCCTACTGAGATATGCACTCGCTATTGAAACTTGACATGAACTACTTTTGAAAGACGGCAACTCATGACGATAGCAAGGAAACCCTCGAATCATGGTTCAAGAACACGTTTTTGAAGAAAGAATGGAGAGTTGACTACCCGACGTTTGCAGTCAATCCGGGTAGGTCATTCAAGGTAAAGAAGATCAACCCCTTCTCCAAAAATCCATCCAAGGAAAGAGTATACAGAATGCCCGATGATCATGGCGAGCCGATCTGCCATGGGATGCCTTTCGAGAACAACTTTCTTTACGACTTCATCGCATGGGAATTCGAAAAAGAGCACGGCGAGGTTATCATACACTGCACTCGCAGTCATGAGCTCAGATTCTTTGATGAGCATGAACTGGCAGGATTTGGAATGCGCGACCTCAAGAAGCTAGTTGAGTCGCTCCTCTATACAGTCGAAGACGTTCGTCGAGACAACACGAACGCCATCCTCGGAAAGTTCAACAAGTTTGGCAGATTACTTGTTGAAAAGCAACCTTTCGAAGAAGATCCAGACGGTGTATTCAACTATGAGTCCCAATGCGAGTGGTGAGGAAGAAAATAAAGCAAATACCAAAGACTAGAGAGGGATTGTAAGGCCCGTTTTGGTATTAGTCTTTTGTATTTGTAATTAGTTTTGTTTACCTTTCTAGTTTGTTTATTTATGTATGTCTAGGCCCGAGGCCTTATGTAATTGAAGCCCATTGGGCCTTATTAATGAAAGAGGTGTATGAGTATTCGCACACATATATAAGGTGTGTGTATCATATACACCAACCCAACCTTTTGCCATATTATTTTTCTAACAACCTAACTCTCTCTCACCCTCTACCACCTTCGGCCTTCTTCCCTTACACCACAAGATCCAAGACCTCGGTCCTAGTTAGTTGTTTCCGCCAACTAGTTGAGAAGTTGATCCAAGACGACTAGTATTTAGCTTTTTTGTTGTTTGATCCGGTCACGGGACCTACAGTTCGGTAAACGTGAGCTTGCGGGTGTGGGGTTTGATAGAGTTGGGTTAAGTAAGGTTGACCTTGATTGATGAGAGGAGCTTGAAGGACATGGGGTTGATGGGCTTGAGCCTGGTGAGCATGGGTCAAGTAGTTGGGTGTAGTCATAGTTTGAGCTTGATGAGCATGGATACAATGAGAACACGAATTACGGAGATGATTTGGGTCTCCACAATGGTAGCAAGCACGAGTATAAGGAACACCGGGTTGAGTAGATGGCATGGTACTGTTTCAAGAAGCGGACGTCACAAATCGTTGTGGAGAAGTTGGTACACTACGGACTTGACGACAGTTATTAGCATGGTGGCCATAACGGTTACAATTGGTGCAAAGACAATAACTGGAGTTGGTCGGGTGGTGACGGTTACAGGTACTGCAGATGGGGTGTGGTCCCTTGTAAGATCTCTTTTTCGGAAAAGTTGAAGAGGCCTGCGGTTGGGTATGATTGGTTGCAGTCAGGTTTTTACGTTTCTTTTTGTGAGGGTGGGTAGATGATTGCAGTTACCAGATGAGGGATTAGTGGAAAAGTTTGGATATGTTGCATTGATGTTTTGAATTTGGGTCACTATACTAGGGATCGCAGCAGTTAACTCTTTGGCTATACAAGCAGCCATACGGTGGTTATGAGAACCAGATGATCGATGTGGAGGATGACGGTGGTTTCTTAGGGACGACATTATACGAAGATTAAAAATAAAGGTTTATAAGAATAAGTTGAGGAAATAATTTAATAATAAAACGTTAACAACTTATAAAAAATTTTGCTCTTAGAAATGGGCCATTTGCGTCGTATCATGAGGAATAAAAGTAAAAGATTACAAGATAAGGAGTACATTGCGTAGTTACTTATTAGATGATGTAGTCAATATGATTAATGTGTGATAACTACATGAGGAGATGATGTCAGTTTGATGTGTTTATTTTTTTGTTGATTAAGTTAACTTTACAATACACTAACGAAATATATTTGTGGATGTTGGCCTCCCATGAGCTTTCCATAGCAATCTGAATGGCCCAAGAAAACTAACAAACAAAAGTATTGGAGTTGGAAGGCCCTTGAGCGTTACATGGCATTTTAACTGTACCAACTAAATCACGATTTAAAACAAGTGAGTTGGACGATCTATGAGAATTACATGGAATTTTAATTGTTCCAGCTAATTAACGAATTATCAATACAATGAAGTTGGACAGCTCATGAGCATTCCATGACATTTTAACTATATCAACTTAAATAACGAACTAATGAAATAAAATGTGGGTAGTTGGGGTATTCCGTGTATCACCATGTATGATTACTCCAACAAAAACACAAAACAAATTGAGAAATAGATAGTAGAGTACCCATGGGTTCCATGGATTTTTCACCCAACTAACCATTTAAATACCAAAACACAATAATCGGAAAAGACCGAATTTAGCCACGAACCACCGTGAATTCGGGTTTAAAACAACCTAAAATAACAGTTGTGTTCCCGCTTCGGCCTATAAGCTCGAGTACTATGGCCAGATTATCCTCCAAGTAGAAAATAATGTCTTAACTTGGGTTCTCGGAACTGGTTTGCCAAGGCCCAACTCACAGTACTCCCCCCCTTCTATTTACTACAGGAACTTGTCATACTACCTAGCCTTAAGGTGAGGGAGTAAAAACAAAACTAGGGAATTCTTAAGGAATGTCCCAAAAATAAAAGGCAATCTAATTTGATTTATATTAATTAAGAAAAATTTTCTTCTAAGATTGAGGCATAGCCTCGGAGTTGTGTGCGTGTGCATGACAATATAATGAAAATAAAAAATAATTTAACTAAAGAAAGTTGCAAACAGTTAAATTGAACACATAAGGCAAACAAATAACACGTATGCGGCTCCTAAGCATGTTACTAAGGAAACACTAACGACCTATCTTAAACCTTCGGCTCTGATACCAATTTGTCACACCCCAACCTAAGGCGGAAATGCCGAGGCATGAGCTGATTGATCACAGCTCTCAAGGTACTATTATGCAATATTAAAATGATAATATCTATTACTTCAATTCAAATAATCCAACAATATCAAATAACCAAAGTACATAATTCCATAATTAAACAAGTAAAACAGAAACCAAAATTTAATTCTTGTATCTTCTTCTTTAGCATGCAACCTTAAGTTTCTTCAAACAAATCTTGATAATCATAACATATGGTGACTTGCATATGCGTTAAGAAATACAATAATTTTGTCAATACTAGGTTGAGTGAGTAAAACACCAGATAAGTGAATATATAATAAGTATGGAAAATGTGCAAACTGTATCAAGTGAGATAAGAAATTTTACCGAATAAGAAAGTAATATGTTGCCGGTAAACACGATGTCAGATGAACTGGGCGATAACTACTACGGCGGTATAGGTAATTTAACCAAATAAGTAAGTAAATAAGTTTTCAGTAAACACGATGGCATATGAACTGGGCGATGGCTACTACGACGGTATAAGCAATTTAACCAAATAAGCATATAAGCATATAATACGTTAGGCATAAATTGGTATACATACATGATTAACAGTTACAATTAAGTATTAAATAATAACTTAATAATTAGAAGCGCATATGTCCCCAAATCAGTATAAATGAGTTTAAAGGGGCAGTGAGATACTCACTTGATTAGAGGAACGAAATTACAATGAGGATGGTGTGAGAAAGATAAATCCTTTGGGATATACCGACAATGATTTCTAGTTAAATAATAATAATATAAATTAATTATAAAAGATATAACGCGAGTTAATAAATTAAGATTTCGATGTGATTTGAGTTATGTTATGATCAGAATGGTTATTGATTGATCGATTGAACTCTACGGTTATTGTTATTGTGAAAACATTATTATTAGTTTAAATAAATAAATATGAGTTGAATACCATTATATAACTATTTAGATAACATTTAATTAAAAATAATGCAATTATAAATGTGTACATATATAATATAACTTGTAATATATTAAATAATTTAATTCAAACGTTAAAATTTATATATATCATACAATATATATCTTAGAATATTTAACTTAAATCTAATTTTATAAATATAATTAATATGTTTAAAATACGATTGTTACAATTTTTTAAAGAATGATACATATATATAATATATATTTTTTACATATAACATTAATATAAGCAAATTTATAAAGACGTTTAATGACGAGAAAACATCAATAATGGTGTCGGGTTTTAATAAAATAACAATGATTTATTAATATTATTAAAATATACTTATAATACATACATACATACATACAATACATACACACACACACACACACACACATATATATATATATATATATATATATGATGAGTATTATTACAGAACTCTTAATTTATTTAACAACTTGAAGGAATCCTTTAAAACTAATGTTTTTTTATAAATTCTTTTGTATGTTAATGTTAATTGAGTGTAGTTTTATCATTTTTATAACTATATTTACGATTACAATTTTGAAAATTAGTTTTTGTACATATCTAGTTTTTTTTCTACACATATGTAAATTTTTTAGTACATAAATTTTACACATATGTAAACTTGTGATTAATATATGTAATGAAAATTTTTTATATAAAATATGATAAAACTACTCTTAAATAATGTTAATATATATTACGAGTTCCTATAAGTTCTTAACTTTTTCAAATTTCTTAAATGATACCAACCTTTTATATATATATATATAGGATCAGGATCATGAGAGAACCTTTTTGAAATTAAGAACTTTGAGAACCATTTTGGACCACAAAAAACCAAAAATAAAAAAAAAATCATAAAATAAAAAAAACACAAAAATGAAAAAAGTAAAAAAACCAAAATTCTTATTTTAAGATCCCGGTTTCATAATAATATAAAAAAAAATAAAAAAAAACTCGGTTTAGCTAAATTATATACACATATGTATAATATATACATATATGTACATTTACATGTTTTTTTATACACATGTGTATAATTTAAGATAAATAATACTGTATATATGTATATTACGTAACTAAAGATTAAATAAAATTAAACATATGTGTATAATACGACTTTTTTTTAATTTTTTAATTTTTTTTATTTTTTTTAATGAAACCGGAATGAATAAGAATTTTGGTTTTTTTACTTTTTTAAAATTTTTGTTCTTTTTTGTTTTATGATTTTTTTAAACTATTTTTTTAAAGGTGTTTTTAGTGGTCCAAAATGGTTCTCAAAGTTCTCAATTTGCAAAGAGTTCTCTTAGGATCCTTACCCTATATATATATATACATATACATGTATACATATATATTTGATAATTTAAAAGCTGGTAAAGGTTTTAGTATTTCAAAAGGGGTTTTAATTTAAAATATATATGTATACAAAATATATCATATATTAAAATATAGTTTTAAGTTTTTTATAAAATATCATATTTTATACTATTATTTATGTATTTATTATTTATTATCTATGTTGTTAAATTTTAAAAAGAAAACTTTTATTAATAATAAAATATATATAACTATATTTAATGCATTTTTAAAAGAAAGCAGATGTCTTTATGTAAACTATGAAATCAAGTATTTTTATGTATTTTATTTAATTAAACCATATTTATTACGATAAAACTTAGATTATATAATGGATAATAAATTAATGAAATGAATAGCTTTTGTAAGATTACACCTGATCATCAAATCTAGAACGTCTATTTGGTTTTAGATTTATTGTTGAACCCACAATTTTTGTTACTTAGGATTCCTCATTGGTTTTCCCAAAGAACTTGATCTACTCTTGTTATTAACGAATCATTACCTCTTTCTTACATGCTAATGTGAGTATCTCACTCCCCTCTTTTTACTCATTTTTACTATTTGGGGACATATGCGTTTCTAAATATTTTATTGTTATTTAATACTCAACTTGCAACGGTTAGTCATGTATGTTTAAGAATTTATGCCTAGTTATATGTTCATATGCTTTATTTGAATACATTTCGGAAGGATCCATCATAATCTCAGAATAGTATGACCATACGACCGTCATAGCAGCCATCGTCCAGTTCATTAGGCATCGTGCTTACTGACAACATATTTATTTGCTCATTTGGTTAAATTTCTTATCTCACTTGATACAGTTTGCATTTTTTATTTACTTATTATATATTCACTCATCTGGTGTTTTACTCACTCAACCTAGTGTTGACAAAATTATTGTATTTTTAACACATATGTAGGTCACTGTATGATATGATTATCAAAATTATTTGAAGAAACTTAGGGTTGCATGCTAAAGAAGAAGATACAAGAATCTGAATTTGAATTTGAATTTGAACTTGTTTTATTTATGAAATTACGTACTTTGGTTATTTGAAATTTGTTGGATATTTGAATTAAATTATTAGATATTATCATTTTAAATATTGCAGGATAGTACCTTGAGAGCTGTGAGCAATCAGCTCACGCCCCCGCATTTTCGCCTTAGGTTGGGGTGTGGCATATTGGTATCAGAGCCAAAGGTCTAATATAGGTTCTTAGTGGTGCCTTAGTAACATGCTTAGGAGCCCCATACGTGCATATCTGTTTGCCTTATGTGTTTAAATTATTTGTTTACAGCTTTCTTAGTTAATTATTTAATTAATTGTTTATTTTTATTGTCATGCACACACAACTCTGACGCTATGTTTCACCTTCAAAATATTTTTATAACTCCAAGACTATGTCTCACTCTTAAAATATTTTTATTTATAGTTAGATGATTGCTTTTATGGGGAAATTCCTTGAGAATATCTTATCCTTGTGTGTTCTCTTTTTCACTTAAAAACTAGGGAGTGTGACAAGATTCCTCGCTATAGTGGAAATTATCATGCGATCGACACTTTAAACGTTTAACATAATCGGCTAAACGGTTACATTCTCTATTGTGTTTTATTGATTTTTTTAAGCTGTCCAGTCGGGTGGAAAAACCATGGGACGCCATGGACACGCCAACTATTCATTTGCACAATTCATTTTATTTGCGATATTTTGTTGGAACATTATCATCTGTGGTGATACACGAGATGTTTCAACTACTTATGCTTGAGTTCGTTTATTCGTTATTTAGTTTGGACGGTTAAATTGCCATGTAACGCTCATGGGCCAACAAACTCAATTGATTCGTGTAAGGCCCCGATCCCGCTGCCCTACTTGGACGTTGGATTTACTCATAAATACAGTTCTAAATATCAGAGTGAATTAAAACTTTTCGCGGAATATAAAAACATCAAACATTCATATTAAAATCTTGTCTTTAAACTTTCAAATTATCTTAACATAAAACATAACTTTTCTTCACTAGATGCCAGTCAGCTGAGTCCATGTCATGTGTCCCCCTCAAGCCAGCTCCTTCATCCTATTTGCCTGCGTGCATACTAAAAGTCAGCTACGCTAAGTAAGTTCTAGTTAATCAGGCAACATACATTTCATACACATACTTACATATATGCATCCGAAGATACACATCATATACTTTACCAGTTACCTTTTTCTTACATTCATACATTCATACTTACATTTATACATATGTTCCTTCACATCATCACACTTTCATACTTTCATACTATATGCATACTATCCTTTCTATCTTAGATATTATTAGGGTCTGGTCCCTTCTGTCTCAGATATTATTAGGGTCTGGTCCCTTTTGTCTCAAATATTATTAGGGTTTGGTCTCTTCTGTCTAAGATATTATTAGGGCCTGGTCCCTTCTTTCCATAGTACGATACATACTTTTCTTTTCTTACACATTTCATTACATACTTTCATACATACATATATCATACAAGGCATACTAAACATTACCTTCCTTGGCAATGTGTTCAATATCCAAAGATCCTTCACGCACCGACAAACATTCATTCATAACACCAATAAAAGAACTATCACATCAATCATTATGACATACACTTACAACTTAACGTAAGTGTATTAACATTCACATTGAGTATGCACACAGCCCCGAAAATATAACAAGGAACTGTCTTGCCCTGATCTACAACCCCATATGCTCTTCATCTCTGGAAAACGCTGCTACAGTGGCCGGAGGAGCTGAAAAGTTGCCGGAATCTTCATTTGTATTTCATGAACAAAGATTTGATCAATGGGAAACTTCATTTGTATTTCATGATAAAACTGTTACGGTTTTATCATGATAAACATCATTTGAGCTGTTACGGTTTTGCTGATAAAACTGGACTTCCCGACCTCTGATCAAAGATTTGATCAGTGGGAAACTTCATTTGTATTTCATGAACACTCAGTTAAAATTTGAGACTAATCCGGCGTTTAGATCTCTGGGTTTGTCGTGTCTCTGTGGGCTATTTTCTCAAAAACGGGAATTGGTCAAATTGTGTGCTTTCAAAGGTGTAGGCTAGGTGTAGAGATTGATGGAAATGGAAAGGATTAGGGTTTAAGGGGTATTTATACTCCCTTAAGCCCATGGAACTTAGGCTCCTTTTTAGTCCATATTTAATTCCATCTTTAAAGCCTACTTAACCTTCAATCTTTATTATTTTATTATTTCATTTACTAACTCAAGTAAACTTTTCCATCATAATTAAATAATATATTCAATATCATTTCTAGAAATTTCAGGATGTTACAAGTCTACCCTCCTTAAAAGAGGTTTCGTCCTCGAAAACTGCTTAGTCCTTGTAAAAGGAATACTTCATGTATTCACATGCTTTCTTTAGCTTCTTAGCTTACCAGCTTATCCTTTGTCTTACAATCATCGAGTGATGTTAATTTGTTTTAGCCGTCCAAAGTAGCTTGTCCACGAAGCCCTCGATGTTATGCTTCCTTATCTAGAGTTAGTGAGTCCACAAAAATATTGCATTTACCATCACCACACTAAGCATTGAATGACTCTTCTATCTAATTACAAATTTTAGCAATTATACTGATTTGCAATATGTTTAAAACATAATAATTCCAAAAAGGAAACCTTTCTAGTTCCTCATTAAGGGTTACTTCTTGAAATCCCTTTGTCTACTCATTAAGTTAGAACACTTCTTGCAATTCTTGAGCACATCCATTGCATAACTTGTCAAAGAACTCCTTAAGTTACCACTTAAACCTTCTTTCATTCTCAGCCCTGCATCAACACGTAGGGTACATGAGTTATAGCTGTCTATGGTAGCTTGATCATGAAGTCCGTGATGATACATCTTCGTTTTCTTGACTAATCAAGTCTCACCTTATCTTATGAATCCATTGTTGTTTGTTGTTGTATATCAGGATGCCTAATATATCATAGCTATTTATCTTAACCGACTTCCATGCCTTGACCTTCATATTGATATTTATAATACCATTCTATCTTTACCATTCTAGAGGACTTTTCGTTCATGATCACATGATTACCATTTACACACTAATCATTCATGTAAATACTTAATTCCAATAACATAAGTCTAAGCCATCTCTACGCCTTCCTTCTATTTTTTTTGAGCTTTTGTCCTTGGTTTCTTGCATCCTCTTGCTGTGTTACTGTCGGTTTCACCTTCGTAACACTTATGGTTGTTCTTTTCCATGTAGACGAATTATCATGTCTTTCCACAGCTGTCACATACCATGAACTCATCTTCATTTGACTTCTATATAATGGTTTCACTTTCATCAGTATTTACCTTCATTATAATCAACTTATTTCCTTTCAAAACCTTGAAGTAAACCGAGTATCTAAACTTATGAGCATCATCTAGGAATTGGTTTCGAAGATCTCCATGAAGTGAAATCTTCAGGCGACCAAATCTGATTTTTACATCATAAATATTCTCTTTCAAATCTCGGTGTAACACGAAAATTCATTCCTTTTTCATCTTGCTATGATCATTTATAACTTCTATTGCGCCTCGCGGATCTCGCTCAAGAAATCCGAAGGGCTATCTACTTATGACTTAATTGTCGATATAACCTCTTCACATTTACGGCCTAGTGTGTCAGTGACCACATTAGCCTAACTAGGATAATATTTGATTTCACAATCATAATCTTTTATCATCCTTAACCATCTTCTTGTCTCATATTCCGTTCTTTCTGCTTTAAGAGATATCCAAACTCTTATGACCTGTATCAATGGTACACCTTAAAAACCTATCAAATAGTTACTCTTTCTTCAGCGTTTCCAACACTTCTCTCAAGCGTTTAGCGTGGTTGGACATATCCCTCGAATAAATCAAAACTATCATCAATAAAGACAATGGCATATTTGTCCTAATACCGGAAGGCATGCCCTATTCTTCATAACCATAAATGTGGCTTGAGTAGTCATCCATCCAAACGATATCACGAGAAACTCGTAGTATTCATATCGCGTCTGGAATGTTTTCTTGGGGATGCCTGCCTCCTTCACTTTCAACTGATGATAGCCTGCTCTGAGGTCTATTCGCAAGAACCAACTAGCACCTTGAAGTTGATCGAATAAGTCGTAAATACGTGGCAATGGATATATATTCTTCTCCATAAGCTTACCCAACTTGTATATATATATATATATATATATATATATGCTCATACTTTCATCTTTCTTCTTCACGAACACACCAGTACACCTTGCAGAGAAACACTTGGCATTAAAACACCTTTGTCGAGGAGTTCTTACAGTTGGGACATTAACTCTTTCATCTTGGACGGCGCCATGCAGTAAGGTGCTTTCGCGACGGGTTGTGCTTCGGTATTAACTCTACCTATCTCTCGTTCTGGTGGCAACCCCGGAAGGTCCTCGGGGAACACTTCTGGATAGCCACACACTACAGGAACATCTTTCACTTCTTTCGTCTCATCCCTAGCTTTGACAACATACGCTAGGTAGGCACTACACCCTCGCCTTAACAAACCTTCAGCTTTTATCATCGAAATGACATTAAGTGCTGAACTTTCCATAATACCATAAACTGTCACTGTTCCACCATCCAAATACCTCAACCTTATCAACTTACTCTTACCTGCTATATGAGCCTCAAACTCAAACAGCAAATTCATTCCCAATGACATCGAAATCTCTTAAGGTCAAACAATAATAGTAACAAGGGACTCACGCCTCTCTAGTTCTACCTTACAATTCTTAATCATTCTTACACGTTAACGAAAGTATCGCTAGTGGTTTCTTACATAAAATCTCAAGTACACAATTACATTTTTCTTAGCGTCTTCCTTTCATATTCGTTACAATAAGTAGCCTCATCCTTTCATGCCTATTCAATTAGGATACCTTGACAATCACCCGTCCTTCTCGTTCATCTTTGTTTTCTCATTGTTCGCTTCGTTACTCACGATCCCAACAAGTTCCTTTATGGAGTTAACTATTGCAGGCATACAACATGTATTGACTCATTCTAGTTGGCTTATCTCCATTTCCTTCGTGTTGCTCCCACTTGGATTTCCCAGTTTGGGCTGCCTATGATGCTTCAGCGGACGTTGTTGGCATAGTAATGCGAAACAATTTGGCAACTCCATTAGTATTTGACTACAAGCTCCAAGTGTGATCCTTTTCCATTACTTTCTATAGTCGAAGTCCTACTACTTCCGTATATCATTCTATCACACATTTCTTCAAAAGGTGTCTGGTTGGCACGTGTCTTATCACAACGTCCAGTACGACCTCCTCGTGCTCGTCCCTTGTAGTAGTTGTCTATCTTATCTCTAAGTAAACACAAACTTTATCACTCTAGGAATTATTTAGCACATGATTCGTAAGGTAAGTAGTTAATGACAGTGGCCAAGTGTAATTAACACTTTACATTACTCCTCAGGTACTACATACTTCCCTTTATGATTTCACTTGTGCCAGTTTCTACTTCTCACACAATCATGTAAATACATACAACCTACATTCTTATCCCTGGAAAGTAAGCTAGCATATAAACATTCTTTCTTTAGCAACTAAGCTAACATTCATACTCGAGTCAAAGCATGTAGGATGCTTAATTCTCTAGAACTTATGCTATGATACCAACTTATAAGGCCTCAATCCCGGTTCCCTACTTGAACGTCGGATTTACTCATAAACACAGTTCTAAATATCATAGTGAATTAAAACTTTTCCGGGATATAAAAACATCAAACAATCATATTAAAATCTTGTCTTTAAACTTTCAAATTAACTTACCATAAAACATATTTTTTCTTCACTAGATGCCAGACAGCTCAGTCGATGCCATGTATCCCCCTCAAGCCAGCTCCTTCATCCTATTTTCCTGTGTGCATGCTAAAATTTGTTGGACTCGGTCTGCCCAAGACACATACAGTATTGATGTGGCTAGTGCGTTATGATCCAAGTCGGGTCATACGCAATAACAAGCTAGACAAACACCATAGATATTTGTTTAAATGATGTGATCATAATAAATAAATATCAATGCTTTATTTTGGGAATTGGTTTCCTAAACAATTGCACTTGAAAGAATAATAAATTATATGGATAATTTATTTTAGAGAGATTAATTTATAGTGTTATTTAATTGGTTAAATAACATCAAAGAGAGTAATATGTAAATATTGTTACTTGGATCTTGTAACACGTAGCATAATGTTACATGTAACAAATAAAATGTGCATGCAACAAACATGAAAGGTTGTGTAACAAAATTTGAAATTCAAATTGTGGGTGGGACCCACTTGTGGCCACCCCCTTTATGAGGAAACACACACACCTAATCACATGACATACATTATTTCTTTTGTTGGATTACATATCCAAGAACTCTCTCTCTCTCTCTCTCTCTCTATGCTCTCTCTCTTTCATTCTTTGCAAGACAACTCCTTGTTTTTCTCTCCATATTTTCAGCCAAAGAACAAGGAAAGGAGGTGTTCATAATCAAGTACAAATCCTAGCTAAAGTGGTGTCTTGTTAGTGGCTTGGGGTATACTAGCTTGAGGCATTCGGTTTTGAAGGCTTGCATTCACAAACCGTCATCTCCTTCATCTTTCTTGCATCTTGAAAGGTTGTATTACATAAACCCCCTATGGATGTTGTTTTTTTTGTATGCATGCAAATTCGTATATGGATCCGGGGCTTGAGTTTTACATATAAAACGGGTTTTATATTAATCAAACTAACAAGATTTAAAACTTTATTATCCGCTGCGTTTTAACATATAATGGGTTATATGGACTTTGATAATCTTGTTAAAACCCAACAATGGCATCAAGAGCCGCTTATACGGATACATGCATCAATAGATCTAAAAATTTTCGGGTTTTATGGTGTGGTTCACCATATGGCCGAAATTTTTGGGGCTTTTAGTTACCCCTTAGTTCTTCAAGGTTATACTTTACATGCATGTGATAATCTTGAAGAATTAAGTTATTTGCATGATTGGTTGTTTTGTTTGGACAAAACCCGAAACTTTCGGTTTTATTATCCTTGGCCGAAAGGTTGAGGTTCACAAGGGGAACCATTTAGAGATGTAATACTTGAATATTTGGATGTGCATTTGGATGTTCATAACCTAGCCATGACCTTGTGTTTGGATGTGTTTTTGTGTTGTGAGATATTTAATATTCAATTTGGTTGTAATATTCTTTTATTTGGGTTTGTAATCTATTTATTTATTTCATATTGGTCTGTAATAATAAGTAGATTAGTTGTGTTTCTTTTACTAGAGAAAAATGTATTACGATATATTTTTGTAAAAGAAGAAGCAACAAAGTTACGGTTTTGGTTTTGGGCCTTAATGGACTTCATAGTCCAAGATGGGATTCTAACCCAATGACCAAAGCCCAAACATGGAGGCCCATGGAAGCAAGGAGCTGAAGTTGGAGTCCAATTGGAAGCCCAAATAAAGTGGAAATGTCACAACACAAGGTGGACGCTTGAAGCATATGGATGCGGGATCAAGTGGGAGTTCACCGACACATGCCGTGTGTCATTCTCGTCCCTTAGGAGAGACCTTTTGGCACACTTGTTTCGGTCCTTTTGGCACACTTGTTTCGGTCAACAAGTGTTGTCATCTTAGGTGGCTATGGTTATTAACTTGTGGTTGTTTATTTATGCTTGCATGGTTGTTTTATATATTTTTTTATCTTATTTGGATAAGATAAGGATAATTAACAAACTTAATATCAACAACTTGCATAAAATTGGTTCCTTAGAAATCATTAAGTAATAAAACTAGTTTTATCAAAGGTTAATGATTTCACAATAAAATGGGCTTTATTAAAAGGAACTAGAAAATTGGTTTTCAAAGGTACCATACATTTGAATGCATGCAAATGGAAGGTACATTATTTAGTTTTCCAATCTAGAATTTTGAAAACTAAAATCCCTTTTAAAACGAGTTGAGCACCATCCTTTTATACGACACTTAAGTCACTTGTAGACTTGAATCGTGGAATAGGGTCACCTAACCACATTTAAGAAAACTTGTGATCTTAAGGTGGTTTTACAATACTTGTGGGATGAGGGTCACCTAACCACTTGTATGTGTAAACTCACACGTGTGTGTAAGTAGGACGACTTGATTTGAAACCATGTGAATAGGGTCACCGGCACATGGCGTTCAAAGGTGTTGATGGGATTAAACATGCCAACTAAACATATGATGTTTAACCGATCCCATAAAACTAGAAGTTGCAAAGGGTTGCAATTGTCAAACGTTGACTACCTTGTTTATTTGAATAGTAGGATAAAGGTCACCTAACTACTATTTGAATGAAACGTTGGATTCTAGAATTTTAATCAATAATTGTCTTGGAGACATTAAAGGGTATTAAAGATTCAAATTTATTGATATCGAAAATACTAAATTTAACTTTGTTAAATTCTTTTATAGATGGCCGCAATCAACAATCCACAGAACACTATTATCCCTTATGTGCATAATCTATCACATAGATTCATTCTAGATAAAGATCGTCTAAACTTTAACAACTTTATTGACTGGTATCGAAACTTGAGAATTGTTCTCAAGCAAGAGAAGAAGTCCTATATATTAGACGATCCTATTCCCGATGAACCCGATATCAACAACTTGGATGCCTATGCGGATTGGCTAAAATACACCGAGGATTCGGTGCAAGTTTCTTGCCTCATGTTGGGAACAATGATTCCCGAGATCCAAGAGGATTTCGAGAATCATGGGGCGTATGACATGATAACCCAACTTAAGGAAATGTTCCTTACTCAAGCAAGGGTGGAGCGCTTCGAAACGGTTTGAGCACTTCATGCATGTCATATGGAAGAAACCCAATCCGTATCATCTTATGTGCTTAAGATGAAAAGCCACATTGATCGGCTTGAACGGGTTAACTGTCCCGTCGCAAAAGAGTTAGCCACGGATTTGATCCTGAACGGCCTAACTAAAAGGTTTGAGACATTCGTCATGAACTACAACATGAACGGATGGGACAAAAGCATTGGTGAGCTTCACGCAATGCTTAAGACAGTCGAAGCCGGCATGGGTAAAAAGGTTTTACCCGTTCTTACGATCAATGAGGGTGGCTTGAAGAAAAGGCATCACCCGGAACCAAAGGAAAAGGTTGTCGTTGGTAAAAGGCAAGTCAAGAAGGGGT
This sequence comes from Bidens hawaiensis, assembly GCF_021521415.1. Taxonomy (NCBI): domain Eukaryota; kingdom Viridiplantae; phylum Streptophyta; class Magnoliopsida; order Asterales; family Asteraceae; genus Bidens; species Bidens hawaiensis. The sequence goes on from NW_027491482.1 coordinate 488,587, forward strand.
TCAAGGGAAAGGCAAAGGCGGAACCCAAACTCAAGAAGCTAAAGGTTAGCACTGAAGATCCGTGCTTTGGTTGTGGGGAGATAGGTCACTAGATGAGAAACTGTCCGACCTATCTCAAAGAGTTGAAAGCTAAGAGGGATGCGGGGCAAACCTTAGGTACAAATTTCATAATTCATATTGATCTTAATATTATTTCTTCTAACACGTGGGTATTAGATACCGGATGTGAAACTCATATATGCAATTCATTGCAGGAGTTCAAATGAAGAAATGATTTCAAGAAAGGAGATATAAGTCTCTTCATGGGCAATGGAGCAAAGGTTGATGTCCAAGCCTGAGGAGATTATGTTTTGAAGCTACCAATGGTTTGGAAGTTCTTTTGAAAGACATTCTGTATTCTCCTAGTTTGACTAGGAATATTATCTCTGTTTCTGTATTAAGACAATTTGGTTATAATTTCAAGTTTGTAAACAATGGTTTTTATGTATTCATGAATGATGTCTTTTATTTTAAAGTAATGCCGTTTAATGACATTTATGAATTGGTTCATGATAATACATCCATTGATAACTCGTTGTACCAAGCAAGCACCAAAAGACTCAAATTGGATTTGAGTAAAACATTTCTTTGGCATTGTCGCCTTGGTCACATAAACAAGGATCGCATTCATACACTTCAAAAGAATGGTCTTTTGAAATCAACTGATGATTCATTTGATGAATGTGAACCTTGTTTATTGGGAAAGATGACCAAGGAGCCCTTTAGTGGAACTAATGAAAGGGAGAAAGACTTATTAGGTATCATACATTCGGATGTATGTGGTCCTTTTAGGACAATGACATGGAATGGTGAAAGATACTTCATTACCTTTACCGACGATTATATTCTCTATGGGTAAGTGTTCTTGTTAAGACACAAAAATGAAGCCTTTGAAATGTTCAAAGTCTTCCAAAATGAAGTACAAAATCAACTCAACAAAACAATGAAAGTACTACGTTCCGATAGAGGAGGTGAATACCTCAATGATGTGTTTCTAGAACATCTTAGGAGTTGTGGGATTGTCTCACAACTTACTCCACCTGGAACACCACAACATAATGGTGTGTCTTAAAGGAGGAATCGAACTTTATTGGATATGGTTTGATCCATGATAGCTAGAAGCACATTACCTCTATCATTTTGGGGTTTCGCACTGATCTCTGCTGCCCGTATTCTAAATATGGCACCAACCAAGAAAGTGGAAAGGAAACCTTTTGAAATATGGCATGAAAGGTTCCATTATTATCATATTTAAGGGTATGGAGCTGTGAGACTTATGTTAAGATCTACACACTAGATAAACTTAAAGCCGATCCACTAAGTGTATCTTTGTAGGATATCCCGAAGATTTGATGGGATATTACTTCTACAATCCAAATGAGCATAAAGTGTTTATAGCTCGTAAGGCTAAGTTATTGGAAAGAAAGTTCCTTAGGGAAGGAAGTGATAGAACTATGGAACTCGAAGAGGATCGAGAACCACAAGCCGATACACGTTTGGTTGACACTAACAATCAACAAGAGGTTGTTGATGATGATCAAATGGTTGATCAAAACACACAAAACCTTCGCAAATCTAGTAGAATTAGCACCCCACCTGAAAGATATGGATTTTTCATGGATGGATGCTACGTGGTAGATTCCGATGAACCAACCACATACCGAGATGCAATGTCACAATCTGATTGTGATAAATGGCAGGAAGCCATGAACGTTGAGATGCAATCCATGCATGACAATCAAGTATGGGACTTGGTTGTACCACCTCTTAATTCCAAACTGGTTGGAAGTAAGTGGGTTTTCAAGAAGAAAACTGATATGCATGGAAACTTGGATACTCATAAAGCTAGACTTGTAGCAAAGGGTTTCACTCAAACTCAAGGGGTTGATTATGATGAAACTTTCTCGCCTGTGGCGATGTTAAAGTCTATAAGGATATTGTTTCCCATAGCCGCATATTATGACTATGAGATATGGCAAATGGGTGTCAAAACTGCTTTTCTAAATGGACACCTTGAGGAAGATGTCTATATGGTTCAGCCTGAAGGTTTTGTCGATCCACAACATCCTAATAAGATATGCAACTTGAAGAAATCAATCTATGGATTGAAACAAGCATCTAGGAGTTGGAATCACGTTTTTGATGATGAAGTTAAGAAATTTGGATTCATCAAAAACGCTGATGAAGCGTGTGTGTATAAGAAAGCTAGTGGGAGCATCATTACCTTTCTGGTATTATATGTCGATGACATATTACTATTTGGAAATGACATTCCAACCTTGGAAGGTGTAAAGGCCTGACTTGGAAGCTGTTTTTCCATTAAGGATCTTGGTGAGGCCGCCTATATTCTGGGAATAAGGATCTATAGGGATAGATCAAGGCGGTTTATAGGTTTGAATCAAAGTGCATACATTTACAAAATCTTGAAAAGGTTCAAGATGGAAAACTCTAAGAAAGGTTTGGTACCTATTCAAAGAGGAACAATGTTGAGTGCTTCTCAATGTCCAAGCTCAAAGGATGAGCAAGAAAAAATGAATAGAATCCCATATGCATCTTCTATAGGATCCATCATGTATGCCATGATTTGCACCAGACCGGATGTGTCATGCGCTTTGAGCATGACAAGTAGATACCAGAAAAATCTGGGAACCAGCCATTGGATGGCGGTTAAGAGCATATTGAAATACCTTAGGAGGACTAAGGCTATGTTTTTGATATATGGCTCTGGTGAGGAGGAACTCGTTGTAAAGGGTTACACTGATGCGAGTTTCCAAACTGATCGAGATGATTCTCGATCACAATCGGGATATGTCTTTGTTCTAAATGGTGGTGCTGTCTCATGGAAGAGCACAAAACAAGACGTGGTAGCCTTGTCCACCACTGAATCAGAATACATCGCCGCCTCCTTGGCAGCTCAAGAAGCTGCGTGGATAAGAAAGTTCATTGCCGATCTAGGGGTAATCCGTACCATTCAGGACCCTCTAGAAATCTTTTGTGACAACGAGGGTGTGATTGCTCAAATCAAGGAACCTCGTGCACATCAAAAGACTAGGCACATTGAGCGGAGATTCAACTACATAAGGGATGAAGTTGAAATAGGAAAGATATGTATTCACAAAGTTCACACTGATCAAAACATTCGGATCCACTCACGAAGCTCATTGAAAGACCGAAGTATGAGGGTCATACTTGCGCCTTAGGACTTCGATATTCTAGTGATTGGATTTGATCTATTTTGTATTTGGATATCGGAATAATTGTTATTTTGGCTCATTCATATGATTATGGTTTATGATTATGCTTTTGAGTTATGTTCCATTTTAGCATGTTTAAATCCGTGAATAATTAGATTATTCTAAATGTCCGTAGTCGATCATACTTGTGGGAACAATTATGAAAGTAAGACTATTATGAACTTAGATTGGTAGATATTCATAAGGTATGAATATAGCAAAGGGTTTGCTGCCAAGGTTCATAGATATTTATGGGATAAATATTGGATTGACCCGCTCTCAATTTTACTGCATGGAATCCTTGTGATTTGTGATCATAAGTAAATTTGAGTAAAGGCGAACATCATAGTATCCTCCGACCTGAGATACATATTGGGTCTTGATATTCACCGACTATTATACTTTGACTTAGTTCTTCGCTGCTCTGAAACATGTTAGTACATAAGGCTAAGCTCAAGTATACTACAAGGTGATAGTGAGAGACGTATGTAGTCAATAGGGGATTTGTCCCTCTTATTAGTTGAGAGTTAAATGTCTAAGGCCTGAAAAGTTAAATCAACAGAGAATAATCACTTTGTGTCTCTGGATTTAACATAACATTTGTTACAAAAGGATAAACGATAGTTTCACCTAAATCATTTCAAGTAAGGGACATGAAGGGGATGATGTTATTGAATGGCACTTTGTCATACGTATTAGGGGTAGTGAACCGTAGTTAGGTGGTATTCACTATTTGCATCAATCTTATATGTATCTTGTGCAAGTGGGAGATTGTTGGACTCGGTCTGCCCAAGACACATACAATATTGATGTGGCTAGTGTGTTATGATCCAAGTCGGGTCATACCCAATAACAAGCTAGACAAACACCATAGGTATTTGTTTAAATGATGTGATCATAGTAAATAAATATCAACACTTGATTTTGGGAATTGGTTTCCTAAACAATTGCACTTGAAAGAATAATAAATTATATGGATAATTTATTTTATAGAGATTAATTCATAGTGTTATTTAATTGGTTAAATAACATCAAAGAGAGTAATATGTAAATATTGTTACTCGGATTTTGTAACATGTAGCATAATGTTACATGTAACAAATAAAATGTGCATGCAACAAACATGAAAGGTTGTGTAACAAAATTTGAAATTCAAATTGTGGGTGGGACCCACTTGTGGCCACCCCCTTTATGGGGAAACACACACACCCAATCACATGACATGCATTATTCCTTTTGTTAGTTTACATATCCAAGAACTCTCTCTCTTTCTCTCTCTATGCTCTCTCTCTTTCATTCTTTGCAAGACAACTCCTTGTTTTTCTCTCCATATTTTTGGCCAAAGAACAAGGAAAGGAGGTGTTCATAATCAAGTACAAATCCTAGCTAAAGTGGTGTCTTGTTAGTGGCTTGGGGTATACTAGCTTGAGGCATTCGGTTTTGAAGGCTTGCATTCACAAACCGTCATCTCCTTCATCTTTCTTGCATCTTGAAAGGTTGTATTAACCCCCTATGGATGTTGTTTTTTTTTGTACGCATGCAAATTCGTATATGGATCCGGGGCTTGGATTTTACATATAAAACGGGTTTTATATTAATCAAACTAACAAGATTTAAAACTTTATTATCCACTGCGTTTTAACATATAATGGGTTATATGGACTTTGATAATCTTGTTAAAATCCAACAAAATTCATCTACGCTGAGTGAGTTTAGTTAATCAGGCAACATACATTTCATACACATACTTACATATATGCATCCGAAGATACACATCATATACTTTATCAGTTACCTTTTTTCTTACATTCATACATTCATACTAATATTTATACATACATTCCTTCACATCATCACACTTTCATACTTTCATACTTTATGCATACTATCCCTTCTGTCTCGGATATTCTTAGGGTCTGGTCCCTTATGTCTCAGATATTAGTAGGGCCTGGTCTCTTTTGTCTCAGATATTATTAGGGTCTGGTCCCTTCTGTCTCAGATGTTATTAGGGTCTGGTCTCTTCTTTCCATACTATCATACATACTTTTCTTTTCTTACACATTTCATTACACACTTTCATATATATATATATATATCATACAACGCATACTACATATTACCTTCTCTGGCGATGCGTGCAATATCTTAAGATCGATCACGCACCGACAAGAATTCATTCATAACATCAATTAAAATAACTATCACATTAATCGTTATGACATACACTTACCATTCAAGGTAAGTGTATTAACATTAATATTGAGTATGCACACAGCCCAGAAAACATAACTAGGAAGTGGGGCTATAAACTCACATGTGTCCTGTGCTTCTAAGAGTTAAGTGTAATACCCTTCCTTAGCTGTGCACGGCTAACTGTATTACAATTACACGTATCAATTAACTAAACCTACCCATATCATTAAGGTTTCATCAGAAGCTTCTATGTCTGGGCTATTATATTCGAATCCTCAGTTCTATTCGAATGGCAGATTATTTGAAAGGACTTTATAATCGAATGGACTTTCTATTTGAATGGTAGATTCTTTTCGAATGGACTTTCTAATCGAACGGACTTTCTATTCGAATGGTAGATTCTATTCGAATGGACTTTCTATTCCAACCGAATCACACAATTGATTTGATCACTTCCCTATTCGATTAGATTACATTCCTTTGATTTAGGTCTCCTAAAGACCCGATTCGAATATGGTTATATTTTCATCACTTTCCAACCTTTCCTTTCGACTCGGCTTGCCCGTTTTGCATAAGAAACTAGCCTTGGTCGATAACCACCTTGTTTCCTTGCGTTAACACGGTCCAACGTATCCCTTTTATCCCGTCTCATTCCAAACAACTTGTTTATGTTTAAGTTTACATTTTTCTCATATAATAAGGTCCAATTTACTATCCTACTAATTTTCATGCAAAACCGACTTCGTATACCCGTTCTTTCACAAACCAAACACGACTCGTTTAACCCGAAACGAACCAACTAACCCGTTTACTCACAAGTTCATTACTTTATCAATAATCGTCACCCGCTCTATCAACCTACCAATTTTCATGCAAATATGTACACGAAAAGTAAACCTTTTTAACAAAAACGTACATTTGAGGTTTATGTTTGAAATCAATCGAATAGACCAAAACCAAACGAACTCGGAATTGAGTGATTTAAGAGGTCACTGAACCGTTTCATCCCGATCTATAAATCTATATGCTCTCCGTCGCCAGAAAACGATGCTACAAAGGCCGAAGGAGCTTAACAGTCTTCGGTTTCTTCATTTTTGAGCTGTTACGGTTTTGCTGATAAAACGGGACTTCCCAACCTCCGATCGAAGATCTGATCGGTGGAAATCTTCATTTATATTCCGTGAACACTCAGTTAAATTTGAGACCGATCCGATGGCTTGATCTCTAGTAATCGTTGTGTCTTTGTGAGATATTTTCTCAAAAATGAGAATTGGAGAAGTGTGTGTTTTTGAAGGTGTATGCGTGTAGAGATTGATGGAAATTGAAAGGATTAGGGTTTAAGGGGTATTTAAGCCCATAGACCTTAGTCCCATCTTTCCTTTTAATTTCATATTTAATTTCATCTTTAAAGCCTACTTAACATTCATCTTTATTATTTTATTATTTCGTTTACTAACTCAAGTAAAATTTTTCATCATAATTAAATAATATATTAAATATCATTTCAAGAAATTTCGGGATGTTACAATTCATTAATTAACTTGGGCCTTTCGCATTGTCATGTAACTCTCATGGGAGGCCAACTCACACATTTATTTTTGTTTTGGTATACTAATAATTTGGGAAAACAAAATGCCATGGAAAGCTCATGGGAAACCCAACACATCGAAGAACATTCGTTGTTTGTTTATTTAAAACCAACATCTTGGAGTTTATGTATCTTGTCAAATCTCGCTAAAAGCTTTCATTTACGTGTATATATATATATATGTGTGTGTGTGTGTGTGTATGTATTATAAGTATATTTTAATAATAATAAATCATCGTTATTTTATTAAAACCCGACGCCATTATTGGTGTTTTCTCGTTGTTAAATGTCTTAATAAATTTGCTTATATTAATGTTATATGTAAAAATATTATATATATATATATATATGTGTGTGTGTGTGTGTGTGTGTGTGTATCATTCTTTAAAAAATTATAACAGTTGTATTTTAAACATATTATCTCTACTACATTTAGAATTCATTGCATACCTATTATTCCAACCTTTTTTCAAAAAACCTTTAACATTACACAATATTCACATGTAACATAATATTAAACCAAACATTATCTATCTATTCTTACATTTAAAAAGGTTACATATTAATTTTTCTTACAACCCCATATACAAACATTTCTCTTTTTCTTTGAAGCATGTCAAAATAATAAAATATTAGATACATAATATGAGATACGTAACAATAAGTTGGCGCCGTTTAATAATTGGATCCACCGTCGCGTCCTTTATTTAGTAACCGCCGTATAACCGCCACCACTAGATACGTATAAATATGTCTTCATATCCTTTCATTCTCCTTGATGATGATGATACGTAGTCATTGTCGGCACCAATGCCTTTGGGAACCAATCGCTATTGACACACCATAAGGCGAAATGAGAGAGAAAGCCGGCAGCGGGCTCGCGATAGCAAGAGCGTTGGCTTTCCGCAATTCGGTCGATGGGTTCGAAATAAAATGTTTTAAAACACCATATCTTAAGACGTTTTCGCCACGAGAAGATGATGAAGAACCTGTTCCCCCAACCATTTTTCAAAACATACCTTTATTTATAAAACCGCTTCATTTGTTACAATAAGGTTATCCTATGATGATACGAACTTAGATAATAAAAATTTAAAGAAACGTTTAAACCAACATGTTCATTCATTAACCGCTTCAAGATGTAAAATGAGGCAAACACGTCGCGGCACACCGTTTAATCACGCACAACGATTTGATCCATGCAACCATCACATTGTTTCTCTTAACTGCGCGATAACCGGTAACCGCTAGCACTCTCGCCTTAAATTATCGTCATATCCATCGATTCATGATGACCATCACGTTGTTGGTGAATATGGAATAGGTTATTTATGACTGGGTCTTGAAAGATTGATGAAATCGCATGCGACTGTGTTTAATTTGCGTAACATGAATAGTCAGATAACATCCCTAATAAATTATCTATTAAAGTTTTCTTTTTAAAGAAAATTCATGACAAAAGTTTATAAAATTTTAGAAAAAAATAAAATCAGTTACATTCCTTTTCAATGAAAAATTAATATTAATTTGTAGCATGGTCACTTATATTCAAAGATATATATCGTATATAAACGTAATATTACAATCTAACCAAACACAAATAAACCGTTGTAACGCATGGGTAGCGATTAATGCAATCATCACATACATTGTTGGATAATTTTTTTCAACAAATTAAACTTTTAGGGTTTGGGTGAATTATTCTGGTTTGTAAAGACGTGTGTGTGTGTGTTGTGCGATAAGGATTGTTAGATTGTTAGATAGATAAATAGGCGAAGTGTATGATTTATTTTTTTTACATGGAGACAATTAATTAATTATAGGGATAATATATATAATGCAATCATCGCATACATTGTTGGATAATTTTTTTCAACGTAACATATTTTTTCAACATATAAAACCTTTTATCAGGGTAGCGTAGTAAGGTTAGAGGTGCAACTAGAAGAGTTGGCCCTCTTTTTTTTATCAATTCTTTTTAGGGTTTGGGTGAATTTTTCTGGTTTGTAAAGGTGTGGCATGTGTTGTGCGATAAAGATTGTTAGATAAATAAATAGGCGGAGTGTATGATTTATTTTTTTACATTGAGACAATTAATTAATTATAGGAATAATATTATATTTAAATTCTATTTGTACTATTTTGATCTATTTTATTTTGCATTTATTTTTCAAAGTTATTGTACTAACTGAAATTATTTGATAAATAAATTCAAATATAGTATAGTACATTGAATCTCACTATATCAAGGTTTATTTCGGTTGCTATATTTGCTATATGAATTAATGTTGATACTATGTCAAATGTCATAATGAGCTTAACCAAGTCAATACTTACCGAATTCCCGCCACAACGCGCGGGTAATTTTGCTAGTTAATTTTATTTATAAAATAGATTTTTGTTAAATATTTCAAGATTTATATTGTATGATAAATATATATTTTAACGTTTGAATTAAATTATTTAATATATTCCAAGTTATATTTATATATGTACACATTTATAATTGCATTATATTTAATTAAATATTATTTTAATAATTATATAATGGTATTATATTTAACTCATATTTATTTATTTAAACTAATAGTAATGATTTCACAATACCAATAACCGTAGAGTTCAGTCGATCAACAATAACCATTCTAATAACAACATTACTCAAATCACATCGAAATCTTAGTTTATTAACTCGTGTTATATCTTTTATAATTAATTCATATTATTATTATTATTATTATTATTATTATTATTATTTAACTAGGAATCATTGACGGTATATCCCGAATGATCGATTTATCTTTCTCACATCATCCTCATTGTAATTTCGTTCCTCTAATCATGTAAGTATCTCGCTCCCCCTTTTAACTCATTTTTACTATTTGGGGACATATGCGTTTCTAATTATATTATTATTATTGATACCCAATTTCAACTGTTAATCATGTGTGTCTACCATTTTATGCCTAACGTGTTATACGCTTATATGCTTATTTGGTTAAATTACTTCTACCGTTGTAGTAGCCATCGCCCAATTCATCTGCATCGTGTTTCCTGACAACTTATTTACTTGTTTATTTGGTTTAATTGCTTATATCGTCGTAGTAGCCATTGCCCAGTTCATCTGGCATCGTGTTTACCGACAGCATATTTATTTGCTTATTCGGTTAAACTTATCTCACTTGATACAATTTTTATTTTTCCATACTTATTATATATTTACTTATCTGGTGTTTTACTCACTCAACCTAGTGTTGACAAAATTATTGTATTTTTAACGCATATGCAGGTCACCGTATGTTAAGATTGACAAGATTTGTTTGATGAAACTTACGGTTGCATACTAGAGAAGAAGATACAAGAATTAAATTTTGGGTTCTGTTTTACTTGTTTAATTATGGAATTATATACTTTGGTTATTTGAAATTGTTGGATTATTTGAATTAAAAGTAATAGATATTATCATTTTAATATTGCAATATAGTACCTTGAGAATTGTGAGCAATTAGCTCACGCCCCGACATTTCCGTCTTAGGTTGGGGTGTAACACTTATAAATATGATTAATGTTGTTCGTGAGTTGACGACTAAGCGGAAAAGGGGAAACACACCAACAAGTGAACTTGGCCGATATGGTGGAGTAAACTACGGTGAAGGTGCATCGGTCGAATACATTCACAACCTTGATATTTTGGCTTGGTGGAAATGAAAGCAAAACGAGTATTCTATTCTTTCCGCCATGGATCTTGATATGTTAAGCATCCAAGCTTCAATGGTAGCTTCAAAATCGTTTTATTCTCTTAGTGGAAGGATATTATCGATGCGAAGAACAAAACTCACTCCGGAGTCGTTAGAGATGTGCATTTTTCTAAAGGATCATGTAACACGGCTTAAGCAGAAACGCCTGAGAGTGATGTACACAAGTGACACTATTAAGTGACAATATTACATTAATTAATTTAAGCATGAAATACACAAGTTTGAAAATAAATAAATACAAAAAAATAAGAACAAATAAACAACTTGTCCATTTATTGAATACTCTAATTTCTAATGTCTTCTCCGAGTATCATTCTCTAATAACGGTCCATGTTACATATATATAAAATAAGTCAAATAATTAAATAGTTGATGATTTCACACAAGTTTTGATATCAATACATAAAAACCATACAATTGCATGAGACAAGTGTAATAATCGGGCAAGAAAGGTCCTTTCCAGTTGGTGACAAGCAACGTACTCGTGTCACACCCCGACCAAAGGCGGCGGAACATGCCGGTGCGTAATGTATTGATTGGACAGTAGCTCAAAAGACACTAATTATTTAATTTCATTGATATTATCAAGTACACAAGTTCAATATATAAAACAAATACATCATTGTTTTTGTATATTTTCAATAAATGTCTAAGGTCAACTAATATCTTCATTCTTGAACAATAGCAACTACTTGTACATGTAGCATGTATAAAAACAGAGTTTGTCAACACGAATGTTGGTGAGAGTACATAAGTTTTAGTTGAGATATATATAGATAAAAAGTCACAATTCTTATGAAAATGTAACAATTATATAGATGCCCCCGGACCGCCCGGATCCCACGAGTGAATCGAAAGTTGGATCTACATTGGATCTCACCTGAATCGCCCTGGACCCGTTCCTATTGATACAAAATCAATGCACTTGGTTAAATGTATGATCATACTATATGAGAATAGATGAGGATGAGATACCAACCACCAAACATAAAATAAACAATTAATCGCATGGAGCATAATCATAGAGCATGCAATAATCACACAACATATACTGAATCGTGTTTTGAATAGATGTAGAAATAAAACACGGGTAAAATTGAATAAGGTATTCATGCTACCACCAAAATATTAAAGATGGAGAAAGGGGTATGTAAACTCACCTTAGAGATAAGGTAGATGAACTGAACAAGTTAGTTAGTTTCCGTGACAAGTTTCAACGAAACGCCCCAGATTGAGTTTGGATTGAATTAGAACGGTCGTGAAGGTTTTCGGCTATGAACACGATCCAAATCTTGATTCTAATGGACTTCTGGGTTAAAATTGAAATGGGGTTTAGTTTCGCGATGCTATGAGGACTGTGCGCGTCAAATGAATTGCAATATGGAATCGTATATATAGTGATACAAGAACATAAAAGTCCGCGGTTTGTTCTTAACGAATATTCGGGTCATTAGATGTCAGTTAGCTGTTTATTAACATATTTAGAATATGACTGAAAGCGCATTTGACCTTAAAACGACTACGTACAACCAATTCCGTGAAATCAGGTTTGATTGAGGATCCATCACATATGGATATGGGAGGTGGCGTGTCGACAGTGGGAGGGAAAGGAGAAAGATATTAAAAAGTCATTTTTAAAAGGTTTGCAAATTAGCCCCCTAGGCTTTGGATGATTAATTAAAGTAGGAAAACAAAAAAAACATAGTTAGGGGTCAAAACTGCATATTGCTGATAGTTATATGATATTATAAAGTAAACGATACCTGCATCGAGTGTCGGGAAGCGAAAGAAGTGATAAACAAAGTAATACTATCATTCTCATTTAATAGCGGAGATCGAATAATAATAATAATTATTTGTCGGTTTTTTTAAATAATGATAAAATAAATAAAATAAATAAATAATTGGGTCGGCTTTCAAAAATAACGAATGTTACAGTATTCACAATTTTTGGAAATTTCGTCCAGAAATTAAAGAAAAGCATAACATAAAGAAAGAAGGTAATTGTCAAGTGATCTTTGTTTTTTAATAAAAAAAATATAACACAGATCTTTAGGTGACCCAAATAAAGCTACAAAAGGAAAATATGATAAGGACACTTATATATAGGATGTACTAGCAGCGTATCCACCATGCCCTTATCACATCGATATTTGTATCGTTATCTAAGATCAGCCTAGGTTCTGAGTTATGACACACAACCGTATTCACCATGAGTTCCATGCGATGATTTCGATAATTATGCGTGCCCCCATAATTATTTAGATCGTCGCATTATGCACATGGTTCGTCCCGTTGTGTGGGTTTGAAAACAATGTAAAAGAAAACTGTTTTTTAAATCAATAACTAAGTGGAAATTGTTTGATCAAGAGTAATGAAACTAAGTAAATGCGTGAAATTTTATGTTCATAAATAACTCATAAGTGAACTTGGAAAAATATAACGAAGTTGTTGAAGTTAACCATCAAAAGTAATAACAATAAAGTGAAATAAATAAATGGAGGAAATTTTGAAATTTTATAACTATCTTACACATTGAAATACTTTAGTCGACAACAAAATTCATGAATAACTAAACACATAAATAGGTCAACAAAACACATGATTAAAGAATATAATACTAGATGAGGCTTTGAATTAAGATTATAAAATCAGATAAGATGAGGAAAGAGTACCGTGAGGTAAGTTTGGAGGGTTTGGGTAGCCATGTATTAAAATATCAAAATAAAATTTGTACATGTGACTCCTATTAGATAACTATGTACAACACATGTTCATAGTCCCAATTTCCAAAACTTTTGAAGGAAATCGGTCATAGGTATTTTATGATACAAATACGGTACTATTAGATAACTATGCACATCACCATGCACATAGTCCCGGTAAATAACCGGTCATTGACCACTTAAATCATGATAATAAATTGTGTAACAATAAATATTGCAATAAACGACAAAATAGGAATAAATGAGAGATTGAATACCATTATAAATAACCATAATTCTCATTCATAACAAAACTAGAGATTTAATGAAGTTAATACATTATTTAAATGAAAAGAACTAAATAAAAGAAACGTCTTTTGCGTATATCTTCATAAAGGGTTAGCTTAGACTTGGGAACCGTTGATGTAACACACTTGTCTTTGAGTAGCTTGGTTACTTGAGGTTGGTTGGTTGGTTGATGTGGATTTGGTTGACTTGAATTGGTTGAATGGGTTGAATGGGTTGGGCTTGAATTGCTTGGATGGGTTGAGCTTGTATTGGTTGAAGTTGATTTACTTGGGCTTGGTTAGCTTGATACTAGTGGTTTGGGTTGGGTAGGATTGAATTTGGTTCATGTGTGCGAGTCCTGGCATGCATTGCAATAATGGCTAGGGTCTCCACAATTGTAACAAGCTCTAATAGTTGAGGGTGATTGAGTAAATGGTTGAGCATAAGGTAAAGTGTGGGGTTGGGTAAGAGGTGAGGTAAATGGTTGCATCATGAGTTAGTTGCGTTCACGGCATGTGGTAAAGAGGTGACCAAATCGATCGCAATGGGTGCATTGACGAGACTTGAGGTTAGGTGAATGGTGAAATTTACACGTATCACATAATTGGTGGGGTCCTGTGTAGGGCTTCTTAGTGGGTTGGGTTTGCGATTGGGCCAATACATAGTTTTGGGAATTGGAATTTCTTTTATTGTTGCGGTAGTGAGAAGAGTTGTTGTTGTGCTTGAAGGATTCGGTCTTAGAAGACTCGGGTTTGGAAGATTCTAGCTTGGGTTCTTTGGTGGGCTCGGATGTGGGCTTCTTGGACCTTTTACGCATCAAGGTCCCGACCTTGACGTGGTTTTCGGTGAGGGTACCAGCTAAAGTGATGGCATCATGGGGGTTTGAGGGTCATGACTTAGGACAGAATCTCGGATTTGCATAGGCAAACCCGAGATGTACTTGTCGATTGAATGTTTATGGGGAGTGACCATGTGGGGGATGAGAAGGCACAATTCATGGAAACGATCATTGTAGATGGTGTCATTACCACTTTCTTGTTTCAAATTCAAAAACTCCTCTTCAAACTTCCGAAGCTCATGTTTCGGGCAAAACTTCTTGAGCAAGAGTTTCTTGAGCTCATCCCATGGCAACCTCAGCGCCAAGCGTAAGCATCTCACCGTTCCACCAATTGAGGGCATTCTTCTTGAGTACGCTAGAGGCGTAAGTGGTTTTCTTTTCCTCGGGACATTCACAGTGGAGGAACACGCTCTCCATTTCTTCGAACCATTGGAAGAGAATAGTAGCACCGTCGATACTGAAGTATTCGGGCGGGTTGGCACTCTTGAATTGTTTGATGGAGCAAGCAATTGGGTTGAGAGTTGTGGATGATGTATGAGCATTCACAGTTTGAAGTTGAGAGATGATTATTGTGAGGGCTTCCATAATTCTCTTAGAAATGCAGGATGACATGCTACAGCCTGATTTGCCGGTGCGACGGTTATGGTTGATAAGGCGGGAAGAAGACATGCTACAATGACGACACGTGAAAAATGTATTATGCTTTGGAGAAAAAAAATATAACTATGTGAATTTCAAATTTTGTGAAAATTCATAAGAATACAAAATAAAATTTTAATAACCTTAACTTAGAGTATTGATGAAATTGATAATTTGAGAAAATATTCATTATTAAAAAAATAATAATTTAAACAAAAATCTCATCGTTGATTTAAGAGTGTGATCGTCACATGACCACGTTTGACACAATGAGGGTAGCAGAATCGGGTATGTAACATTTGTTACTTTTCAAACCCGAAAATCCTACCCATTTTAAATTTTAGGTTTTTTATTTATGAATATATGTACAAATATAAATATATTTAAAGTTTTGTCATACGTATTTTTATTCATTAAACCGACACGTTTTGACATTTCGAAGCCATCGTAATTTTCGTTTAATACGTAAATATGTTTTAATTTATATATAAAAGGAACATGAAAGATGAAGGGCTGAAAGTGTAATAATCAATTCAAGATATAATATCACAAAAATAATAATGAATGGCAGCAGCACCAGCCCACCCTCGTCCCCAATATCGTTTTTCCGGCTGGAGGATCCGGCGGCCGGAAACGGCGCCGGAAAACCCATTAGTTGTTGTTTTAACTTCGGTTGATCCGTTAATACACCCAAACGACGTCTCCACAACTTCTAAACATTACTATGTAATTTATTTCGCCATTTATCAATTCATTAACACGTATTTAATCTATAGTCGGCCGGATTATATTAAAACTCTAATAACGCGAATTAAACACGAAATGGTTCAATTGAGGCTATAAATAGAACTCTAATCTTCGATTAAACTTTTTACAAACATAAAATATCACAAACGAACTCTCCATAACCTCTAATCTGTTCACGTAAGTCCGTTTTTCCAACGAGGCTCGTTCTCCGTCAGTCTGAAACCATGGGAGGTAATTGATACATGTATTATCATTGTTTTTACCCGACTAATAAAACCCCTAACATAATTCGATCAAACATGGAAGGGATTAACAGTTTTGAATCGTAGGGTTTGTATGAGGAAGATGATGAACCTAGGTTATAATTTTTAAAGTTTCTGTTTTGATTTATTAACAAACAACCTTTCTGCTCTAGTGGTTAGTTCTCATCTGCGTGAACAACAAGGCCAGGGTTCGAACGCGGGTCAGCCCGTTTGTGTTTCTTAATTTCTTTTTAAGTCATTTCGTTTATATAATAGCCAAAACAAAATTTATATATATATATATATATATATATGAATTACAATAAATCAAATAAAGTTCTTTATATTAAATAAAAATTAGTTTTAAATTATATTTATCATATTTCACCTAAAAACCCGACTTTCGTTTCCGATAACCGTTACCGGCCAGAAATTCCTCAATGAACATTTCTTAACTTTCTTTCTTTATTGGCAAAATAGCAAAAGACGCCATTTATGTTTGATCTGATTTTAATTAGACGTCCTTTATCGAAACAATTAGAAGAAGGCAGAATTCATGTTTCAAATCTCTTTCACGTTACGTCCTTTGGCACTTACCCAGTTAATTTTTTTGGTTAAATCTGGTCATGTGCAAGGCACATGATCGAGGACAAATCAGTCTTTATACCCATGTAACATCCCGTTTCCAATCTCGATTAATAAAATAAAATATGAGTTATTATGAGTTGGGCTTGTGTTGGGTTAATTAATATGGGTAATGGACTTGGGTTAATAAGGAAATGTAAAATACCATGGGCTTAAGCCCATGACCCATGGTATAAGTATCATTATTATCCTTTAATTCCCTCATCCCCATCCATTTCATACACCATCAAAAACACACACTTAAGCTCTCTCTCATCTTTCTCTCTCTCTCTAGCCGAAATAACCAAGGAAACCCGAGTATCGATCCGAGGTAATAAGTTTATGATATTATATGGAACAAAAGCTGCAAGTTCTAGTCGCGAATCGACGAGCCGACACCCTAAACCGTTAAAATCACGAGGTCCAGATGGAATCGGGTATAAACCGATTAAAAGATGAGCTTAGGGGTCACCCTAGCTCAAATCTGGATCAGACAGGACGAAAAACAGTGAAACACGGAAAAATCGAGGGAGATCTCGCTTTTCCGGCGGTGACGGAGCTGGAAAACGGTGTACGAAGTTAACATGTCAGAGAATGTTTCTGACACTCTCTGACCTAACCATAATTCGTTACGAAAAACTAACGAATTAACTACATTCGTTATGCCTAATTCGTTAACAGGGGGAAAATGAATTAACAACAATTCGTTATGTTAGTTCGTTAAGGAAGAATAACGAACTAGTTTAGTTCGTTAAGCAATTCGTTAAGCAGTTCGTTATAAAGGCCACTTCATTATAAATGCCAGTTCGTTATAAATGCCAGTTCGTTAGAAAGGGCAATTCTTTATGAAAGAACACGCGAGTTAGGAAGTAACGAATGAGCCCCAATTCGTTAAAGAATTTTATTACGAATTAGACTTTGAAAGAAAGACATAAAGGTCTCTGGACTTATAAAAAATGGATTAATTACAAAGAAGCCCTCGAACTTTAATAATTAGAATTCTAATGAAACATGTTTTAATAGAATCAATGAAAAATGTGTTAAGACAGCTTAACCCCAGCTAGGGGCTCTGCCCCTTGAACCCCGCTAGGGGCTGCCCCAGCTACCGGTGGCGCTGCCCCCGAACCCCTGTTCGTGGAGGGTTATAATTAAACTAGAAACGAGATATGGGTAGTGATAATTAATTGATACGTGTAGTTCTTATACAATTAGTCGTGCACAGCTAAAGAAGGGAATAACCATTAATGGTGAATGTAACCAAGCTCAGTTGAGTTTCTAGCCCCATTTCATTGTTATGTTTTCGGGGATGTGTGCATACTCAATGTGATTGTTAATACACTTACCTTAAATGGTAAGTGTATGCTATGATGATTGATGTTATAGTATGTATGAATGTTACGAATGTATGCTTACCGGTACGTGAACGATCTTCGGATATTGCACGTATCGCTAGGAAATGTGTGTCTTATATAAGATGCATGAATGATGTATAAATGAGTAAGAATATATATGAACGTATATATTAGAATGTATGTATGAAGAAGCGTAGGAATGATTGATTAGATGGAGAAGGAAGGGACCAGACCCTAATAATATCTGAGATAGAGAAGGAAGGGACCAGACCCTAATAATTTCTGAGATAGAGAAAGAAGGGACCAGACCCTAATAATATCTGAGATAAAGAAGGAAGGGACCAAACCCTAATAATATCTGAGATAGAGACAGAAGGGACCAGACCCTAAAAATATTTGAGATGGTAAAGATAGTTATGTATGTATTATGAAAGTATGAAAGTATGAAAGTATGAAAGACATAAAGAAAGTATGTATGTATGAATGAATGAAAGATAACAGGCTAAGTACGTAATATGTATCTACGGATACGTATATATAAATATGTGAATGTATTGTATGTTGCCTAATTAACTAGAACTCACTCAGCGTAGCTGACTTTTAGTATGCATGCATGTGAGTAGGATGAGACAGCTGGCTTGAAGGGGGACACACGACAGATGAATAAAGAAGCTGGCATCTGAACACTCAGTTTTTAATGTTTGAACTAAAAGACATGTTTTAAGTTATGTTTTAAAGAAAAGTTATGAATGTTAAAGTTTTATTTATTCCGTGAAAGTTTTAATTCACTATGATATTTGAAACTTTGTTTATGAGTAAATCCAACAACAATGAAGGGCACCGGGACCGGGGCCTTACTTACCATCCAACCCATCACCCACCATTTATATTAATTACTATAGCTACTGAAATGGTGGTCAAAACTGCAAAAACAACCTCTGAATGTCAATATTCATGTTAAGATTGTTTGGTCAGCCGGAGAGTCACTAGCAGCGGACGGTGGGCACAGACTTATTATTGAGTCATAATATACTAACGGGTACCAATAATTGCGACATTAGGGAGCCGGACGGTTGGCACCTGTCTACCTTAGAAAAGCTGTAGATCTGCCCCTGTCTGTGTTAGTTGATTGTATAATAAATTGATTCTTTTTAATTTATAGGTGGAATTAAGACTGAATAAGATGATTTCTCACAATGCAAAGAAGGTGTTTTGGATACGTCTTCTTTGATTATGTTGAGAGGTTTGATTATGATCTATTAGGATTTTTTTCCGGATACGAAATTTATTAATGATACCATACTACATGTATTTGTTTTCCATGTGCAAGCTATGACTGGCCATGCTGCAAATAACTACTTTGTAACAACTTCTCTTCAATGTAATTCCAAAATAGAACCCACAAAATATACCACCGCAACGTGAAAATTCTGAAAAATATGCAATTAATATGGTACCAAAATCGGCCCAATTTTCATTGCATTTTTAGTTTTACAAGAATAACGACAACCAACGTTTTCATTGCATTTTTTGTTTTACTTGATTAACTAACAACCAACATATTGGTATGCCTTATAAGAAATCATACATGCAAATGACGAAATTTAGGGGATTTAATATGTAAATGAAAATTTAGTTTTCAATTACTATAACTTCAATTTGTTAAGAAAGATGTGACTTTTATAGGTGTTGGTTGCTACTCAGGCATTGATTAAACATGTATGAAATGGTTTTAAGGAACCACATATGATATGAGGGAATTAAAATTGGTAATTTTTATAACATTCTACCATGTAACCTCATTTTTGAAAGTTTATGTTTTTCAGTACTTTTTTCGGTATGGATATGAATTGAAATAAGTTTCCGTCTCAAAAAACATATTCAAAAACATATTGTCGTTTGAAATTATATATATGTTTGCTTGATGATTTTTATATTTCTGTATGTGTCGTACATGGGTCAGTAATCTAGTAAAATCAATAAGTTGTGTCACAAGGTTGCGTGATGGTGTCCTTGAGGCGATATTTTCTCTCATTGGTATTATCTTGTAATCAATCCGTAACATTCGATAATGAGGCGATGTATCTTTTATCATGATCGATCTATACGTCTCAACTCTCTCACATTTCTCATGAAAAAAATAACGAAAACTATGAACTCATAAAATAGGCCAAACAATCAAAACATGTCAAAGACACATGATGAAATCCAATATTAAAATGGGTGTTGCTAAACGTACCCCCCCTTCCCTTCATTATTACTAAATGTACACCATCCTTTAAGTTTTACATTAATACGATTTAAGCCTTTATGTTTATTCTTTGTCATTTTGTCATTTTTTAAATCATTATTAATTAAAAAATATTATTTATATAGTTTTTCCATCCCTTTTTTTTGCATATTATATATATATTTTTTGTTTTTTAAATAACAAAAATTGTTTATGCAAAAAAACATTTTGTTTCTATAAGTGTTTTAATATTTTAGGGTGTGATTTTCTTTTTAAATAATTTTTAGAGATCACTTACTTTGAAAAAGAAACACATTTTTTTCATTAATAAAACAGATTAAACAACATAAGAATTGATCAACAAGTTGGTTTTTTTCTCATGTGATATTAATTTCATGCATTCGAACCTATCAAAAAATATTTAAAAGATCTTTTTGTTGGGAATAAATATTATTATTATTATTATTATAAAGAACAATAAACACAAAAAGATAGAAAATGAAAAAAAGCAAATAAAAAAAATAAACTTTATAGTATTTGATTTGATATTTTGAAAATTCTTGAAATAATTAAAAATATTATAGGGTAGTAATATATTAAATAAAATTGTTGAAAAAACTGAAAGTCTAGGAACGAGGGTTTGACAAGTACACAATGGGGCACATTAGGGGTTAAAAAACGTATCATAACAATTCAATTGAACTCAATGTCAATTCGAAGTTCAATGGTTAATATTAATATAAATAAATAATTCATGGTATAAAATTAACACATAAATTACCCATACGTTAAAAATAACGTAGTAGGGTATCTATACCTTAATCATTGTGACACTCTTGGGTAACTCTAAAAATAAAAATTAGATCAAAAAGTTAAAACATGATTGAAGCAGTAGTTTTGCTGATAAAGTGCTAGGAAGATGATGGTATTTTGAGAGCCGCACCATTGATGTTGGGTATTAAAGAAACTTGGATTCCATTTGAAAATATAATTATAAGCACGGAAAAGGAAAATAAGGAAATAAATAGTGTTGACTTCTTCCTTTTTTAGTTCTAAGGCCATTTACATTTTTTTACGATTTTCCATAATCGGAATACCTATTGAAGTTTTAATTATATAAAAGTTATCAAAATTATCAATAACTAAAATAACACATAGCCTCCATCAAATAATCAAAGGATTTGACAACCATTGAAGTTATTTTATTTACTATTCTAACTATTATTTACGGTATATATATTAAAAAATAAAAAAAGAATTGTGGTGTTACAACACAACCTCTCTAAAAAATCCATCCTTGAAATTTGCGGGAAACCTTATCTAACATCCTAAAATTTCGTATTTAATAAAGAAAGTCGCGTTTAGTTATTGGGCCTAAAATAATTAACTAGTATAAATTATAGATCATGGACTTAGACTAATTAAGATGGATCAAGGGTAATGGACCTTAAGTCCATGGGCTTTAAGGGATATAAATACCCCTTAAACCATCCTAAAACCCTAAATATCATTTCCATCTTTCATAAATCTCTACACACACATACACTACACCATATTTCGGCCGAGAGATAGAGAGGTGAGATCCGAGCAAGAAAACGTGATTCAAGATAGATACAAGATCTAGAGCCCTTAAGCAAGCTAACCGAGACCGAAGAACGCATCGAGGTAAGCCGTTTGCCTTTAAAGTTTACGTTTTTATAAACGTTTAGTCTTGAAACTTGAGTCTAGAATAGATCGGATGTAAACAAGGCATAAAGTTGCAAACTTGGTAATAAACATGATTGAAATAAACCCGAAATGGAAACGACTCGATTAAACGAACCCTTGAACCTAGTTGGAACGTTTTAGCTTAAAGGATCAAACTTTATGTTTCGTTCGGGTCAAGTTAGGTCCGTAATCAGTCTAGGGAATGGGTGGGACTGAGACCGAACCATAATAAGCGAGTTAGGGGCTCGAAACTCACGTTTCGATTGATAAAACGGACCCCGGCAGCAACAACTTGTTATAGCGAACTTGCTGTATAAGTTCGCTGACTGAGCAAGTTCGCCAGTCCACAAACAAGTTCGCCGAACGCTATCATCGCTTAGCACTAACTTCGCCAGAGATTAAGTTCGCCAAGTTAATTTCGCCAACATTAAATTCGCCTACCTATGTTCGCTGGACCCTAAGTTCGCTTACTTAAGTTCGCCTACACTTAAGTTCGCTAACGTTAAGTTCACATGTTATTAAGTTCGCTTAACACCCATGTAAAAGAAAACTAATACTAGACCGTTAGGTTAGACGAGTATTGATACGTGTAACCTATATACAGTTAGCAGAGCACAGTTAAAGAGGGGAATCACAATAAATGGAGAAAGGAACCGCATTCAGGTGAGTTTCTAGACCTATTTTCCTTGTTATGTTTTCGGGGCTGTGTGCGTACTCGATGTGATTAGTTAATACACTTACCTTAAGTGTTAAGTGTATGCCTTATATGATATATGTATGAATGAATGCTTGACGATGCATGAACGATCTTCAGATATTGCATGTACCGTCAAGGGATAGTTTAAAGTTACGATTGATATATATATATATATATATATATGCATATGATATATAGATGATGTATGTACGTATGGAAGGCATAATTATGAAAGCAGAGAAAGGTATAGAAGGTATGGTTAGAAGGCGAACGGACCCTAATAATATCCGTGAATGTAGGGTACGGACCCTAATAATATCCGCGAATGTAGGGAACGGACCCTAATAATATCCGCGAATGTAGGGAACATACCCTAATAATATCTGCGAATGTTCTAGGACGAGGTATATGTATTTTTGTATGTATAAAAGGAAAGGGAGAAGGTACGATAGTATGAACGTACGAGGGAAGGTAAAGGACTATGTATGTATATGTACTTTCGGGTATGTGTATATGAATGTGTAAGGACGTACTGTATGTTACCTGATTAACTAGAACTCACTCAGCGTAGCTGACTTTTAGTATGCACGCAGGTGAGTAGAATGAGGCAGCTTGCATGAGGGGAAGCACATGGCATGATCTTGAAGAAGCTGGCATCTCGAGAAATGTTATGTTATGTTATTTTAAAAGACAAAGTTTATGTTTAAATAATTTGAATGCTCGATGAGGCAAGGATTATGGTTATGGGATGTAATGGTTTAAATGTTTCTAATGTTCCTCGAATGTTTTTAATTAACTCTGATATTTAGAACTGCGTTTATGAGTAAACCCAACACGAAAGTAGGGCTACCGGTAACGGGGCCTTACGAGTTGATATCAGAGCAAAGTTCGAGAGATTTAAGCATCTTACATGCTTAGACTCGAACAGAGAATGAAATTTAAGTAAGAAAAGAAAGAAAATGCCAGTTCAAGAATGCCATGTGTCACTCAAGCAAGCTCAGTAAAGGTAAAATGTATGGGTAAATATGTATGTTAATGTTAGCTTAATTGCTAAATAAAGGATATGTGAATGTTAGGGATAGGAAAAATTGATTGTTTGATTGATTAACTGTTTAAAGTAGATACAGCACAAACAAAATCATAAAGGGAAGTGTATAGGACACGGAAAGTAACGTGATCAGCTAATCACAGTTGGCCACTGTTATTACCTGTTAGTCTAGGGATGAGCAAAATCGGGACCGTACCGATTGGTACAGGTACCGATCCCGAAATCGGTACCGATTTGGTACCGTCGGTACCAAGGTTTTAAGTTTCGGGATCGGTACGGTACCGGTATATCCCGATTTTTTACCCTCGGTACTGGTACTATCCCGGTACCGTCCCGATACCGTCCCGGTACCGGTACCGAACCGAATATTTCGGTACCAGTACCAAGAATTTCCAATTTTCGGGATCGGGAAATTCGGGATCGGTACCGGTCGGTACCGGTACCGCCCCATGCTCATCCCTATGTTAGCCTTACTATCCTTGTACTAAGTAGTTCCTTGAGTGATGATTTTTGTGTTTTCCCTTTTAGAATACGATGGCTGGAGCAGGAGGAAATGTGGGAGCTGGAGGTCGCACCAGACGACGTGGCAGGCCTCGTCGTGTTCAGCGACCTTCGGTTGAGACAGCTTCCAACACTTGAGATGAAGGGAGTGCAGCTGGAGGAGGTCCAGTCAACAATGAATGGGTTCAACTTGATCCCTTAATCCAAGCAGCTATTGTACAAGCTGTAGCCACTGCAGTGAAGAACTTGAACCCAGAGGGGTCTGCGGGAGGCCGTGAAAGAACTGCGGAAGGACCAGAAGGAGGTGGTAGGAAAGATGATGGAGAAGAAAAAGAGGCTTCGAGTGAGGTAAAGTCTGTGAAAGTTGATGATAGGAAGAGGGGCCGAGGTGGTTGCAACTATAAGTCCTTCAAAGGATGTGACCCGCCAAAGCTGACCGGTTTAGGAGACGCAATCGCTACTCTCCAATGGATAACCGCCATGGATAAGATTATCCGCATTAGCGAGTGTCATCCCGATCAAGCTGTCGGTTATGCCACCCACTCATTTGAAGAGGAGGCGAAGTACTGGTGGGAAAGTGTGGAGCAGAGGAAGACTCAAGGAGAGATTAAGACAATGAAGTGGGAGGATCTGAATGAGTTGGTTATGAAGAAATTATGTGCTGACGCCGAGGTCGAGAGGGCGGAGATGAAGTTTCTAAACTTGAAAGCTGGGACGATGACACATCGTGAGTACACCACCGAGTTCAACCGAATGTCTAGGTTGGTGCCCGATATGGTCAACACTGAGGCAAAGAGAATCAAGTGCTATGTGAGGGGATTGCCACCGAAAGTCCGCACGCTAGTCAGGACAAGTAAACCTGCTACCTTTGACTCTGCTGTCGAACTCGCAGAGATGGTTTATGCGGACCTGGCTGCGGATGATATTGGGGTGGAAAAGAGAAGAAATATAAGAAGTGGGTCAATGTCAAACAACCAGGTACTCCGTTGTGGAACTCCAAGGAAAAGAAGTAGAAAGTGTGGGAGAAGAAGTCGTGCAAAACTTGCGGTAAGATGCATGGTGGCGAGTGCAAGTGGGGTACTGGTTCTGATGTGTGCCACAAGTTTGGGAAATCCTGATGTGTGTCTAATGAATGCTCTTTCTAAGTAACTCACAACTAAGCTTTAAATTTATAAAACAAGACTCCTAAAGAAACCACACAAAACCGGCAAGTGTACCGATCACTAATAGTATAGACCTAAGGAAGTCCGAGTATCGAACACAAGGACACGTTAAAACGTTTTTAATACTTAACCCTAACCAAGACTCACCTAAGATATTAATATTTTTAAAATGATTTTTATTAATTAACTACTTTACCTAACTTAACTAAACTTGACGAAACACTTAACGAAACTTGGAAGCTTAACTGCAATCGGAAAAAACGTCTACCTAGGTAAGAATCATATTGAAGGTATAATAAGGTAATGGATTGAAGACTCTCACGACACCGGTTCCTAAGGATGACTCAACTAAGGTTAACTCAAGAAAGCTAGATCACCTCTCAGTCTCACTAACAAACTCTAACATACACTTAGTTGATTTTAAGAACAAATCGGGAAACGAATTGTTAAAGTGCTCTAATGTCGACTCTCCTCTCGGGCTCACCAACACACTAACCTAATGGAGACGAATACTACGCAACCAAGGATAGAGGAACAATTTAGTTTAACTTAAACTAGATCAACTAATCGCTCAAAACCCAAACCCGACAAGAACCAAACCCGCTCTCGCGCAATCCTAATTATAATAAGCAAAAGCTATGAGAAGAGTTTACTTCCTATCACCTCTCGGTCTCTAAGAAGGTGTTCACCCGCTGAATCTAATCAATTAATACACTTACTTAAACCCTACGGTTGATCACCCCGCAAACAATCTCTAGATACAAAGTAAAGAGTTCAAACAAGCTAAAATCATTCAAAACCTATTCAATTAATCATAGCAAGGGGTATTTGAGTATAACTAAAAAATTCACAGCCACTAAACATAACCTAATTCAATGTTAAACCAAACTTTTCATTAACAATTCAAGTCATGATAATCAACAATCCATATTACTCATTAAAACCTAACAATAAATATCTAACCTAGGTAGAACTAACAAGTTTAGCCAATCATAATCAATGAGCAGTAGAAAAAATAGATATAAATGATAAGCATGCTCATATAAATCTGATTACAAAAGGTTTGAATGCTTAAAAACCAAAAACGAACTCACAAACGTTAAAATAGTCAAAACCAACAACCGAAGGATAAAGATGTAACCGTAAGCTTGTCCTCCTTGGTTTCTCCTCTAGAGCAGGTGTTGGATGGCTGGAAACTTGAATAATTTCGTTCATAGGGTTTTAGGGTTTATATATGTTTAAACACCTCCTTCCTAATATAAAATAGGTTAAAACAAGCCCACTAGGCCCACTAGAAGACAAAATAGACGTGGTAGCTGATTTTTGAACATTCTTGGCAGCCTTGGGACATGTTAGAATCTACCACATGCTTCTTGAATGGTATGACCTGGTCGCGTAGCTCGAACATGACATTTTCTGACGTTTTTCGATTTTCAGCTCGTTTATCTTCGTTTTTGTGTACCGGCTTCATCCGAGCTCCGTTTTAGCTGATTCTTTTTCCATTTGACTTGTTTTCTCGCTCTCTTCAACATGGGACCTATCACATACACAAACATGTAATTTAATGCAAGAATAACAAAATAATTGTTAACGTTTAAGCACAAAATAACATAAAAACTATTAGAAAAACATGTGTGTTTTACATCACATCAAACATCCCCACACTTAAACCTTTTTCGTCCATGAAAAAGAAATCTACACAGGATCATAACCAAGTGAAAAACAACAAACTCCCATATTATTAATCATTATCAAAACATAAGAAACAGCTCGACATATTGACCGCGATTGCCGATATTGTTGTCCACTTAAACCCAGCCACCAGCCAATCAAGCCCCCCTTTTGCATTAAACGTTTTAAGTCCAATAATTAAGGCTACACCTACCCCATCTCAGACAAAGAGAGCTAGAAAAACTAGAGTTGAAGAAAACTGGTTCGACAAATCACCATAAGCCAAGGACTCGTTGATAGTACTAATTAGATGCACTCGGTGAAATTTTGATGGATGAATGGTCATGTGGAGGTCGTACGAGCTATTCCTAAATATTATTGGACTTTGTACTATAAATTCCTAATTTTTATTTATTGACTAAGAACCTTCGAGCCCCAATAGTGTATCCTCAGAGTCACCATCCCCAAGGTAAAACGTAAACTCTAACTCCCGTCTAGTATGTGCATCTTTGGCCTCTTTTTCTAACTTTAAACAATGTTTTTTTGGCATTTTCCAATGCATAACTTTCTTCATAAGCATTTTGCTTTTCTTGAACAACTTTTGATAATACAATACATAACAAACTTTCAAAACATACTCTTTCAAAACATACTTTTTTTTTCATCTTTTTTTTCCAATCTTTTATATCACCCTAAAATATATAACTATTTCTAAGCTCGTAAAAAGATGGACATGTACATGTGGTGGTGTGCTATTTTGAGTGCATTTAATTCTTACCATCTAAAAGTTTTCAGATTATGGTAATCCTCCCTAAGCATCGAAATTCGGTTTCACCATTTTTAAATTATTATACATATAAAAACTTGCTAAAGAGGATTATCAAAGCTAGTTGGGCCTACTGACACATCCCAAATCAGATATGCAAACCATCCCTTCTTTTATTATTATATTATATATTTTTCAAAAGTTCCGAGAGTTCGTTAACACAACGGTAATAATATCTTTTCCTGCTTAACGTAGAAGAAAAACAATTTTCAAGGGACATTTTTCTTTAAATTTTTTACTTTAAATATTAACTCTCAAGATTTTCAATATTCTTTTATTTTTCTTAAAAATGAAAACGTCAGTTCCCAATCCCACACTTAAATTTCACATTGTCCTCAATGTGAGACAAGGAAAAGACAAAACTAAACATAAAGAAAAATAAAGTAGAACAGACACCCCTGATATATATGACCATGCAAGCGTGCGGTGAATCATGTTCCTCGCCCTCCTATTCGAACGCAAGTTTAAAACTCCAGTGCTCTCTATCAAGCTATCACTAACAAACGAAAGCATATTGCATCCCCACACTTGTTTAAAACTCCAGCTCATCAACCGTCATCAACCAACCAAGGAATAACCTGCAAGTAAGAGAAGAAACACCTGGCAAAACTCGAAAATAAAAATGAAAATAAAATAATAAGGAAGGATATTACCGGGTTGCCTCCCGGGAAGCGCTAAGTTTATTGAATAGTCTTCAGCCGGACTCGCTCCCGAAACCACAATCAGGAGGCTTCTCCTTTCTCCTCTTCCCATCGATGCTCCTCAACACTCTCCTTTTACAATTGGTCAGGAAGAAACCAATTGCACAACTCTCATGGGCCCGACCATATGAATTAAACTCGGCCCACCAACTCTTGAACTCCCCCAAAAATGGTTCAATGAAGTGAAACGAGGAAGTCAATCTCTTCATCACCCTACGATTTCTTCGGCCAGAAATCCTCCTTCTAGTTCCTTTAGCCAAACTTTTAAACCTTAACACGTCCCGAATAGAGATTGAGTACGGTTTGTGTTTTGGTTTTTCACAATCGAGGTGAAGTGTAGGAAGCACCGAATCACTTACTACATCATGACTCTCCTTACAAAGCTCCTTCTCGATCCCTACACTTGGCTCCTTATATATTAAATCTTCAAGCAGCTTTAGATCACCAAGTGGGTCAAACTCGCCTTCATCCGTAGTGGCAAAGTCCATCAACTCTTCACCAAACTCATCCTTAAATTTTTCCTCCCAAGAGGGAACATACTCCTCTATTCTCTCCTCCTCCATTCCGGTATCTTCAATCTCGCTCAGGGTTTCAAACAAAGGTGGATTCAAAGGAGGAACATATTCCAAATAATTTCAATTAGCAAACAACACATCATCTATTATTTCCTCCAATTCTGGGGTGAGCTCTAATATATTCCCTGACAAATCTTTATACCCTAAGAATTTGCCCATTTGATCATATGCAAATCGGTATGGAGGAGGCTTTGCCAAAAGTGATTCCCATGGAGCTTTACGTGCGTCGACTTCTTTATTTCTCCTCTCATAAGCATCATGCACCCAGTGATCCCCACCACACACTTCGTACCATGGCGTTCCAACCTGTCGTCCGAACATATTTCCTGTAAAGAACACTCAAAAGAAAAGGATCACGGGCACCAGATAAAAATAGAATAAATTACTAAAAATAAAATTAAACTAAACTAAACTAGTTAAAAATAACTAATCTAATCTAAGTATACGAAATACAATAGGCAAGTCTCTTACTCGAGTCGTTCTCAATACGCCTCAAACCGTGTCCCCGGCAACGGCGCCAAAAACTTGATGTGTGTCTAATGAATGCTCTTTCTAAGTAACTCACAACTAAGCTTTAAAATTATAAAACAAGACTCCTAAAGAAACCACACAAAACCGGCAAGTGTACCGATCACTAATAGTATAGACCTAAGGAAGTCCGAGTATCGAACACAAGGACACGTGAAAACGTTTTTAATACTTAACCCTAACCAAGAATCACCTAAGAATATTAATATTTTTAAATGATTTTTATTAATTAACTACTTAACCTAACTTAACTAAACTTGATGAAACACTTAACGAAACTTGGAAGCTTAACTGCAATCGGAAAAAACGTCTACCTAGGTAAGAATCATATTGAAGGTATAATAAGGTAATGGATTGAAGACTCTTAAGACACCGGTTCCTAAGGATGACTCAACTAAGGTTAACTCAAGAAAGCCAGATCACCTCTTAATCTCACTAACAAACTCTAACTTACACTTAGTTGATTTTAAGAACAAACTGGGAAACGGATTGTTAATGTGCTCTAATGTCGACTCTCCTCTCGGGCTCACCGACACACTACCCTAATGGAGACGAATACTACGCAACCAAGGATAGAGGAACAATTTAGTTTAACTTAAACTAGATCAACTAATCGCTCAAAACCCAAATCCGACAAGACCCAAACCCGCTCTCGCGCGATCCTAATTCTAACAAGAAAAAGCTATGAGACGAGTTAACTTCCTATCACCTCTCGGTCTCTAAGAAGGTGTTCACCCGCTGAATCTAATCAATTAATATACCCACTTAAACCCTACGGTTGATCACCCCGCAAACAATCTCTAGACACAAAGTAAAGAGTTCAAACAAGCTAAAATCAATCAAAACCTATTCAATTAATCAAAGAAAGAGGTATATGAGTATAACTAAAAAATTCGCAGCCACTAAGCACAACCTAATTCAATGTTAAACCAAACTTTTCATTAACAATTCAAGTCATGATAATCAACAATCCATATTACTCATTAAAACCTAACAATAATCATCTAACCTAGGTAGAACTAACAAGTTTAGCCATTCATAATAAATGAACAGTAGATAAAATAGATATAAATGATAAACATGCTCACATAAATCTGATTACAAAAGGTTTGAATGCTTAAAAACCAAAAACGAACTCACAAACGTTAAAATAGTCAAAACCGACAACCGAAGGATAAAAGATGTAACCGTAAGCTTGTCCTCCTTGGTTTCTCCTCTAGAGCAGGTGTGGGATGGCTGGAAACTTGAATAATTTCTCTCATAGGGTTTTAGGGTTTATATATATGTTTAAACACCCCCTTCCTAATATGAAATAGGTTAAAACAAGCCCACTAGGCCCACTAGAAGACAAAATAGACGTGGTAGCTGATTCTTGAACATTCTTGGCAGCCTTGGGACATGTTAGAATCTACCACATGCTTCTTGAATGGTATGACCTGGTCGCGTAGCTCGAACATGACATTTTCTGACGTTTTTCGATTTTCAGCTCGTTTATCTTCGTTTTTGTGTACCGGCTTCATCCGAGCTCCGTTTTAGCTGATTCGTTTTTCATTTGACTCGTTTTCTCGCTCTCTTCAACATGGGACCTATCACATACACAAACAGGTAATTTAATGCAAGAATAACAAAATAATTGTTAACGTTTAAGCACAAAATAACATAAAAACTCATAGGAAAACATGTGTGTTTTACATCACATCAAATCCCATGGTGGGGAATGCCGGTTAGGGTCAAATGTGTGTTACAAGTGTGGGAAGGTGGGGCATTTTGCTCAAAATTGCCATGCAAAGCCCGCGTGTTATAAGTGCGGTCAGACCGGCCACCTAGCGAGGGCTTTCACGGGCGGTGAAGCTGGAGGAGGTGAGAAGAAGGATGCTGATCAGGCTAGACCAAGAACTAGAGCCTACATGCTGACTCAAGAGCAAGCCAAGCAAATTCCAGATGTCGTGACAGGTACGTTTCTAGTAAACGGTATTTCCGCTTCTGTATTGTTCGATTCGGGTGCAAACAAAAGTTTCGTTGCCACGCCATTTACTGAATTAGCTAAAATGAAATGTAGCATAGTGTCTGAAACCTTTATAGTAGAAACCTCTAGTGACTCCTTGGTTAAAATAATAAAAATGGTTAAGAACGCTAAAATAGAATTAGAGGGACAAGAGTTCCCAGTTACTTTGTACGTTATGACCTTAGGAGGGTTCGATGTGGTATTGGGGATGGATTGGCTGTCTGAGTATGAAGCTCAGATAGTGTGTAAGAGTAGGATTATAAGGTTAAAGTCCTTGGATGGTAGTGAGGTGACGGTTTATGTGATAAGGAAAGTTCCGGGCTTAATGTCGTTTCGATGATAAAAGCCGAGGGTTTGTTAAGGCGAGGGTGCGGTACCTACCTGGCGTATGATGTCAACGCTACGGGTGAGACAAAAGAAATGAAAGATGTTCCTATTGTGCGCGACTACCCAGAAGTATTCACAGAGGATCTTCCGGGGTTGCCGCCGGAGTGAGAAATAGAATTCCAGATAGATTTAGTACCAGGAGCCCAACCCATCGCGAAAGCGCCTTACCGTCTAGCTCCGTCCGAGATGAAAGAATTGATGTCCCAACTGCAAGAACTCCTCGACAAGGGTTTTATTAGACCAAGTGTTTCCCCGTGGGGCGCACCAGTGTTGTTCGTGAAGAAGAAGGATGGAAGCATGAGAATGTGCATAGACTATCGCGAGTTGAATAAGCTTACAGTAAAGAATAGATATCCTTTGCCAAGTATTGATGATCTGTTTGACCAAGTACAAGGTTCATGTTGGTTCTCACGAATAGATCTCATATCAGACTATCATCAGCTCAAGGTGAAAGAGGCAGACATCCCTAAGACAGCGTTTCGGACGCGATATAGACACTTCGAGTTCCTCGTGATGTCATTCGGTCTAACAAATGCTCCTGCAACATTTATGGACATGATGAATAAGGTGTGTCGGCCGATGTTGGATAAGTCAGTTATCATCTTCATTGATGATATACTGATTTATTCAAAGAATGAGTCTGATCATGCTGAGCATCTAAGAGAAGTGCTAGAGAAGTTGAAGGAAGAGAAGTTGTATGCTAAGTTTTTGAAATGCGCGTTCTGGTTGCGAGAAGTGCAATTTCTAGGTCACGTGATTAATCCTGAAGGGATTACCGTGGACCCAACTAAGATTGAAGCGATAACGAATTGGAAGACTCTACAGAATCCGACTGATATACGAAGCTTCTTAGGGTTAGCTGGCTACTATTGGAGATTCATCGAAGGTTTCTCCAAGATAACCGCACCGTTGACCGGTATGACCCGAAAGTCGATAGTATTCAGTTGGGGTAAGTTTCAAGAAGAGGCTTTTCAGGAGTTAAAGAAGAGACTTACGCAAGCCCCAATCCTTGCTCTACCTGATGGTGACGAGGATTTGGTTGTTTGTACTGATGCTTCGCATCCTGGGTTAGGCTGCGTGTTAATGCAACGAGAGAAGGTGATAGCTTACGCGTCTAGACAGTTGAAGGTCCATGAGAGTACTTATCCGACGCATGATCTAGAGCTTGCGGCAGTAGTGCACGCCTTAAAGATATGGAGGCATTACCTGTATGGTACTAAGTGTACTATCTACACAGATCATAAGAGTTTAAAGTACTTCTTCGAGCAGAAAGAATTAAACATGAGGCAGAGAAGGTGGTTAGGATTGATAAAAGATTACGACTGCGACATTAAGTACTACCCCGGTAAAGCTAATGTGGTCGCCGACGCGCTAAGTCGTAAGAACGAGGAAGTCCTTGCAACAGTGAAGTCATACCAGCTGATTATGAACTCAAGTCTCTTTGAAGAAATTATCAAGGTGCAGTCAGAAGTGTTAGTAGATGAGAAGTTAGTAAAGAAGAAGAGAATTTACGGCCAACAAGATGAGTTGATGGAAAACACTCATGGTGTTAAGACTAGATTTGACCGTATGTGAATTCCACGCCATGGAGATCTCAGAGGTTGAATCTTAGACGAGGCTCATAAGTCAAGATATTCGATTCATCCAGGAGCTACAAAGATGTATCAACATTTGAAAAGAGACTACTGGTGGCCTGGAATGAAGAATGATGTAGTAGATTATGTTAGCAAGTGCTTAACTTGTTTACAAGTCAAATCCGAACATCAAAAGCCTTATGGGAAGATGCAACCGCTAGAGATACCTGAGTGGAAATGGGAACACATCACCATGGATTTCATAACTAAGCTACCTCGTACAGCTAAGCATCATGATACCATCTGGGTGATTGTGGACCGTTTGACCAAGAGTGCTCACATTCTGCCCATACGAGAGGCCATCTCGTTAGAAATGTTAGCAAGTTTGTTCATCAAAGAGGGAGTATCTAAGCATGGAGTGCCACTTTCGATCGTGTCCGATAGAGATACTCGATTCACTTCGAGGTTCTGGAAGAAATTCCATGAAGCTATGGGAACGAGATTGAACATCAGTACTGCGTATCATCCTCAAACAGATGGACAGTCTGAAAGGACAATCCAAACCCTTGAGGATATGCTACGTGCTTGTGTTTTAGACTTTGGTGGAAGTTGGGATGATCACCTGTATCTAGCAGAGTTCTCCTATAACAACAATTACCATTCAAGTATTGGTATGCCACCATTTGAGATGCTCTACGGTAGGCGGTGTAGGACCCCGGTGTGTTGGGGGGAGATTGGTCAGAAAGAAATGGGAAGCCTAGAAGTGGTTCAAGAAACGTCTTCAAAGTTTGATCAGATCAAAGCAAGAATGAAAGCCACTCAAGACAGACAGAAGTCATATGCGGATAAGCGGCGAAGACCGATTCAGTTTAACGTTGGTGACAATGTGATGCTTAAGGTCTCGCCTTTGAAAGGAATTATTCGTTTTAGAAAGAGAGGGAAGTTGAGTCCGAGGTACATCGGACCGTTTAAAATTGTAGATCGAGTGGGGGAAGTAGCCTATAAGCTGGATTTACCCGATGAGTTAGAAGGAATTCATTCAACCTTCCATGTTTCTCATCTGAGAAAATGTCTAGCCGATGACACGTCCCACGTGCCATTGATAGACATCGAGGTTGATGAACAGCTGAACTACATTAAACAACCAATATAAATCGTTGATCGCAAGGAGAAGCAGCTTCGTCACAAGGTTATACCTTTGGTAAAAGTGATATGGAAGCACCGCAAAGAATCAGATGCAACTTGGGAAGCTGAGGATGAGATGCGCAGGTTTTACCCTAATCTGTCTAAGTAGATAGTTAGGGTTCGGGAACGAAACCTCTTTAAGGAGGTAAGACTTGTAACATCCTAAAATTTCGTATTTATTAAAGAAAGTCGCGTTTAGTTATTGGGCCTAAATAATTAACTAGTATAAATTATAGATCATGGACTTAGACTACAAGGGTAATGGGCCTTAAGTCCATGGGCTTTAAGGGATATAAATACCCCTTAAACCATCCTAAAACCCTAACTATCATTTCCATCTTTCATAAATCTCTACACACTCAAAACACACACATACACTACACCATATTTCGGCCGAGAGATAGAGAGGTGAGATCCGAGCAAGCAAACGTGATTCAAGATAGATACAAGATCTAGAGCCCTTAAGCAAGTTAACCAAGACCAAAGAACGCATCAAGGTAAGCCGTTTGCCTTTGAAGTTTACGTTTTTATAAACGTTTAGTCTTGAAACTTGAGTCTAGAATAGATCGGATGTAAACAAGGCATAAAGTTGCAAACTTGGTAATAAACATGATTGAAATAAACCCGAAATGGAAACGACTCGATTAAATGAACCCTTGAACCTAGGTGGAACGTTTTAGTTTAAAGGATCAAACATTATGTTTCGTTCGGGTCAAGTTAGGTCCGTAATCAGTCTAGGGAATGGGTGGAACTGAGACCGAACCATAATAAGCGAGTTAGGGGCTCGAGACGCACGTTTTGATTGATAAAACGGACCCCGCCGGCAGCAACTCGTTACAGCAAACTTGTTGTATAAGTTCGCTGACTAAGCAAGTTCGCCAGTCCACGAACAAGTTCGCCGAACGCTATCATCGCTGAGCACTAACTTCGCCAGATATTAAGTTCGTGTCACACCCCACTTTAGGGCCTAGGCGTGTGACCACAAGTTGGTACCTCTTTTGTAAATAAATCAGAGTTGTAGGTTTTATTTCAGCGGAAGTCTTTAATAAAATATTATTACTTTGAAAACTTATTAAAAAGTCGGGTTTAAATACCCGTTCATCGTTTACAATACAATTCTTTTAGAAAACATAACTCTTTGTAATATTTTGAAATAAAATATCTGAGTCATCAGATAGCATCTAATAACTATAACTCCAATCTTCTATTCCTTCTTTCTTGTCTGTTCTAACCTTTCTTGTTTCCCTGTAAGATGGGTGGGAAAAATACGTCAGCACAAAGCTGGTGAATAACGCTGACTCTAAAAAATCTTTTCAATACCTTTGTGAAACCAACAATAATACATGTGTGACTACTCATTAGGCACCCAACTAAATTGGGATCAAATTACCTTAAGTACCTTGTACAATTAACTATATACACAATATCATTTCTCTGAACAGTCCCGTAGACCTTCAGAGGCATGTTGATGATATGCATGGCTTCGGGAAAATGCCGAGTCACCATGTATGTTTGGATCCAGACACATGTATACTCTTAATAAGAGTGTTCTTTTCTTATTATTGTACACAAAGTTTTAAGCAAACATTCTGACTCATTATAAAGGTTTGGGGCATATTCACCTTGTCGTTTTGGGATCGGCTTCAACACTGTCCGAGGGTCTTTCCCTTGCTATCTCGCACCTATAGTACGAGTATAGCCTTCTCTTTCGGATCAGCTTCAATACACTGTCCGCGGGTCTTTCCCTCTTCTTTGTTATCTCGCACCTATAGTACGAGTATAACTTTTGTATAAATAACTAGATCAATGATCTAGCTTCAAACCTTTAGTCTGTTTTGTATAGCTTTAACCTTGACAAAATCATTTGTTTATTCAAAACGTTTGGACCTTTAGTCCCTTCGTTTGTTTATCATTTACACACGATGTTTCTTCTTCAAGAAGAAACATTACTTTATAATATTAAATTTCTTAATAATAGAAATTACATCCCTTGAATAAACTTGCTTACGTTTCTTAATCAAGAAGAAACTATATTTTAACTATAACCTTTGCTTAAGAAAAGTTATTTTATTCTTAATCGTAATCAAGGTTTGGCTATAACTTTGACTATGGTCTAAGCCAAATAATAATATAATAATAACTTAGGCAGAACCCCTTACCTCGCACGGGTATTCGGAGTTATATATTCCTAAGTTTATACGGGCAGAACTTCTACTCTATACGTACGTTTGTCGAGGCGTTCTTGATCAACTCTTATTGGCACGTAAATCTAGGCAATGTTCGGTCGCCGGGTCATGTACGTACTTCGAGATAGAATGTCGGGTTAACTCTTGGGTGGCACGCACTTCGAGGAAAACACCGGGTTTTTGGTAGGGATTACGATGTGTTCTTTGTCGGGTCGGTGGCATGCAAAACGGTGTTCGGCACGCAAACCGAGGTTGAGAGAGAAAGTTGTTTTAGAAAGAGAGTGGAGGTGTGCATACAAATGAGCCGATCACCCCCCCTATTTATAGCAAATTTTGGATCCTATCGCGATACGCGATATGTCCTTCTTTCTCTACGCGATGCTCTCTTTCATCAGGTTACGCCACGTGTCGCCACGTGGCCTGACACGTTTTGCCACGTGGTCTGCCACGTGTCATGTCGGGCTGCCACGTGTCACCTGAGTGTGACACGTGTTGATGCGTCATCTCGGCCCATCGCGATACGCAATGGCCGTCCTCTTGGACTCACCGCG
This sequence comes from Bidens hawaiensis, assembly GCF_021521415.1. Classification (NCBI taxonomy): domain Eukaryota; kingdom Viridiplantae; phylum Streptophyta; class Magnoliopsida; order Asterales; family Asteraceae; genus Bidens; species Bidens hawaiensis. The sequence continues at coordinate 526,368 of NW_027491482.1, forward strand.
TAGCCCGATGGGTCCTGGGATAATATTTTTCAGTTTTAGTCCCTCTTCTTTGATAGCTTGTCATTTCTAGTCTTATTCTCGTTGTCCAAAAATACTAAGGCGGCTCTTAAAGCGGCTCGCGGCGATGCGAGCGTGCGAAATGCAAAGTGCGCCATCAAAGCGCCACATTGCGCCCAACGCCCTTCGCCGTCGCCGTCGCCATCGCCATCGCCATCGTCCTCGTTCTCGACGAGCCACATTGCGCCCAACGCCCTTCGCCGTCGCCATCGCCATCGTCCTCGTCCTCGGCCGAGCCCGAGCGCATGCGCGTGCGCGTCGGGTGCTACGCACCCTCCACTAGGACCACTTGGTGCATGATATTCATAAAAGAATATTACTATGGAAACTTTCTTTCTTATAAAATGTTTCCATTTCTTTACCACTTTCCATGTGGGATGGATTCCATCTTCCTTATTTATACCTTGGTGGAATGCTTCCACTTTCTTACATCTTTCAATGTGGAATGGAATTTCTTTCATGTAAGTAAACTTAACTTAGTAAATATTTTTATTTCCTTATTTTTCTTATATTTCTTTATTTAAGAAAAATAAGTTCGCCGCTGGACCCTAAGTTCGCTTACTTAAGTTCCCCTACACTTAAGTTCGCTAATGTTAAGTTCGCATGTTATTAAGTTCGCTTAACGCCCATGTAAAAGAAAACTAATACTAGACCGTTAGGTTAGACGAGTATTGATACGTGTAACCTATATACAGTTAGAGAGCACAGTTAAAGAGAGGAATCACGATAAACGGAGAAAGGAACCGCATTCAGGTGAGTTTCTAGCCCCATTTTCCTTGTTATATTTTCGGGGCTGCGTGCATACTCGATGCGATTAGTTAATACACTTACCTTAAGTGGTAAATGTATGCCTTATATGATATATGTATGAATGAATGCTTGACGATGCATGAACGATCTTCGGATATTGCATGTACCGTCAAGGGATAGTTTAAAGTTATGTTGATATATATATATATATATATGCATATGATATATAGATGATGTATGTACGTATGGAAGGCATAATTATGAAAGTAGAGAAAGGTATAGAAGGTACGGTTAGAAGGGGAACTGACCCTAATAATATCCGCGAATGTAAGGTACGGACCCTAATAATATCCGCGAATGTAGAGTACGGACCCTAATAATATCCGCGAATGTATGGAACGAACCCTAATAATATCCGCGAATGTAGGGAACATACCCTAATAATATCTGCGAATGTTCTAGGACGAGGTATATGTATTTGTGTATGTATAAAAGGAAAGGGAGAAGGTACGATAGTATGAACGTACGAGGAAAGGTAAAGGACTATGTATGTATATGTACTTTCGGGTACGTGTATATGAATGTGTAAGGACGTACTGTATGTTACCTGATTAATTAGAACTAACTCAGCGTAGCTGACTTTTAGTATGCACGCAGGTGAGTAGAATGAGGCAATTTGCATGAGGGGAAGCACATGGCATGATCTTGAAAAAGCTGGCATCTCAAAAAATGTTATGTTATTTTAAAAGACAAAGTTTATGTTTAAATAATTTGAATGCTCGATGAGGCAAGGATTATGGTTATGGGATGTAATGGTTTAAATGTTTCTAATGTTCCGCGAATGTTTTTAATTAACTCTGATATTTAGAACTGCGTTTATGAATAAATCCAACATGAAAGTAGGGCTACCGGTAACGGGGCCTTACACCTTAACCTTAATCAAGCATTCTATAAAACGGCTTTGGGATTTCCAAAAATCAGTTTAATATCTCATAAAAATATTAAATTTTAGGGTTTTGAAAATCTGGACTGATATTGTTGACAACTTGATAATCAACTCTTATATTGCTACTGAATGTCTACTGAATGAAATGCTTGAAGTTACAGTTCATTATTATGTGAATTTGTGATCATGTGATTCAATTTAACAATATTGTTTTATGATTTCTTGGTTAGTGATAACACCATGATCATGAGGCGCTGTGAGGCTAATATGCGCAGTGGCGAAGCTTGAGCAATGTCATAGGGGTGACCGAAATCACGGACCAAAAATTTTTTGGGTCTGTACTTTCGAGTCGGGTAATGTCAAACAACATAAAGTCGAATTATTTAATTTTTCTTCATTCATTAAAAGGACTATTCTTACAATCATGGTCGTAGAAATTTTTGGCGCTAGTTGGATGGTGGGTACCGACTACGAATTAATCACATCATACATTTTATGTATAACTAGATTTTTACCCAGCGCAACAGCGGTGGTAAAATCCAAGTGTTGTCGGACCCAAGCATTAAGCCGGTAAGTCGACGCGAATTCGATCGGTTTTTGTGATGTGTGTTAGTGTACCGAAATTAAACCAAATATATAAACCAAAATTATAAAAGTTGAGGTGAACCAAAATGGTGGCGCTAGTCTATAAAACTCAAGCGTTGATAAAAGTCGATCGTTGTCAATCCTGGAACTTAAACAAAAAAATTGACGTTCGCTGGGTTTCATTACGTTCGTTACGATAACTGAACTACGTCGAGCAGGTTAGTAAAACTCGGAGTACGGTGGTAAAACCCAAGTGTTGTCGACCCTAATCATTGAACCGGTAAGTCGACGTGAATTCGGTCGATTTTGGTGACGTGTGTTATTGTACCGGAATTAAAACCAAATATAAAACAAAAAAGTATAAAAGTTGAGGTGGACCAATAGGGTGACGTCAGTCTGTAAAACATGAGCGTTGGTAAAAGTCGATTGTTGTTAATCCGGACTAAAACACAAAAAAAACGGCGTTCGTTCGGTTTTCATTACATTCGTTGCGACGACTGAACTAAAGAAACAAAAACAAACTTTGCGCACTAGTTTGGTGCCACCAAGTGGCCCAATAAGGCACTTGCGGCACCAAACTTTCTATTTATTATATATAATAACTAGATTTTAACACGGCGCGTTGCGCCGGGCAGGTTAGTAAAACTCAGATAGTGGTAAAATCCAAGTGTTGTCGGCCCTAGGCATTAAGCCGGTAAGTCGACGACTCGACGCGAATTTGGTCGATTTCTGCGACTTGTGTTATTGTACCGAAATTAGGCCAAATATATAAACAAAAAAACTATAAAAGTTGAGGTGAACCAATATGATGACGTTAGTCGGTAAATCTCGAGCGTTGGTAAAATCCGATCGTTGTCAATCCTGTAAATTAAACAAAAAAATTTGATGTTCGCTTGGTTTTCATTACGTTCGTTACGATGACTAAGCTAAAGAAACAAAAATAAATTTTACGGACCAGTTCGGTGCCGCAAGTGGCCTAATAAGGCACTTGCGGCACCAAACTTTCTTTTTATTATATATAATAATTTTGCAAATATAAATATAAATATATATATATAGTAGAATTTATACCTTTTATACATAAAATTAGAAGTTGAAGGAGTTAGAAGTAAAATTTGCGTAAAGTTGTTTTAAATTAACTAACAAATCTAGAGGGTTTAGATGTAAATAAGCATGTTTCTTTACCTACTTTCTTCAACCTTCAATATTCAGTGACGTCTCCGTTCATCACAAAGAGCACTACGGCACAAACCCTAGCCCCAAACCAAGTTCAATCTCGGTCCAAATTGAGGTAGGAACTCATTCCACTTGACTGATTTGGTCTAATTTTGACCATTTGTCATCCAAATCTAGACCCATTTTTGACCGATTATTGTCCGATTGTAGAAAAAAAAATCAAACGTTGGAATTTTATTAAAAAAAATAAAGAGCAAGGGTGACCAATAGCTTACACGGAGGTGACCGGACTCAATACCTATAAAATTTTTGGACGAAATCATGAAAATTTGCCTTACTAACCGAACAAACAGGGTGACCGGGGCCACCCCGGGTCCCTCTTGAGCCGCGCCCCTGAATATGCGATAAGTTGCAAGAATGCAAACGTTATGAAAAGGATTGAATAATGAATACCGTAGATGTGCTTATGCACTATGATCATAGAATAAAAGATATGTGGTTAATGAGTGAAGAGTATGAGTTAAGGAATTGTGTGTTATGTAAACGAATGCATACACACATGGACTATAGGATTATATATGCTTATATGATAGAAATTTTATGCTACTTGTATGGCTAATAATTCTGGAAAAATTATTTCCAGTAAACAATCAATCTTTATGTCATCTCAAACATATAATATAACAATGTGGCGTATAGAATGATATAGATATTACTTGGAATGGTAGTTCTCTTTAAAACATACATATACAATTAATATCCTACATTGCATAAATTGTAGATAAAGGACATAGAAATCAGATTGAGAAAACAACGTCCATACCAATTTCAAGTTATGATGCAACTTTATGAAATTATGACACCTAAAATTACTAAGTCTAACCAATACTAATTAATGTGCCACTATTAAATCGTGTGTACACAACACCTTGAACCAACTCAATTGGTTCTCTTAGACTCCACAAAACCAATCCCTACAACAAGTAACAAGAAAGATATATTTTGGCCAAGTCAAAGACATACTTTGTGCTTGCGTCTATCAAGGAAGTCTTGAATGTGTAAAACTCAGTTTAGGGTAAGAACTAGGACCAACATGTGACAAAAATATAGAAAGATTCTTATCCGTAGACACTAAAACAAGTTACACTCTTTCCTTACCTGGACCAAACTGTCGATATCCTAAACGACATAAACGATACCCATGAGCTGCAAACATGATGGAATAAGATTCCCTCTTCAAACCATCACTATTTCTCACAGAGAAGAAGAGAGAGAGAGAGAGCTTGGAACCAATGATGACACTTGCAGGTGTATGGGCTGGGATTAATGCCTCAAAAAGGGTATTGTACACTCCATTTAGGCACCCCAAGACCACAAAATTTCATTTATGTCTATGATAAGTCGCTATCTATCTAGGAGAAACAAACAAGCACAAACAACTCACCAAAACCCATTGTTTCTGAGTATAAAGAAGCACAAAGTGCAGCTATGAATAAGAACCCTTGGATCAGATTTTTGATCCACCAATGAGATGTAAGTACAAGGATCAAGCTCTCTGTAAGTACAAGGCCTTATTTCATTTCATTCTTGCACCACACCTCACTAAAACTCTTCTAGCTCAGTTTCAACTTATGTCCGGAAAATAAGTCCATTGAAAACGATTATAATCTCTATCCACACTCCCAAATTCCGACCTACCATCACCACCCACCACCGCCACCATTGCTCCCAGCCATAACCACCATCACCCGCCGCTTACTATCGGCACCGCCACCACCGCCCATTATTACCACCACCTGCCACCACCAACGATCGCTCTCGCCGCCACTTCCCACCACTACCATTACTGCTCGCTGCCCTTCACCACTATCACACCGCCACTCACTACCATTTTTATTTTATTTTGACTTTTTCTAGTTTACCAAAAAATAAAAACTAATAACTAATGTCATTCCCACATGGTAACCAAACATGTCAATGGAATGGTAATGATCCATTCCATTACCCCATTCATTCCATTCTCTCGCTCATTACATTCCATCGTTCATTCCATTATCTCACACCAGACAGAAATGTTGATTAGTTTCTTATTTTAACCGAGTTTGAACTACAAGAAAATAATGCATTTGGTGCTACAAATCAGCAGCAAGTAGACCCTTTTGTGCTCCAGAAGCTATACCTAATCGTGGTGGTGATTTAGATGTTATTCAACATGTTAACTTTGATGTTCTTGATGATTTTTTGAATGACGATTTTGTTTTAATGTTTGTAATTTGGGAGACCTGAACCAACACAAAATCAGCCCACTAAAGTCCAGCAATCGGATTATTTTAATATGAAACTTCGCATTCACTGTTAAAATTACGTAGGTGCTGCTTTGGTTGCTTACGCTGACCTGAATCACATATGTACACTCTATGCTAATCTAAAGGTAAGTTATGATTCTCCTTACTTTGATTTTAGCTTTTATTTTAGTAATGCTTTGATGTTTCCTTCCTATTTTGTTAGGATTTTTGTTCATTCTAAACAAAAATTTACTTGATTTGTTATTTTGAGTTTTGTTAGTTAGTTAATTAGGGTTTTACTTGGTTTTGTAAGGGTTTATGTTGTTGTTTTGAGTTCATTATTATCTTTTGTGTGGCAACAAATCAAATGGAGGGTAATAAATGTAATGGTAATAGGAATGAGTACGACTTTAATGTTGATGAGTTTCTTAATTTACCAGATTTTGAACAACAACAAAATAATGCATTTGGTGCTCCAAATCAGCAACAAGTAGACCATTTTGTTGCTCCAGAAGCTATCGCTAATACCGGTAGTGACGTTAATGTTATTCAGCATGTTAAGTTGGTTGTTCTTGATGATTTTTTAAACGGTGATTTTTTTAATGTGTAACATCCTACTTTTATAAAGATTTAATAAAATAAATTTCGTTATTTTATAATGTGTTGTGTATCGGTTTAAATAAATAAACTAATAGAAGGCGGGCTTAGACTTTAGAAGATAGAAAAAAAGATGGAATGGGCCTTAGGTCCATGGGCTTAAGGGAGTATAAATACCCCTTAAACCCTAAACCTTTTCATTTTTATCCATTCTCTACACCATAGCCTACACCTTGGAAAACACACACATCATCCTATAACCCGAACCAAGATCCGACGACGAAAACCGAGCTAGTAGGCACTGGAATATCGTGACGGACCAAAACAACATCCAGGACCAGCTCGTGTTCGAATACCGACTCGTCTAAGGTACGTTTATATTTAGAAAGCGTTCATATAGGTTCGGTTTGATTAAGGAAATCATAGATCTGTGTTAGTTTGTTATAAACGAATCCAAAACAACAGATTTTATGGAAATTGATTAACATTTGATAGATTAATTGTTAACCTAAGTAAACCCGTATGTTTATGCCCAAATCGCACACTTTAAACGTGAACGTTTGGCCGATTTGACGATCGGGGTTTGTTAGCGCTGTGATTACGAGTCTATTGGTACCAAAATCATGTTATTTCGTCATGATTTGAAGGGGTAATTGCAGATCTGAGGGTCTGTTGACTATTCATTGTTCATATCAATTTTGACCTTGACCCCTGAGTCAAGTCAGGATAAGAATGAGCCAATTCGCTAAGATTAAATAACGAATTAGGTGATTCGTCATGCACCAATTCGCTAAGTGAAGATAACGAATCAGAATAGCCAATTCGTTATGTTTAGCTAACGAACCAGCTAGTTCGCTACTCGCCATTCGCTAAGATACGAGGACGAACCAGGCTAACGAATCACATAATGATCAAATAACAAATTAGGATAGCGAATCATGTCATGCTCATATAGCGAACCAGACAACGAATCAGAAGATTCGTTAATAACCAATTCGCTATACTTAGATAACGAATCAACTAACGAATCAAGTCATGATTTATTAACGAATCAGATGATGATCTGATAGCGAATCAATTCATGAACCAGATCTAAAGGTAACGAATTAGGCTTAATTCGTTAAAGAGAATGAGTTAGCGAATTAAATAATAATTTAAAATCGTAGTGGAAAATGTGATAAGACAGTTAATGGAAATAAAATTGTTCCAAGCTGACCTGGCAGCTTGACCCCAGCCAGGGGCTCTGCCCCTTTGACACCGCTAGGGGCTGCCGCCCCTAGAACCCCGCTTCCAGGGGCGCTGCCCCCGGACCCCCGTTCGTTGTGGATTATATAAAGATAGAAATGCGACATAAGTAGTGATAGATAATTGATACGTGTAAATTGTTATACAGTTAGTCGTGCACAGCTCAAGAAAGGAATTACGATAAACGGTGAACGTAACCGCATTCAGGTGAGTTTCTAGCCCATTTCCTGGTTATGTTTTCAGGGCTGTGTGCATACTCGATGTGATAGTTAATACACTTAACTTAACTGGTAAGTGTATGCCTTAAATGGTTGTATGTTATGTATGTATATCTTAAATATGGATGAGAGCTTGTCGGTACGTGAACGATCTTCGGATATTGCACGTGCTAACAAGGGAGGTATGTTTATGATAGATAATTGTGTATGATAGATATATATGCAATATATAAATATGCATGAATGATCAAAGAAAGTATATGTATGATATGGGTATGTAAAGACAGTATGTTCGAAGTTGAAGAAAGAGGGATCAGACCCTAATAATATCTGAGATAGAGAAGAAGGGATCAGACCCTAATAATATCTGAGATAGAGAAGTAAAAGGGATCAGACCCTAATAATATTTGAGATAGACAAGAAAGGGATCAGACCCTAATAATATCTGAGATAGACAAAGGAAAGAGGGATCGGACCCTAATAATATCTGAGATAGAAAAGGAAGGGATCAGACCCTAATAATATCTGAGATAGAATGGACAGTAAATATATAGTATGAAGGTAATAAAGTATGTGTGTATGTATGTATGAAGTTATGTAATGAAAGTAGAATAGTGATGTAATTATTATGTGTCTTCGGATGCATAATGGGAGGTAAGTGTACGTATTGTATGTTATGTGATTAACTAGAACTCACTCAGCGTAGATGACTTTTAGTATGCACGCAGGTGAGTAGAATGAGGCAGCTAGCTTGAGCGGGGACACATGGCGGTGGAATAAGGAAGCTGGCATCTGAAGATCTATTTGTTATGTTTTGAACTAAGACATGTTTAAGTTATGTTTTAAAGACAAGATTATGAATGTTTGTAATGACTAATGATGTTTTATGTGTTTCCGCGAAAGTTTTAATGCACTCTGATATTTAGGATTGTATTTATGAGTAAATCCAACACCAAAGTAGGGCTACCGGTAACGGGACCTTACATAATGTTTGTCGTTTGTGAGACTTGAACCTACACAAAATAGACACATTAAAGTCCAACCCACCAAATTATTTTAACCTAAAATTTCGCATTTGTTGTTAAAATACACGGGATTTTCTTTGCTTGCTTGCGATGACATGAATCATGTACGTACACTCTAAGATAATCTAAAAGTAAGTTATGATTTTTCTTGCTTCGATTTTAGCTTCTATTTAAGTAATGCTTTCATGTTTCCCTTCGATTTTGTTAGGATTTTAGTTTATTGTAAACACAAAGTTACTTGATTTGTGATTTTGAGTTTTGTTAGTTAGTTAGGTTTTAGTTAGTTTTGTCAGGGGTTATGACTGTTTTGAGTTAATTATCTTATTTTGAGTTCATTATCATTTTCTTTATAGCAACAAAACAAAGGGATAATAATGTTGGGCGAGGTAATGAGGATGATTTTAATGTTGATGAGCTTATTAATTTATTGGAGTTACAACAACAACAAAATTATGCATTTGGTGCTTCAAAAGCAACAAGTAGATCTTTTTGTTGCTCTAGAAACTATACCCAATCCTGGTGGTGATTTTTATGTTAGTCAACTTATAAACTTTAATGTTCTTGATTTTTGGATGATGTTAACCTTGCTACTGATGCACCATTGAATATTAATTTAGGAGAATTAATAGGTTTTACTTGTGTGCCCATATGGCTAGCACCGCCAGACCCGCCACCCCTAGTAGGATTACCAAGTCAACCTTTTCATATACCCTGAGACCTGCCACCTTCAACAATGGTGGCGTCTATCAGCCTCCATGAGCAAGCCATGTAAAGGTTTAACAATCCCCATCTTTACCCACTGCAAGTTCTTAATGGTGCACACGACGTTGTTAGAATCTCATTTGCAAATCTTAGACAAAAGCTACACGTCACTCGCAGCCTTCGGAGTTGACAGAAGTGTCCACATACTTTGGAATAAACGAACAAATACTAGAATTCACTCTGCCGGTAAGCACTAATTAAGTTTTTTCTTGGCATTTTGTACCGACTACCTTATTTTGAAACTAACTGATTTATAATTATTTTTAAATTAAGTTACCCGTCAAATATTGACGAGTCGATGTATGCAGTACCATTATGCGACTTGGCCAAGCCCGAATGATTAGAAGACAATAGCGATTTATTACACGAGCCACTACCACACTTTAATGTATATGAGGCGGGGCATCACTTTTGACCAACTTTGGTGGCAGATACGCTTAATGTGTAATGATTTACTGCTTGACTTTCACATTGCTTTTGCTAGTTGGGGCAGTACCGTCATCTTGATACAAATTTACAATGTACAGAGTGTAACACTATATATTAACGAAGGAAGTGTGAGATTACAACTAAATAGTTGGTTGAGTTTTGGTATTTCAAATAGGTATGAGGGAAAGGCAGGTAGATTTCTAATGTGTAGGAATTAGTAAAAGTGCTTTTATATATATATATATATGGTGAGGATTATAAGAGAACTTTTTATAATTGAGAACTTTAAAATCTGTCTTAGACCACTAAAAAATCCCTTAAAATATTATTTAAAAATAAAAAAAAATTATGAAACTAAAATTTTGAAAAATAAAAAAAATCAAAACATTTATCTATCATCCTAGTTTAAAAAAATTTCTTAACTTTACATATGTGTATATGAGTTATTTTACAAAGGTTCATGAAAATGGGAAGTGTGAGAAAACAATAATTAATTGTATCAAGTGGGGGACAATAGTGAAAAGGACATAAAAGTAATAACACATATTTTTCTCTTTTAAAGTGTAAAACATATGTCAATTCCTTTATTATTTTAAAATGTTTATAAATTTTCCATATGATATTTTTTTTAAATATCACCATAATAAAAAAAACGTTTTTATCTTTAATACGAGTATGACTTTGTTATATAAAAATTAAAACGCGAATTAAGTCAATGTATCTTTCTTCTTGTCATTGTGTCATTCTATTCACCATTGTGTATATTTTTTAATACTAATAACACAGTTGTGTAATCCATATATATAAATATAATGATAAAATAACAATAAATTTGCAAATATATAAAGCACCATGAATACATATTACACAATAACTTTAAACGTAAAACATAATGGTGAACTCATATTACACAATGACCTGAAACGTAAAACAAAATAGAAAATATATATTACACAATGACTTGAACGTAATACCAAATGAACATAATACTTTTTTCTCAAATTAAGTGAATGCCACGTTTCAATCTCAAACATAAGGTAATGAACATAAACACATAATAATGAGTAGAAAGACACAATGACGAACAAAAAAAATGATAAGCAAAAAGATATAATGACGAACAAAAAGACAAATGACGTAATCTTTATCTTTAATATGAGTACAATTGAAAAACTCGAAGAACATAATATATAACAGAGTGCATAGAAAACACAACTGAAAAAACTCTGTAAACAACCAATAAGCAATGTATAAAAACCCCACTACTTTTTTTTTTTAATTTTATATAACAATATGATACGCATATTAAAGATAAAAAACCTTGTGTATAGTAATTCCCAAAATAGTCCATTTGAAGAGAGAGATTCCCATAATAGTTCAAAAGTTGTTAAAATTCCCAAAATAGTCCATACAAACGTATCTCCAACGTGATATTGGTACTCGTAACGTGAGATTTGGTTAACCACTCACGGTATGACACGTGTAAAGGTAATATGAAAGTTACTACCAAATCTGTTTGTGCCGATAGTTTTCTGGCCAAAATCATTTTTTGAAAAACCATGGTTTTCGAATTAAAGTTATCGGCCCCGTGAGTTTTCAAAAAAGATGAAATTCGCGTTTTTTTAAATTCATCGTCTCCGACGCATTTCAGGTGAATTTCGTCTCTCACGTGAAATTTTCAAAAAGTTGCAAAAAAAAAGACACTTTTGCAGTGAAGTTAGTCTTGTCCGATGATTTTCAAAAAAGTGTAAACAAACCGATAAATTTGAAAAAAAGTTTAAACAAAACCGATAAATTTACAAATAATTTTAAAAAAATTTCAAAAAAACGATAAGTTACGTCTGAATTTTATCTCCTCCGTTGATTTTCATTAAAGTTTTATAAATCCGAATGATGTGTATTTTAACCTTGTTATATTATGTTTACCTTACATGTTCTTCCATTTCAATAAAAATATCTTGTAAAACAATGAAATTTAAGAGAGGTGATAGGATTAAAGTTGCTGAGATGGGTTCCGGTTTCGTCGGTTCGTTTTATGATGGCAACATAGTGTCACGGGTTGGGAAGAAGAGCTATATGGTTCAGTTCCGTACCCTGCTGGAAGATGATCAGTCCGGGTTTTTAGAGAGTTTGTGACGGCCGATAAAATAAGACCAAAGCCTGTTGATATTGTTGTTAGTGACTTTGTTTTCGGCCAGAAAGTGGATGTTTTTTGCAAACGATGGTTGGTGGGTTGGTCGAATTGCTAGCAAAATTGGGGAAACTGAGTATCTGGTCTATTTTCATAGCAGTATCAAATTCCATGAAATCAACACATACAACTCAACAATGGCAAATGAAGATGAAAGGATACAATTGAATTATTAATTGTATAATTAATTTTAAAGGTTAAATTTTATGGTCAAATCTGTCTTTGACAATAATTTTATGAAAAATCTTGTCGGATAGTACAAATACATTGTAACCTAGGTCATCCAAGCTAGTTTCTCATAAAACTTATCGACATAGATGATTTATATACAAAACATAGCGCTGACCATAGATTTAAATTCAAAAACATCAGATACAATATTTTTCAAATAAAACTCATCAGATCTGACAACATGGGCCCAATTCTCATGAAAAAGATAAGTTTCATATTTAAACGATCAAAAAAGATTAGTTTCATATCAAAACTCGTTGCATCTGACAAAGTGGGCCCATTTCTCACAAAAAAGATTAGTTTCATATCAAAATTCATCGGATCTGACAACGTTGGCCCAATTCTCACGAAAAAGATAAGTATCATATTAAAACCATCGAAGAAGATTAGTTGCATATCAAAACTCAACGAAAAAGATTAGTTTCATATCAAAACTCATCGAATCTGACAACTCTAATTCCAATGCAAAAAAAAAAAGTTTCATATCAAAATTAATTTTTTTTATCAACTATTCTTTTTATGCACAAAAAGCTATTTTTCATCTAAAAACCGTCGAATTTAAATACTTTTTATAAAAATCTATCTTTTCTGACAACTCTTCTTTTTATGCAAAAAAAGACGAAATTCACCTGAAATGCTTCGAAGGCGATGAGTTTCAAAAAAACGCGGAAACCGATTGCTTTTGAAACTCACGGGGCCGATAACTTTAATTCGTAAACCATGGATTTTCATAAAATGATTTTGGTCAGAAAATTATCGGCGCAGACAGATTTGGTAGTAACTTTCGCGTTACCTTTACACATGACACACTGTGAGTGGTTAACCAAATCTCACGTCACGAGTACCAATGTCACGTTGGAGATAAGTTTGTATGGACTATTTTGGGAATTTTAACAACTTTTGGACTATTTTGGAATCTCTTTTTTCAAATGCACTATTTAGGGAATTCTCCAAAAAAAATTCAAAAGAATTTTTGTAAAAAAAAACTATGAATGTTGGAAATAATTGGGGAATTAACATATATATATATATAGAGAGAGAGAGAATATATATATAGAGAGAGAGAGAAAGAGTCAACAAATGTGTGTAATTTCTTTTATGCCATTTTTATTATTTTTTTCTCTTAAATTTATAACACCCATTTAAATATAAGATCAATTGACTAGATTGTCTCTCACATTTCTCATTTTTGCGATCATTTATATTTTAACTTTATCCATATTTTCATTTAATTTTCGGTTACATGATATATACATGTGTACATTATCATTTATTATAATTGTACATATGTTTATAAAAAATAACATGTGTTTACATACGTCTTTAAACTTGAAAAATAAGTATTATAAATATATTTATAATTTAGCAAAACCGAGATTTTGTTTTTTAAACTGGGATGCTGGATAAATGTTTTGGTGTTTTTTTTTTACTTTTTTTGTATTCACATTATTTTTGGATTTTTAACTATTTTTTCTTAGAGGGGTTTTTTTTATGTGGTCTAAAATGTTCTCAAAGTTCTCAATTTTTAAATGGTTCTCTCACGATTTCATTTATATATGTGTGTGAGTTATTTTACAATAATTCATTATCGTACATTACGTACGTGACATTCCTGAAAGGCTAAGGGGATTCTGCACCCTTAGAGTTTGTGATATTTCGGTAGTTGACCCATCAATATATTGTACATTTTGCGTTTTCGCCTTAGCGGGGTGTTACAGATGTTGGAATCAGAGCTTAAGTATCGATTGCTCGAGGTTTAAGGGCTAGACTATCAATATTTGAAAGTACAGGGGGGCAACTGACAATAGCTAAAGGGTAAATAGTCGAAAGTCTATGAGCTAAATTGTTAATATCAACATAATTCAATTTCACGTGATGGCATAACCGTAAATAACCTAATTCTTATTACGTCATCTAATTCGTCAATTACCATCGAATGTAATACAAAATTGTAGATCTAACCAGAAAACAACTAACTGATTAAACTAAATACAAAAAACTGTATATCAAATCGCAAACCAAAATTGTCAAGCTATGTTCAAAATTTGAATTAATTAAATTACCAAATTGCCGACCTGCAACATGAAAGTGAAATTACAATACAAAATTCATCTGTTTTCAAAGAAATAGGCATGAGAAGACGAAATAGTGATGAGCGACGGTCAAACTAAAATAGCAATACAAATTCGAGTTACACTTTCATTTTTTACTATTACCCTTTTAAGCCTATAAATACACACACTTGTTTAATGTTCCGGTTATCTTCAACCCCCCTTCTATTTATCAAAAAACAATTTGGGATATATATATATATATATATATATATATATATATATATATATATATATATATATATATATATAGGAGGGTTATTTTGAGAACCATAGTGAGTTTAAGAACTCAATTCTATACCACACATTTAATTAAATGATATGAAACATGTGGCTGACATTAAATGTAATTAAAAAATGAAGCAGAAGAGAGAATAATTATTTTTGATAATTACACAAGTTTAAACGTTAGTTACACATGTGTAAAAAGTCAATTCGGTGTGTAAAAAAATACCGTAATTTTTTATACGTCACTTACACTTACGTATTACTCCGTACATATGTGTAAAAAGATTTCGGAAAAAAAAATTGTTACGTTGAGTTTTTTCGAGTTCTTAAAACTCAAAGTGATTCTCAAAAGAAATCAATCATATATATATATATATATATAGGATCAGGATCATGAGAGAACCTTTTTGAAATTGAGAACTATGAGAACCATTTTAAACCACAAAAAACCCAAAAATAAAAAAATCATAAAATAAAAAAAAAAATCAAAAATCAAAAAAGTAAAAAAAAAACCAAAATTCTTATTTTATCATCCCGGTTTCATATAAAAAAACTCGGTTTAGCTAAATTATATACACATATGAATACTATATACATATATGTACATTTACATGATTTTTTTGTACACATGTGTATAATTTAAGATAAATGATAATGTACATATGTGTATATTACGTAACTAAAGATTATATAAAACTATACATATGTGTATAATATGACGTTTTTTTATTTTTTTTTTTATTTTTGTCATTTTTTTTATTTTTTTAATGAAACCGGAATGAAATACAAAAATTTTGGTTTTTTTACCTTTTTAAAATTTTTATTATTTTTTGTTTTATGATTTTTTTTAAATATTTTTTTAAATGTGTTTTTAGTGGTTCAAAATGGTTCTAAATTTGTAAAGGGTTCTCTTAGGATCCTTACCCTATATATATATAGGGTTGGTATTATTTAATAACTCTAAAAAAGTTAAGAACTCTTAGAAACTCTTAACAACCAAACAATTTTTTAATTTGTTTTATATATTAACACTATTTGATAGTAGTTTTATCATATTTTATATAAAATTTTTTGATTATATATATTAATCACAAGTTTACATATATATAAAATTATATACTAACAAATTTACATATGTGTCAAACAAAACATAAATATGTATAAAAACTAATTTTCAAAATTGTAATGATAGATATAGATATAAAAAATGATAAAACTAATCTCAAAGAACATTAACATACAAAAGTTTTATAAAAAACGTTAGTTTTCAATGGTTACTTCAAGTTCTTAAATAATTTTAAAGTTCTGTAATGATATATATATATATATATATATATATATATATATATATATATATATATATATATATATATATATATATAGGGAGGGTTATCATAAAAATAAGTAGTTTTCTAGGAAAACTATGAATAAATCATAACCATTAGATCATGTTAATCAATGGTTAAAATTTAAAATTACCAATAACCGACATAGTCTCCTAGAATTACTTTTATCATCATTATAACCGACATAATTTCTTAGAATTGTTCTTTTATCATAGTTTGTAATGCCAAATGTCAAAAATTTGTTGATTCTTACAATTCTTAGAAAACTCCTTATTCTTATTTGAACCATTTTCTATATATATATATAATAAAACTATTATCTTAATATTTCGTATAGTTCGGATCATCCGAATATCCGAAAAATCCTAGAAACACAATAACACCCTTGATATTTATGATCCAACGATTCAAATATAACTGTAAAATTGGTTTAACTTTATAATTAAAATAACATTTAAAGGACAATAAAGGGTAAAAGAGTAAATTGGGTTTGAGGCATCTTTTCTTGTTATGATATATCATACATTTCTCATTCAATATTCACCATTCTCTCTCATCTTCTCCTAAAACCTCCATTTTCAAACTCACATTTTTTTTCTTGAAATCAAACCCAAAAATTGAAGAATGTAGACATTAAAGGGACTAAAAACCACAATCAAATTGGTACTCTCTAACTCCACAAAAACCCCGTTGAATATGATTTTTTGGTAATTAATCACTTTCTACTCGGTTCTTGATAACCTAATCGCCATTATTTTTGGGGTTTGTAAATTTAGAGCGATTATTTCATACCCAGAAAGATCTATTTTCTAGGGTTTTTATCTCTAAAAAGATCTATATTTTTTTCGGTTTGTATCACCGAATTTTTATTGTTTTGGGGTCTGTAACTTTATTAAATCATATATATATATATATATATATATATATGGTTTTTTCTTCGAACTTATGCAATTTGCTAAAGGGGTATTTTAAATTGGCATATAGCTCTTGCAAATCTTCAAATTTTGGGAAAGAGTCAGGATCACAGTAAATCCGGATTTTTGGGTGCTTTATGTTCTGCGTCCCATGTCGAGATGTTAACATTTGAACTTAGATCTGTCACTTTGGAATGTGGATTGGTGGTTGTCTCGGGTTCTGGTAGCAGCAAAAGTTTATGATTGTAACGGAATGATGGTAAATGTTCCGGCAAATTATTAAGGTACAATTGATGTACAATAACCGATGTGAACAAAACTGGTCAAAATTAATATTAATAAAGCGGTCGGTTATTAACTGGTTAAGCTTAATATAGTCTAATCTTTCAATCTATATTATATATAAAGCATGAGTGAGAGACCTTTTAAATTTTAAGAGGTACCAAACTCAATGTTTATTTACAACACACAATGCATCAAAAATATAAAAATTATATAATTTTGGTCCCTCAACTTCACTACTTTTTTTGTAAATTTAGATAATAGTTACACATATGCCCCCTAATTCAAAACCAACCACCCCTCGACTTTTTAACGGCCATATCTTTTCACACGTTAAAATTTTTCTTAAAATAACTACATCATAAAAACGAGTATTTTATTCTCTTTAATTTGAGTATGATATTGCTATAGTTTTTTAGTTTTAAAATTTTAACGTGTTACGCGATTACCGTGTATAACTGGAAATAGGTCGAGTCGGGTGAGCTTGGGTCATTTGTAAAAGTGGATTTGGGTAAGAACAATTCGATACAAAAAAATGGTTAATTTGGTTCGGATTCGAGTAGATAGGGGCAGGTCAGACCGATGTCGAGTCAGCACGGGTTTAGGGCCAACACGGGTTGGTTTACAAAAGTGATTTATTTGAAATTACTGTATATTTCGAGCTTGCTTCTTGATTTTCGTCACCGGTTACGCATATGTCGTTGTTTACATGTACCGGGGCCGATAAACGCGTGTTCAGGACCACGTAACGCACATAACCAAATCTTGGTAAGCGCTCAACATAGCGCCCTACACCGTTAATCGTTTTGAATTACACCCGTGGTGTTGGTTAAGCATGTAATGTCGATAACGTGCATTCCGGGCCGGTTACACGTGTTCAATCTTCGATTACACGCAACTGGCTTTGCATGAGTTACATGTCAAATTTCGGCCTACGTGCACACTATCATCATATGACGTATGTACTGGCACATACTATACGCTCAATGTCGAGTTGCGTGCACACCCCGCTGCATTGCGCGGGCACTCAGCTAGTTATTTATAATGTCTCAGTAAAATATATGTTTTACATAGTATGATAATTAGATAAAAAAAATAATTTGTTGGGTATCACATGTTGTTCGATGAGCTTACACAAGGATCTATTAGAGCATTCAGAGCATTCCCATCCAATTATCTATCTCTAAATCTAAAATTACATTAAAACACATAACATTTTCTCTCTTATTTTTAATTAAATAATACTATTTTATACCTTTATAATTACCATTTCTCTTTCCTTCACTCACAATCACTTTCAAAATATATTAAAAAATTATAGGGGGTGAACGGTAACTCTTTAAATATACAGAAAAATCACCACGTTTTCTAAAATATAAAAATTATTCACTCACAACCCCTTAAATCGCTCTCTACATTATAAAAACATCCCTCACATAATATGAGGGTTTGGATGAGAATGCTCTCACATCACCTTCTCTATCTCTGATATTACAAAAAAAAAAAACACTATATTTTTTCTCTCATATACAATTAAATATTACTTTTTTAAATCTTTATCGTTATCTTTCTTTTCTCCTCCACTCACAACCACTTTAAAATATATTAAAAAAATAAATAGAGGATGAATAGTGATCCTCCAAATTTACTAATATTACTCATCTTTTTAAATTTTTACTCTCCTCTACTCACAACCACTCACCATTCTCTAAAAAATTTTATAGATTTCTCTCACAAAATTTTTAAAGGACATGATGTGTGGATGCTCTTAGCATACATTTTAGAATAACGTATGTTTCCAATTAAAACTATTTATATAGATGACCATATTGTTCGATGAGCTTAAAAATATACGTTAACATAAATTTTAGAAGTTCATGTGTAATTACTTTATTTAGATGATCAAGATGAGGTTTTTGGAGCTACGTGATTGTTGATGTACGAACATCTCCATAACACTTATAGTGAATAATGTATGTTTAGTTTTCATAACACATGTACAACAAGTTTATAGCGTATGCTTATTTCTTACAACCACATGTTTACTTTTTTTTTACTAGACGATTCTTTTGGATCAAAGGAAATTAATGAAGATGAGATAGAAAGAACGGAAAAAATCTCCGCTGAGGTGGAAAACATTTAAGACGAGTCAAGGAGGAAATAACGGGGTTGTTTTGAAAGAACAAAATACTGCATCTGATGATATGTATGTTACAAAAGCACACACGCAACAACATCTATAGATTGCACTAGCTGAACTTGCTGTGAATTCACTTGCTGTGGGTTTTGATCAATTCGAATTTGTTTGAAATCTTGTTGAAGATGCGCAAAATGACCCCAATATTCCCATTGATAATGTGCCAAATAACTTATTTGATGTGCAAAATGAAGTGGAAAATGCACAGCTTTTCTTTCTGATTTTTTATTTATTACATAAAATGAGTTGGCTGATTTTTGATTTATTTCATAAGTGTGTAGTTTGACTAGTGTGTTTTTGTATTTACATAATTGACTAGTCTGTTCAAGCCGACAATGCACTAGCTGAACATGTTGTGAATCTGCCAATCTTCCTTTTGATCTTCCTTCTGGTGATGTGCAAAGTGACATTTTTGATGTACCAACTGAAGTGCAGCATGAAGTGTAAATTGAAGTGCAACATGTAAATATGCAAGATGGAGGTGAAAACTTATTTCCACAAATTCCGGATATTATCTACGGGCAATATGAAATGGTCGGGGATCGATTGCCACGTTTACCATTGGGTGGTACATCTTTATCATTACCACATGAACTGCACCGTCCAAGAAGGTTTCCTTCCGTTACACGTTACGAAGAAGCACTTGGTATGATGGTAGTTATGTCAGAACAAGGGGTAGATCCTGGGACCTGAAATGCAACTTACTCGTGCAAACACAAAACATGACTTAACTACGTGCAAGGTTTTTCCAAAGGATAAACACCGTTTGCCGGTACTCGATCACCACTGGTGAACTTTCCGATTATTTTAGACTTAACCGAGTGCCAGTCATGTAACACACAAATAGTAAGTATTTATTTTAAGTTTGAAAAATTGTCGTCTAAAAATTGACATGGTGTGAATGGGGTAGAAAAAGTGTTTGGTTTTTCAAAAGGTTTGTCTCGCATATTGTCTAGTTTTTAAATTTATAGACATGATTTTTATCTTAATTAAACCACACACAAATAGGCAAGCGTACCTATTGTATATGTAGTAAAGTATATGTAACAACTAAGTATCAATTCACGAACACACTTGTTTGATTTTTACTACTAAATCGTTGAATTTATTTTAACAGGAAGTAAACATAATAGTTTTGGTTTTGAAAAATAAGTTTTTAGAAAAATTTAAAGACATAAATTAAGAACAATATTTTTGTGTTTTTATATTTTTAAGATAGATGATCAAGGATAAACGTGTATCATATTGGTTATAACTTCTCTTATCTTGGTTTAACAATTATTTGGTAAACATGTTATGTGAGCTTGTTATGGTGATTAAATGTGCGAATAACACCTTATTTCTAAGTCATGTGATTCCATTATAATTAAAGAAAGAAGTATGCATAAATTCATGACCTCCATTAAAACATCATTTTATGTAAGCAAGTGGTTATTAATAAGTATTTATAAGATAACTTACTTTAAAGATGAGACAATCCCTTAAATTACTAAGTGAATTGTCCTTGATATTTTAGTAAAAATAACCTTTGTATAATACTTAAAATACCAATTAAGATTAGTTAAGTTGTAAAGGATAAACTTTGAGTTATCAAGTATTAACCCACACAACTCTTGAACAATTATAGAATTCATGTAATAAACACCCAAGAGTTGTTTAAAATAGGTTATATTGTACACTCACTTGACAAGTAATTATCCAATTTTAATGGATGAACATCAACAATCCGTTTACACAGCATTGTCAATAATTCCCCTTGTTAAGATGATCAATTACTAGTAATACTTCATTTGGTCCATGTCAATATTAGGATATATGTTTTTTCTCAACCAAACTCTTACAATAATGGCAGTTCCCCGGCTTATCATCACGTTCAGTACTTGGTATCTCTTTTAAGATTTATAATTTATCAACTAAGTCCTTAAAAGAGTGTCACTTCCTCGGCTTAATGTCAAGCTCGGAACTTGGTGTCAATTTTAAGGTTAACCAAGGCCTCACGTATCTTTTAAGAGTATTTTAACATTCCTCAGCAAGTGATAACTACAACATAACCTTTATTTATTAAAAAACCAATCACATGTTTAACCGATATTATTAAACTTCAATTAAGATTCAATATAAACTAAGATGATATTGTGAAAGCTTAGCCAATAATAAATATAATGTTATCCATCAAAGTAATATATACAAACATGATCAAATAAAACAATCTAACAAATTTGGATGACTAATCCATGATGCTAATGACTTCTTCCAAAAGCTTAATCTCCTTAACCTTTAAAGGTTAGATGGATGAGATAATTCCTTTATAAATGTTGGGTGAAGGAGGTGGTTGAAGTGGATTTAATGCTCTTCAAGGTGTATTGAATGTGGAAGATGAGCATTTGATTTATAGGTTGACCAGGTAGGCAAAACGCGGCTGTGTTTAGCTAAACACAGCCGTTGTGACTTTTTATCATGTTGTAATTAATGCTATTGTCAAATTGTACAACAGGGTGGTGAACATGGCAGTGGTGAGTCGGGCACGGCCGTGATATTGTCAAATTTGTCGTTTTCTTTTGTACTTTCAACATGGGGTGTGTTTTGGTAAAGCACGACCATGTTAAGCTTCAGAACATTCTATTTTGTCTTTTCCTTTTGCTTCATAACATGGATGTGTTGGGGTTAACATGACCATGTTTTGTCTATACTTCGTATTCTCTAGACATGGCCATGATTTGATTCACCATGGGTTGTGTTGAGTCAGTCTTTGAATTTCTTCGTATATCATCTGATTGTATTCTCTAGGGCTATATTTATCTATAGATGGAAATGATAAACATTAGTGGTTATTTATTATACATCAAATCTTCTCACACTTGAACCTTGTTTCTGTTGAGGCAATCTTTGAACAATTTTTTTGAACTGCACGCTAATCGAAGTTAAACATCCCAAGATATTTCAAAAAATCCCGTTAATTCATAAGAGCAAAACGTGTCAATATTTGTAGTGATATTTAAAACTATGGTTTGTTTTTATGAGCTTCATCTCATGCAAAACGTCACGTGCTCGCAATGTTCACACACACTCAGCTTTATAACTGGACATACGTGAAATGATGTGTGCATAAACATTCTTAGCCAATATACGACTTACAGAGAATATGCTTGTCGAGAGATCAAGTCTCCACTCACTTTGTGAAGTACTGCATATGTTAAAGGATAGTATATTTCCAAAGGTTCTAGTATGTGGTTGGTTGGGTTTGTCGGGTATTTTGGCAAAGGTGTTCGAAGGGTTACGACCAATTGAGCTTCTTCTAAATTTGTCTTCTTTTTCTTGTTCTTGCTCCATTCAGTCTCGAAGTGTCCTTGCTAGTGGTTAAGAGCTGAGTTGATTGCTAATCCTTTTTTTTTTTTCTAGTTTGTTCATGTAAGGAAGACGCTTGGTGCCCTTTGCCATATCTCTTTATCACAATTTTTTATTAATATTTTGATTTAAGTTTAAGTATTTGTTTTCTCTTGTATGCACTCTTTGATAAGTTGGCAATCTTTTGACACATAACTTTCACTTTTATGATTTAAATTTTAACATGAACCGCATTGCATATATATACCATTAACCAAGATTTGCACCGGAAGGAGAAACAAAAATTTGTTCTTATATTTTTCTGATGTATCAATCTTTTTATTAATTTCATATGTGTAAATAGTTCGGTTTGATTCACTTATTTCTGATGTTCTTATAACCTCTTCACATTTACGGCCTAGTGTGTCAGCGACCACATTAGCCTCACTAGGATAATACTTGATTTCACAATCATAATCTTTTATCATCCTTAACCATCTTCTTGTCTCATATTCCGTTCTTTCTGCTTTAAGAGATATCCAAACTCTTATGACCTGTATCAATGGTACACCTTAAAAACCTATCAAATAGTTACTCTTTCTTCAGCGTTTCCAACACTTCTCTCAAGTGTTTAGCGTGGTTGGACTTATCCCTCGAATAAATCAAAACTATCATCAATAAAGACATGGCAAATTTTTCCTAATACCGGATGGCATGCCTAATTCTTCATAACCATGAATGTGGCTTGAGCAGTCGTCCATCCAAACGATATCACGAGAAACTTGTAGTATTCATATCGCATCTGGAATGTTGTCTTGGGGATGCCTGCCTCCTTCACTTTCAACTGATGATAGCCTGCTCTGAGGTCTATTCGCGAGAACCAACTAGCACCTTGCAGTTGATCGAATAAGTCGTAAATCTGTGGCAATGGATATATATTCTTCTCCATAAGCTTAACCAACTTGCGGTAATATATACATATGCTCATACTTTCGTCTTTCTTCTTCACGAACACACCAGTACACCTTGCAGAGAAACACTTAGCATTAAAACACCTTTTTCGAGGAGTTCTTACAGTTGGGACATTAACTCTTTCATCTCGGACGGCGCCATGCAGTAAGGTGCTTTCGCGACGGGTTGTGCTTCGTTATTAACTCTACCTATCTCTCGTTCTGGTGGCAACCCCGGAAGGTCCTCGGGGAACACTTCTGGATAGCCACACACTACAGGAACATCTTTCACTTCTTTCGTCTCGTCCGTAGCTTTGACAACATACGCCAGGTAGGCACTACACCCTCGCCTTAACAAACCTTCGCCTTTTTATCATCGAAATGACATTAAGCGCTGAACTTTCCTTAGTACCATAAACTGTCATTGTACCACCATCCAAATACCTCAACCTTATCAACTTACTCTTACATGCTATATGAGCCTCAAACTCAAACAGCAAATTCATTCCCAATGACATCGAACTCTCTTAAGGTCAAACAATAATAGTAACAAGGGACTCACGTCTCTCTAGTTATACCTTACAATTCTTAATCATTCTTACACGTTAACGAAAGTATCGCTAGTGGTTTATTACATAAAATCTCAGGTACACAACTACATTCTTCTTAGCATCTTCCTTTCATATTCGTTACAATAAGTAGCCTCATCCTTTCATGCCTATTCAATTAGGATACCTTGACAATCACCCGTCCTTCTCGTTCATCTTTGTTTTCTCATTGTTCGCTTCGTTACTCACGATCCCAACAAGTTCCCTTATGGAGTTAATTATTGCAGGCATACAACATGTATTGACTCATTCTAGTTGGCTTATCTCCATTTCCTTCGTGTTGCTCCCACTTGGATTTCCCAGTTTGGGCTGCCTATGATGCTTCAGCGGCCGTTGTTGGCATAGTAATGCGAAACAATTTAGCAACTCCATTAGTATTTGACTACAAGCTCCAAGTGTGATCCTTTTCCATTACTTTCTATAGTTGAAGTCCTACTACTTTCGTATATCATTCTATTACACATATCTTCAAAAGGTGTCTGGTTGGCACGTGTCTTATCACAACGTCCAGTACGACCTCCTTGTGCTCGTCCCTTGTAGCAGTTGTCTATCTTATCTCTAAGTAAACATAAACTTTATCACTCTAGGAATTATTTAGCACATGATTCGTAAGGTAAGTAGTTAATGACAGTGGCCAAGTGTAATTAACTCTTTACATTACTCCTCAGGTACTACATACTCCCTTTATGATTTCACTTGTGTTAGTTTCTACTTCTCACACAATCATGTAAATACATACAACCTACATTCTTATCCCTAGAAATTAAGCTAGCATACAAACATTCTTTCTTACTAAGCTAACATTCATACTCGAGTCAAAGCATGTAGGATGCTTAATTCTCTCAAACTTATGCTATGATACCAACTTGTATGGCCTCGATCCCGGTTCCCTACTTGAACGTTGGATTTACTCATAAACACAATTCTAAATATCATAGTGAATTAAAACTTTTCCGGAATATAAAAACATCAAACATTCATATTAAAATCTTGTCTTTAAACTTTCAAATTATCTTACCATAAAACATATTTTTTTCTTCACTAGATGCCAGTAAGCTCAGTCGATGCCATGTGTCCCCCTCAAGCCAGCTCCTTCATCCTAATTTCCTGCGTGCATACTAAAATTTGTTGTACTCGGTTTGCCCAAGACACATACAGTATTGATGTGGCTAGTGCGTTATGATCCAAGTCGGGTAATACCCAATAACAAGCTAGACAAAAACCATAGATATTTGTTACAATGATGTGATCATAGTAAATAAATATCAACACTTGATTTTGGGAATTGGTTTCCTAAACAATTGCACTTGAAAGAATAATAAATTATATGGATAATTTATTTTAGAGAGATTAATTCATAGTGTTATTTAATTGGTTAAATAACATCAAAGAGAGTAATATGTAAATATTGTTACTTGGATCTTGTAACATGTAGCATAATGTTACATGTAACAAATAAAATGTGCATGCAACAAACATGAAAGGTTGTGTAACAAAATTTGAAGTTCAAATTGTGGGTGGGACCCGCTTGTGTCCACCCCCTTTATGGGTAAACACACACACACCCAATCACATGACATGCATTATTCCTTTTGTTGGTTTACATATCCAAGAACTCTCTCTCTCTCTCTTTCATTCTTTGCAATATAACTCCTTGTTTTTCTCTCCATATTTTCGGCCAAAGAACAAGGAAAGGAGGTGTTCATAATCAAGTACAAATCCTAGCTAAAGTGGTGTCTTGTTAGTGGCTTGGGGTATACTAGCTTGAGGCATTCGGTTTTGAAGGCTTGCATTCACAAACCGTCATCTCCTTCATCTTTCTTGCATCCTGAAAGGTTGTATTAAATAAACCCCCTTTGGATGTTGTTTTTTATTTGTATGCATGCAAATTCGTATATGGATCCGGGGCTTGGGTTGTACATATAAAACGGGTTTTATATTAATCAAACTAACAAGATTTAAAGCTTTATTATCCGCTACGTTTTAACATATAATGGGTTATATGGACTTTGATAATCTTGTTAAAACCCAACAATGGCATCAAGAGCCGCTTATACAGATACATGCATCAATAAATCTAAAAATTTTCGGGTTTTATGGTGTGGTTCACCATATGGCCGAAATTTTTGGGGCTTTTGGTTACCCCTTAGTTCTTCAAGGTTATACTTTACATACATGTGATAATCTTGAAGAATTAAGTCATTTGGATAATTGGTTGTTTTGTTTGGACAAAACTCGAAACTTTCGGTTGTATTATCCTTGGCCGAAAGTTTGAGGTTCACAAGGGGAACCATTTAAAGATGTAATACTTGCATATTTGGATGTGCATTTGGATGTTCATAACCTAGCCATGACCTTC
Organism: Bidens hawaiensis; assembly: GCF_021521415.1. NCBI lineage: Eukaryota > Viridiplantae > Streptophyta > Magnoliopsida > Asterales > Asteraceae > Bidens > Bidens hawaiensis. The sequence continues at coordinate 553,184 of NW_027491482.1, forward strand.
TGTTTGTGTTATGATTTATTCAATATTCAATTTGGTTGTAATATTCTTTTATTTGGGTTTGTAATCTATTTATTTATTTCATATTGGTTTGTAATAATAAGTAGATTAGTTGTGTTTCTTTTACTAGAGAAATATGTATTAGGATATATTTTTGTAAAAGAAGAAGCAACAAAGTTACGGTTTTGGTTTTGGGCCTTAATGGACTTCATAGTCCAAGATGGGATTCTAACCCAATGACCAAAGCCCAAACTTGAAGGCCCATGGAAGCAAGGAGCTGAAGTTGGAGCCCAATTGGAAGCCCAAATAAAGTGGAAAGGTCTCAACACAAGGTGGAGCATATGGATGCGGGAGAGACCTTTTGGCACACTTGTTTTGGTCAACAAGTGTTGTCATCTTAGGTGGCTATGGTTATGAACTTGTGGTTGTTTATTTATGCTTGCATGTTTGTTTTATATATTTTGTTTTATCTTATTTGGATAAGGATAATTAACAAACTTAATATCAACAACTTGCATAAAATTGGTTCCTTAGAAATCATTAGGTAATAAAACTAGTTTTATCAAAGGTTAATGATTTCACAATAAAATGGGCTTTATTAAAATGAACTAGAAAATTGGTTTTCAAAGGTACCATACATTTGAATGCATGCAAATGGAAGGTGCATTATATAGTTTTCCAATGTAGAATTTTGAAAACTAAACTCCCTTTTAAAACGAGTTGAACACCATCCTTTTATACGACACTTAAGTCACTTGTAGACTTGAATCGTGGAATAGGGTCACCTAACCACATTTAAGAAAACTTGTGATCTTAAGGTGGTTTTACAATACTTGTGGGATGAGGGTCACCTAACCACTTGTATGTGTAACTCACACGTGTGTATAAGTAGGACGACATGATTCGAAACCATGTGAATAGGGTCACCGGCACAATGCATTCAAAGGTGTTGATGGGATTAAACATGCCAACTAAACATATTATGTTTAACCGATCCCATAAAACTATAAGTTGCAAAGGGTTTCAATTGTCAAACGTTGACTACCTTGTTAATTTGAATAGTAGGATAAAGGTCACCTAACTACTATTTGAATGAAACGTTGGATTCTGGAATTTTAATCAATAATTGTCTTGGAGACATTAAAGGGTATTAAAGATTAAAATTTATTGATATCGAAAATACTAAATTGAACTTTGTTAAATTCTTATATAGATGGCCGCAATCAACAATCCACAGAACGCTATTATCCCTCACGTGCATAATCTATCACTTAGATCCATTCTAGACAAGGATCGTCTAAACTTTAACAACTTTATGGACTGGTATCGAAACTTGAGAGTTGTTCTCAAGCAAGAGAAGAAGTCCTATATATTAGACGATCCTGTTCCCGATGAACCCGATGTCAACAACTTGGATGCCTATGCGGATTGGCTAAAATACACCGAGGATTCGGTGCAAGTTTCTTGCCTCATATTGGGAACAATGATTCCCGAGATCCAAAAGGATTTCGAGAATCATGGGGCATATGTTGATAACCTAACTTAAGGAAATGTTCCTTACTCAAGCAAGGGTGGAGCGCTTCGAAATGGTTTGAGCACTTCATGCATGTCATATGGAAGAAACCCAATCCGTATCATCTTATGTGCTTAAGATGAAAAGCCACATTGATCGGCTTGAACGGCTTAACTGTCCCGTCTCAAAAGAGTTAGCCACGGATTTGATCCTGAATGGCCTAACTAAAAGGTTTGAGACATTCGTCATGAACTACAACATGAACGGATGGGACAAAGGCATTGGTGAGCTTCACGCAATGCTTAAGACAGCCGAAGCCGGCATGGATAAAAAGGTTTTACCCGTTCTTACGATCAATGAGGGTGGCTTGAAGAAAAGGCATCACCCGGAACCAAAGGCAAAGGTTCCGTTGGTAAAGGGCAAGTCAAGAAGGGGTTCAAGGAAAAGGCAAAGGCGGAACCCAAACTCAAGAAGCTAAAGGTTAGCACTGAGGATCCGTGCTTTGGTTGTGGGGAGATAGGTCACTGGATAAGAAACTGTCCGACCTATCTCAAAGAGTTGAAAGCTAAGAGGGATGCGGGGCAAACCTCAGGTACAACTTTCATGATTCATATTGATCTTAATATTATTTCTTCTAACACATGGGTATTGATTACCGGATGTGGAATTCATATATGCAATTCATTGCAGGGTTCAAAAGAAGAAATGATTTCAAGAAAGGAGATATAAGTCTCTTCATGGGCAATGGAGCAAAGGTTGACGTCCAAGCCCGAGGAGATTATGTTTTGAAGCTTCCGAATGGTTTGGAAGTTCTTTTGAAAAACATTATGTATTCTCCTAGTTTTACTAGGAATATTATTTCCGTTTCTGTATTAAGACAATTTGGTTATGATTTCAAGTTTGTAAACAATGGTGTTTATGTATTCATGAATGATGTCTTTTATTTTAAAGCAATGCCGTTTAATGGCATTTATGAATTGGTTCATGATAATACATCCATTGATAACTCGTTGTACCAAGCAAGCACCAAAAGACTCAAATTGGATTTGAGTAAAACATTTCTTTGGCATTGTCGCCTTGGTCACATAAACAAGGATCGCATTCATACACTTCAAAAGAATGGTATTTTGAAATCAAGTGATGATTCATTTGATGAATGTGAATCTTGTTTATTGGGAAAGATGACCAAGGAGCCCTTTAGTGGAACTAATGAAAGGGCGAAAGACTTATTAGGTATCATACATTCGGATGTATGTGGTCCTTTTAGGACAATGACAAGGAATGGTGAAAGATACTTCATTACCTTTACCGACGATTATAGTCGCTATGGGTATGTGTTCTTGTTAAGTCACAAAAATGAAGCCTTTGAAATGTTCAAAGTCTTATAAAATGAAGTACAAAATCAACTCAACACAATAATCAAAGTACTACGTTCCGATAAAGGAGGTGAATACCTCAATGATGCGTTTCTAGAACATCTTAGGAGTTGTCGGATTGTCTCACAACTTACTCCACCTGGAACACCACAACATAATGGCGTGTCTGAAAGGAGGAATCGAACTTTATTGGATATGGTTAGATCCATGATGGCTAGAAGCACATTACCTTTATCATTTTGGGGTTTCGCACTTATCTCTGCTGCCCGTATTCTAAATATGGCACCAACCAAGAAAGTGGAAAGGACACCTTTTGAAATATGGCATGGAAAGGTTCCATCATTATCATATTTAAGGGTATGGGGCTGTGAGGCTTATGTTAAGATCTACACCCTAGATAAACTTAAAAGCCGATCCACTAAGTGTATCTTTGTAGGATATCCCGAAGATTCGATGGGATATTACTTCTACAATCCAAATGAGCATAAAGTGTTTATAGCTCGTAAGGCTAAGTTCTTGGAAAGAAAGTTCCTTAGGGAAGGAACTGATAGAACTATGGAAATCGAAGAGGATCGAGAACCATAAGCCGATACACGTTTGGTTGACACTAGAAATCAACAAGAGGTTGTTGATGATGATCAAATGGTTGATCAAAACACACAAAACGTTCGCAAATCTGGTAGAATTAGCACCCAACCTAAAAGATATGGATTTTTCATGGATGGATTCTACGTGGTAGATTCCGATGAACCAACCACATACCGAGATGCAATGTCACAATCTGATTGTGATAAATGGCTGGAAGCCATGAACGTTGAGATGCAATCCATGCATGACAATCAAGTATGGGACTTGGTTGTACCACCTCTTAATTCCAAAATGGTTGGAAGTAAGTGCAACCATGTTTCAAGTGCAATTGTTTAGGAAACCAATTCCGAAAATCAAGTGTTGATATTTATTTACTATGATCACATCATTTAAACAAATATCTATGGTGTTTGTCTAGCTTGTTATTGGGTATGACCCGACTTGGATCATAACGCACTAGCCACATCAATACTGTATTTGTCTTGGGCAAACCGAGTCTAACAATCTCCCACTTGCACAAGATACATATAAGATTGATGCAAATAGTGAATACCGCCTAACTACGGTTCACTACCCCTAATATGTATGACGAAGTGCCATTCAATAACACCATCCCCTCCAAGTCCCTTACTTGAAATAATTTAGGTGAAACTATCATTTATCCTTTTGTCACAAATGTCATGTTAAATCCAGAGACACAGAGTGATCATTCTCTGTTGATTTAACTTTTCAGGTCTTAGACATTAAACTCTCAACGAATAAGAGGGACAAATCCCCTATTGACTACATACGTCTCTCACTATCACCTTGTAGTATACTTGAGCTCAGCCTTATGTACTGACATGTTTCAGAGCAGCGAAGAACTAAGTCAAAGTATAATAGTCGGTGAATATCAAGACCCAATATGTATCTCAGGTTGGAGGATACTATGATGTTCTCCTTTACTCAAATTTACTTATGATCACAAATCACAAGGATTCCATGCAGTAAAATTGAGAGCGGGTCAATCCAATATTTATCCCATAAATATCTATGAACCTTGGTAGCAAACCCTTTGCTATATTCATACCTTATGAATATCTACCAATCCAAGTTTATAATAGTCTTACTTTCATATTTGTTCCTACAAGTATGATCGACTACGGACATTTAGAATAATCTAATCATTCACGGATTTAAACATGCTAAAATGGAACATAACTCAAAAGCATAATCATAAACCATAATCATATGAATGAGCCAAAATAACAATTGTTCCAATATCCCAATACAAAATAGATTAAATCCAATCACTAGAATATCGAAGTCCTAAGGCGCAAGTATGACCCTCATGCTTCGGTCTTTCAAGGAGCTTCGTGAGTGGATCCACAATGTTTTGATCAGTGTGAACTTTGCGAATACATATCTTTCCTTTTTCAACTTCATCCCATATGTAGTTGAATCTCCACTCAATGTGCCTAGTCTTTTGATGTGCACGGAGTTCCTTGATTTGAGCAATTGCACCCTCGTTGTCACAAAAGATTTATAGAGGGTCCTGAATGGTACGGATTACCCCTAGATCGGCAATGAACTTTCTTATCCACGCAGCTTCTTGAGCTGCCAAGGAGGCGGCGATGTATTCTGATTTAGTGGTGGACAAGGCTACCACGTCTTGTTTTGCGCTCTTCCATGAGACAGCACCACCATTTAGAACAAAGACATATCCCGATTGTGATCGAGAATCATCTCGATCAGTTTGGAAACTCGCATCAGTGTAACCCTTTACAACGAGTTCCTCCTCACCAGAGCCATATATCAAAAACATATCCTTAGTCCTCCTAAGGTATTTCAATATGCTCTTAACCGCCATCCAATGGCTGGTTCCCGGATTTTTCTGGTATCTACTTGTCATGCTCAAAGCGCATGACACATCCGGTCTGGTGCAAATCATGGCATACATGATGGATCCTACAGCAGATGCATATGGGATTCCATTCATTTTGTCTTGCTCATCCTTTGAGCTTGGATATTGAGAAGGACTCAACATTGTTCCTCTTTGAATAGGTACCAAACCTTTCTTAGAGTTTTCCATCTTGAACCTTTTCAAGATTTTGTCAATGTATGCACTTTGATTCAAACCTGTCAACCGCCTTGATCTATCCCTATAGATCCTTATTCCCAGAATATAGGCGGCCTCACCAAGATCCTTATTGGAAAAACAGCTTCCATGCCAGGCTTTTACACCTTCCAAGGTTGGAATGTCATTTCCAAATAGTAATATGTCATCAACATATAATACCAGAAAGGTAATGATGCCCCTACTAGCTTTCTTATACACACATGCTTCATCAGCATTTTTGATGAATCCAAATTTCTTAACTTCATTATAAAAACGGTGATTCCAACTTCTAGATGCTTGTTTCAATCCATTGATTGATTTCTTCAACTTGCATACCTTAACAGGATGTTGTGGATTGACAAAACCTTCAGGCTGAACCATATAGACATCTTCCTCAAGGTGTCCATTTAGAAAAGCAGTTTTAACATCCATTTGCCATATCTCATAGTCATAATATGCGGCTATGGCAAACAATATCCTTATAGACTTTAACATCGCCACATGCGAGAAAGTTTTATCATAATCAACCCCTTGAGTTTGAGTGAAACCCTTGAGTTTGAGTGAAACCCTTTGATAATCTTGTTAAAACCCAACAATGGCATCAAGAGTTGATGTCATACATTCATACTAATATTTATACATACATTCCTTCACATCATCACACTTTCATACTTTATGCATACTATCCCTTCTGTCTCGGATATTATTAGGGTCTGGTCCCTTCTGTCTCAGATATTAGTAGGGCCTGGTCTCTTTTGTCTCAGATATTATTAGGGTCTGGTACCTTTTGTCTCAGTTATTAGGGTCTGGTCTCTTCTTTCCATACTATCATACATACTGTTCTTTTCTTACGCATTTCATTACACACTTTCATACATACATATATCATACAAGGCATACTACACATTACCTTCCCTGGCGATGCGTGCAATATCTGAAGATCGATCACGTACCGACAAGAATCTATTCATAACATCAATTAAAATAACTATCACATCAATCATTATGACATACACTTACCACTCAAGGTAAGTGTATTAACATTCATATTGAGTATGCACACAGCCCAGAAAGCATAACAAGGAAGTGGGGCTATAAACTCACATGTGTCCTGTGCTTCTAAGAGTTAAGTGTAATACCCTTCCTTAGCTGTGCACGGCTAACTGTATTACAATTACACGTATCAATTAACTAAACCTACCCATATTGTTAAGGTTTCATCATAAGCTTCTATGTCTGGGCTATTCTATTCGAATCCTCGGTTCTATTCGAATGCCAGATTATTTGAATGGACTTTATAATCGAATGGACTTTCTATTTGAATGGTAGATTCTTTTCGAATGGACTTTCTAATCGAACAGACTTTCTATTCGAATGGTAGATTCTATTCGAATGGACTTTCTATTCCAATCGAATCACACAATTGATTCGATCACTTCCCTATTCGATTAGATTACATTCCTTTGATTTAGGTCTCCTAAGGACCCGATTCGAATATGGTTATATTTCATCACTTTCCAACCTTTCCTTTCGATTCGGCTTGCCCGTTTTGCATAAGGAACTAGCCTTGGTCGATAACCACCTTGTTTCCTTGCGTTAACACAGTCCAACGTCTCCCTTTTGTCCCGTCTCATTCCAAACAACTTGTTTATGTTTAAGTTTACATTTTTCTCACATAATAAGGTCCGATTTACTATCCTACTAATATTCATGCAAAACCGACTTCGTATATCCGTTATTTCACAAACCAAACACGACTCGTTTTACCCAAAACGAACCAACTAACCCGTTTACTCACAAGTTCATTACTTTATCAATAATCGTCACCCACTCTATCAACCTACAAATTTTCATGCAAATCTGTACACGAAAAGTAAACCTTTTTAACAAAAACGTACATTTGAGGTTTATGTTTGAAATCACTCGAATAGACCAAAACCATATCAAACGAACTCGGAATTGAGTGATTCAAGAGGCCACGAAACCGTTTCATCCCGATCGATAAATATATATGCTCTCCGTCGCTGGAAAACGATGCTACAAAGGCCGAAGGAGCTGAACAGTCTCCAGTTTCTTCATTTTTGAGTTGTTACGGTTTTGCTGATAAAACTAGACTTCCCAACCTCCGATCGAAGATCAGATCAGTGGAAATCTTCATTTATATTCCGTGAACACTCAGTTAAATTATTGAGACCGATCCGATGGCTAGATCTCCAGTAATCGTCGTGTCTTTGTGAGATATTTTCTCAAAAATGAGAATTGGAGAAGTGTGTGTTTTTTGAAGGTGTATGCGTGTAGAGATTGATGGAAATGGAAAGGATTAGGGTTTAAGGGGTATTTAATCCCATAGACCTTAGGCCCATCTTTCATTTTAATTTCATATTTAATTACATTTTAAAGCGTACTTAACATTCATCTTTATTATTTTATTATTTCGTTTACTAACTCAAGTAAAATTTTTCATCATAATTAAATAATATATTAAATATCATTTCTAGAAATTTCGTGATGTTATAATTCGTTAATTAACTTGGGCCTTTCGCATTGTCATGTAACTCTCATGGGAGGCCAACTCACACATTTTTTTTGGTTTTGGTATGCTAATAATTTGGGGAAACAAAATGCCATGGAAAGCTCATGGGAAACCCAACACATCGAAGAACATTCGTTGTTTGTTTATTTAAAACCAACATCTTGGAGTTTATGTATCTTGCCAAATCTCGCTAAAAGCTTTCATTTACGTATATACATACATACATACATACATACATATATATATATGTGTGTGTGTGTGTGTATGTGTGTGTGTATTATAAGTATATTTTAATAATAATAAATCATCCTTATTTTATTAAAACCCGACACCATTATTGGTGTTTTCTCGTCGTTAAATGTCTTAATAAATTTGCTTATATTAATGTTACATGTAAAAATATTATATATATATATATATATATATATATATATATCATTCTTTAAAAAATTATAACAATTGTATTTTAAACGTATTAATTATATTTATAAAATAGATTTTTGTTAAATATTCCAAGATATATATTTTATGATAAATATATATTTTAACGTTTGCATTAAATTATTTAATATATTCCAAGTTATATTTATATATGTACACATTTATAATTGTATTATATTTAATTAAATATTATTTAAATAATTATATAATGGTATTATATTCAACTCATATTTATTTATTAAACTAATAATAATGATTTCACATTAACAATAACCGTAGAGTTCAGTCGATCAATCAATAACCATTCTAATCACAACATAACTCAAATCACATCGAAATCTTAGTTTATTAACTCGTGTTATATCTTTTATAATTAATTCATATTATTATTATTATTATTATTATTATTATTATTTAACTAGGAATCATTGACGGTATATCCCGAATGATTTTTCTTTCTCACATCATCCTCATTGTAATTTCGTTCCTCTAATCATGTGAGTATCTCGCTCCCCCTTTTAACTTATTTTTTACTGTTTGGGGACATATGCGTTTCTAATTATTTTATTATTATTGATATCCAATTTCAACTGTTAATCATGTGTGTCTACCAATTTATGCCTAACGTGTTATACGCTTATATGCTTATTTGGTTAAATTACTTATACCGTTGTAGTAGCCATCGCCCAATTCATCTGGCATTGTGTTTCCTGACAACTTATTTACTTGTTTACTTGGTTTAATTGCTTATACCGTCGTAGTAGCCATCGCCCAGTTCATCTGGCATCGTGTTTACCGACAGCATATTTATTTGCTTATTTGGTTAAATTACTTATCTCACTTGATACAATTTTTATTTTTCCATACTTATTACGTATTCACTTATCTGGTGTTTTACTCACTCAACCTAGTGTTGACAAAATTATTGTATTTTTAACGCATATGCAGGTCACCGTATGTTAAGATTGACAAGATTTGTTTGATGAAACTTACGGTTGCATACTAGAGAAGAAGACACAAGAATTAAATTTTGGTTTCTGTTTAACTTGTTTAATTATGGAATTATATACTTTGGTTATTTGAAATTGTTGGATTATTTGAATTGAAGTAATAGATATTATCATTTTAATATTGCAATATAGTACCTTGAGAATTGTGAGCAATTAGCTCACGCCCCGGCATTTCCGTCTTAGGTTGGGTTGTAACACTTATACATATGATGAATGTTGTTCGTGAGTCGATGACTAAGCGGAAAAGGGGAAACACACCAACAAGTGAACTTGGCCGATATGGTGGAGTAAACTACAGTGAAGGTGCATCGGTCGAATACATTCACAACCTTGATGTTTTGGCTTGGTGGAAATAAAAAGTAAAATGAGTTTTCTATTCTTTCCGCCATGGATCTTGATTTGTTAAGCATCCAAGCTTCAATGGTAGCTTCAAAATCGTTTTATTCTCTTAGTGGAAGGATATTATCGATGCGAAGAACAAAACTCACTCCGGAGTCGTTACAGATGTGCATTTTTCTAAAGGATCATTTAACACCCCGGCTTAAGCAGAAACGCCTGAGAGTGATGTACACAAGTTTGAAAATAAATAAATACAAAAAAATAAGAACAAATAAACAACTTGTCCATTTATTGAATACTTTAATTTCTAATGTCTTCTCCGAGTATCATCCTCTAATAACGGTCCATGTTGCATATATATAAAATAAGTCAAATAAATGAATAGTTGATGATTTCACACAAGTTTTGATATCAATACATAAAAACCATACAATTCCATGAGACAAGTGTAATAATCGAGCAAGAAAGGTCCTTTCCAGTTGGTGACAAGCAACATACTCGTATCACACCCTGACCATAGGCGACGGGACATGCCGGGGCGTAACGTATTGATTGGACGGTAGCTCAAAAGACACTAATTATTTAATTTCATTGATATTATCAAGCACACAAGTTCAATATATAAAACAAATACATCATTGTTTTTTTGTATATTTTCAATAAATATCGAAGGTCAACTAATATCTTCATTCTTGTACAATAGCAACTACTTGTACCTGTAGCATGTATAAAAATAGAGTTTGTCAACACGAATGTTGGTGAGAGTACATAAGTTTTAGTTGAGATATATATAGATAAAAAGTCACAATTCTTATGAAAATGTAACAATTATATAGATGTGGACTCCTTCCTATTGATACAAAATCAATGTACTTGGTTAAATGTATGATCATACTAGATGAGAATAGATGAGGATGAGATACCAACCACCAAACATAAAGTGAACAATTAATCACATGGAGCATAATCATAGAGCATGCAATAATCACACATAACTTATACCGAATCGTGTTTTGAATAGATGTAGAAATAAAACACGGGTAAAATTGAATAAGGTATTCATGCTACCCCCAAAACATAAAAGATGGAAAAAGGGGTATGTAAACTCACCTTAGAGATAAGGTAGATGAACTGAACAAGTTATTTAGTTTCCGCGACAAGTTTCAACGAAACGCCCCAGATTGAGTTTGGATTGAATTAGAACGGCCGTGAAGGTTTTCGTCTATGAACACGATGCAAATCTTGATTCTAATGGACTTTTGGGTTAAAACTGAAATGGGGTTTAGTTTCGCGATGCTGTGAGAACTGTGCGCGTCAAATGAATTGCAATATGGAATCGTATATATAGTGATACAAGAACATTAAAGTCCGCGGTTTGTTCTTAACGAATATTCGGATCATTAGATGTCAATTAGCTGTTTATTAACATATTTAGAATATGAATGAAAGCGCATTTGACCTTAAAACGACCACGTACAACCAATTCCGTGAAATCAAGTTTGATTGAGGATCGATCACATATGGATATGGGAGGTGGCGTGTCGACAGTGGGAGGGAAAGGAGAAAGATATTAAAAATCATTTTTAAAATGTTTGCAAATTAGCCCATAGGCTTTGGATGATTAATTAAAGTAGGAAAACAAAAAAAACATAGTTAGGGGTCAAAACTGCATATTGCTGATAGTTATATGATATTATAAAGTAAACGATACCTGCATCGAGTGTCGAGAAGCGAAAGGAGTGATAAACAAAGTAATACTATCATTCTCATTTAATAGCGGAGATCGAATAATAAAAATAATTATTTGTCGGTTTTTTTAAACGATGATAAAATAAATAAAATAAAAAAATAATCGGGTCGGGTTTCAAAAATAACGAATGTTACAGTATTCACAACTTTTTTGAAATTTCGTCCCGAAATTAAAGAAAAGCATAACATAAAGAAAGAAGGTAATTGTCAAGTGATCTTTTTTTTTTAATAAAAAAATATAACACAGATCTTCAAGTGACCAAAATAACGCTACAAAAGGAATATATGATAAGGACACTTATATATAGGATGTACTAGTAGCGTATCCACCATGCCCTTATCACATCGATATTTGTATTGTTATCTAAGATCAGCCTAGGTTCTTAGTTATGACACACAACCGTATTCACCATGAGTTCCATGCGAGGATTCCGATAATTATGCGTGCCCCCATAATTATTTAGATTGTCGCATGATGCACATGGTTCGTCCCGTTGTGTGGGTTTGAAAACAATGTAAAAGGAAACTGTTTTTTTAAATCAATAACTAAGTGGAAATTGTTTGATCAAGAGTAATGAAACTAAGTAAATGCGTGAAATTTGATGTTCATAAATAACTCATAAGTGAACTTGGAAAAATATAACGAAGTTGTTGAAGTTAACCATCAAAAGTAATAACAATAAAGTGAAATAAACAGATGGAGGAAAATTTGAAATTTTATAACTATCTTACACAAGGAAATACTTGAGTCGACAACAAAATTCATGAATAACTAAACACATAAATAGGTCAACAAAACACATGATTAAAGAATATAATACTAGATGAGGCTTTGAATTAAGATTATAAAATCAGATAAGATGAGAAAAGAGTACCGTGAGGTAAGTTTGGAGGGTTTGGGTAGCCATGTATTAAAATATCGAATAAAACTTGTACATGTGACTCCTATTAGATAATCATGTACAACACATGTTCATAGTCCCAATTTCCAAAACGTTTGAAGGAAATCGATCATAGGTAGTTTATGATACATATACGGTACTATTAGATAACTATGCACATCACCATGCACATAGTCCCGGTAAATAACCATTCATAGACCACTTAAATCATGATACTAAATTTTGTAACAATAAATAGTGCAATAAACGACAAAATAGGAATAAATGAGAGATTGAATACAATTATAAATAACCATAATTCTCATTCATAACAAAACTGGAGATTTAATGAAGTTAATACATTAGATTTAAATGAAAAGAACTAAATAAAAGAAACGTCTTTTGCGTAGCATATCTTCATAAAGGGTTAGCTTAGACTTGGGAACCGTTGATGTAACACACTTTTCTTTGAGTAGCTTGGTCACTTGAGGTTGGTTGGTTGGTTGATTGGGATTTGGTTGACTTGAATTGGTTGAATGGGTTGGGCTTGAATTGCTTGGATGAGTTGAGCTTGGATTGGTTGAAGTTGATTTACTTGGGCTTGGTAAGCTTGATACTAGTGGTTTGGGTTGGGTAGGATTGAATTTGGTTCATGTGAGCGAGTCCTGGGCATGCATTGCAATAATGGCTAGGGTCTCCACAATTGTAACAAGCTCTAATAGTTGAGGGTGATTGAGTAAACGGTTGAGCATAAGGTAAAGTGTGGGGTTGGGTAAGAGGTGAGGTAAATGGTTGCATCATGAGTTATTTGCGTTCACGGCATGTGGTAAAGAGGTGACCAAATCGATCGCAATGGGTGCATTGACGAGACTTGAGGTTAGGTGAATGGTGAAATTTACACGTATCACATAATTGGTGGGGTCTGTGTAGGGCTTCTTGGTGGGTTGGGTTTGCGATTGGACCAATACATAGTTTTGAGAATTGGAATTTCTTTTATTGTTGCGGTAGTGAGGAGAGTTGTTGTTGTGCTTGAAGGATTCGGTCTTAGAAGACTCGTGTTTGGAAGATTCTGGCTTGGGTTCTTTGGTGGGCTCGGATGTGGGCTTCTTGGAACTTTTAAGCGTCAAGGTCCCGACCTTGACGTGGTTTTCGGTGAGGGTACCAGCTAAGGTGATGGCATCATGGAGGGTTTGAGGGTCATGACTTAGGACAGAATCTCGGATTTGTATAGGCAAACCCGAGATGTACTTGTCGATTGAACGTTCAGGGGGAGTGACCATGTGGGGGATGAGAAGGCTCAATTAATGGAAACGATCATTGTAGATGGTGTCATTACCACTTTCTTGTTTCAAATTCAAAAACTCCTCTTCCAACTTCCGAAGCTCATGTTTCGGGCAAAACTTCTTGAGCATGAGTTTCTTGAGCTCATCCCATGGCAATGTCATGGCAACCTCAGCGCCAAGCGTGAGCTTCTCACCGTTCCACCAATTGAGGGCATTCTTCTTGAGTACGCTAGAGGCGTACGTGGTTTTCTTGTCCTCGGGACATTCACAGTGGAGGAACAAGCTCTCCACTTCTTCGAACCATTGGAGGAGAATAGTAGCACCGTCGATACTGAAGTATTCGGGCGGGTTGGCACTCTTGAATTGTATGATGGAGCAAGCAATTGGGTTGAGAGTTGTGGATGATGTATGAGCATTCACAGTTTGAAGTTGGGAGATGATTATTGGGAGGGCTTCCATGATTCTCTTAGCAATGCGGGATGACATGCTACGACCTGATTTGCCGGTGCGACGGTTACGGTTGATAAGGCGGGAAGAAAACATGCTACAATGACGACACGTGAAAAATGTATTATGTTTTGGAGAAAAAAAATATAACTATGTGAATTTTAAATTTTGTGAAAATTCATAAGAATACAAAATAAAATTTTAATAACCTTAACTTAGAGTATTGATGAAATTGATAATTTGAGAAAATATTCATTATTAAAAAAAATAATTTAAACAAAAATCTCATCGTTGATTTAAGAGTGTGATCGTCACATGACCACGTTGACACAATGAGGGTAGCAGATTCGGGTATGTAACATTTGTTACTTTTCAAACCCGAAAATCCTACCCATTTTAAATTTTAGGTTTTTTATTTATGAATATATGTACAAATATCGTTTTTCCGGCGGGAGGATCCAGCGGCCGGAAACGGCGCCGGAAAACCCATTAGTTGTTGTTTTAACTTCGGTTGATCCGTTAATACGACCAAACGACTTCTCCACAACTTCTAAACATTACTATGTAATTTATTTCGCCATTTATCAATTCATTAACACGTATTCAATCTATAGTCGGCCGGATTATATTAAAACTCTAATAACGCGAATTAAACACGAAATGGTTCAATTGAGGCTATAAATAGAACGCTAATCTTCGATTAAACTTTATACAAACATAAAATGTCACAAACGAACTCTCCATAACCTCTAATCTGTTCACGTAAGTCCGTTTTTCCGACGAGGCTCGTTCTCCGTCAGTCCAAAACCATGGGAGGTAATTAATACATGTATTATCATTGTTTTTACCCGACTAGTAAAACCCCTAACATAATTCGATCAAACATGGAAGGGATTAACAGTTTTGAATTGTAGGGTTTGTATGAGGAAGATGATGAATCTAAGCTATAAGTTTTAAAGTTTCTGTTTTGATTTATTAAAAAACAACCTTTCTGCTCTAGTGGTTAGTTCTCCTCTACGTGAACAAGAAGACCAGGGTTCGAACCCGGGTCAGCCCGTTTGTGTTTCTTAATTTCTTTTTAAGTCATTTCTATAATAGCCAAAACAAAATTTATATAAATATATATATATATGTACATATTTATGAACTACAATAAATCAAATAAAGTTCTCTATATTAAATAAAAATTAGTTTTAAATTATATTTTTCATATTTCACCTAAAAACCCGACTTTCGTTTCCGATAAGTCTCGTTAGAAAACCCGATTAATATTATATTAAAATACCATTGTTTCGTTAAACTCTATAATACGCTAACATAATTATCTCAAGCCAAAATTTCGTTAAAGATCCATAATTCTTAATCGTAATAAATTTTCAAACTTGGCAAGTCTTGTTTAAACTCGTAAAACATATTATATATATATATATATATATATATATATGGTAAGGATCCTAAGAGAACCCTTTGCAAATTGAGAACTTTGAGAACAATTTTGGACCACTAAAAACACCTTTAAAAAATATTTAAAAAAATCATAAAACAAAAAATAATAAAAATTTTAGAAAAGTAAAAAACCAAAATTCTTGTATTTCATTCCGGTTTCATTAAAAAAAATAAAAAAAATGAAAAAAATAAAAAAGAATAAAAAAAACGTCGTATTATACACATATGTATAGTTTTATATAATATTTAGTTACGTAATATACACATATGTACAGTATCATTTATCTTAAATATACACATGTGTACAAAAAAATCATGTAAATGTACATATATGTATATAGTATACATATGTGTATATAATTTAGCTAAACCGAGTTTTTTTTTATGAAACCGGGATGATAAAATAAGAATTTTGGTTTTTTTACTTTTTTGATTTTTGTGTTTTTTTTATTTTATGATTTTTTTATTTTTGGGTTTTTTGTAGTTTAAAATGGTTCTCATAGTTCTCAATTTCAAAAAGGTTCTCTCATGATCCTGATCCTATATATATATATACTTTCGTTCGTAAAACTTTAAACTTTGATAACATATTCGTTGTTCAAAATAACACATACCGTTAACATCAAAATCATATAAATGTTATAATATTCAAACTCGATATTAATCTCGTAATTTATTATTAAAAAGTCAATTCGTAAAAATTCGTTAAAGCTTAACAATAATATTATATTATTAAAACTCCATAATAAAACATACATTTAAACACTTCTAATTTCCAACAAATCGATTTGCTTACTTTTATAAGTTGTAAGTTAATATTTTGTACTTTTAATTCTAGTTCGTGAAGTTCATTTGTTTCGGTTCCATTTACACGCTTTTGGTTGTATTTCATGTTTGTCTTTAACTTCAAGGTGAGTTTCTCACACCCCCTTTTTAACGCTTTTACATATTTTGGGGGTAGCATATATATCCTATCAAAAATTCAATTTCGTTTATTCATTATTTACAAATTACAATATGCTACATGGACTTGTATGTTTACTTGTTACTTGCTACAAATTACTTGCTCATGGATTACTTCAAGATAGTATGATCACACGCCCTCCTTCGCGCTCAATACATTTGTTGTTATGAGTGGAATAGGGCCTCATTATCCGAGTACGTTGGTGCACAATCCCAACTGGAAAGGACCTTACTTGCGCTTATCTGAGTACGCTGGTGCACAATCCCAGTTGGAAAGGACATTACTTGCTCATTTACACTTGTTCATGGAATTGTATGATTTTTATGTACGTATATCAAAACTTGTGTGAACTCACCAACTATTCATTTAGTTGACTTTATTTTATATATATGTTACAGGTACAATTATTAGAGGATTAAACGGAGAAGACACTAGAATTTATGTTATAATAATAAATGGACAAATTGTTAATTGTTCTTGTATTTTCCTTGCATTTCTTGTTACAAACTTGTGTACTTGATGTATAAATTAATTAATGATTATATTGTCACATGTGTTTTGGGCAATCTGTACGTCACACTCGGGCGTATTTCGCTTTAGCCGGGGTGTTACAGGGTACGTTTG
Organism: Bidens hawaiensis; assembly: GCF_021521415.1. Taxonomy (NCBI): domain Eukaryota; kingdom Viridiplantae; phylum Streptophyta; class Magnoliopsida; order Asterales; family Asteraceae; genus Bidens; species Bidens hawaiensis. The sequence goes on from NW_027491482.1 coordinate 570,473, forward strand.
GTGTGACATGCTTTGGCTTAGTAAGTTCCACACCCTCATCGAAAACACTCCTAGAAGGCAACCGGATCTCGTGGTTGATTGAGATTTATGCGCATTGCACTTCCTTAGGCTTGCAAGCCTTAGTGTCAAGAGTTAGGTGAACAAGTGTGTCCCTCTTACAATTTACTACATATCAGTCACCTGAATCATCCTCAAGGAGAGGGGAGTAAAAAGGTGGGATTTCTTAAGGAATTTCCCGATTAAAAATCATCATGTGGTTTAAAAAAATAATTTTAATAGTGAGGCATAGCCTCGGAATAAGTGTGTGTTTTTGTGTATAAGAATAATATTACATCATTAAATAATATTTAAGCTACTGCAATCAATAAAATAATTTATGGTGCAAACACGTAAAGGCATATCACGTTTAGGGACCCTAAGCATGCTACTAGGTTGTTAAATCTAACCACCTATCTTATAGCCTTTGGCTCTGATTCCAATCTGTCACACCCCGACCAAAGGCGGCGGAACATACCGGGGCGTAACGTATTGATTGGACAGGACACTAATTAAAGTGACAGTAATTATTTAATTTCATTGATATTATCAAGTACACAAGTTCAATATATAAAACAAATACATCGTCGTTTTTGTATATTTTCAATAAAGATCTAAGGTCAACTAATATCTTCATTCTTGAACAATAGCAACTACCTGTACCTGTAGCATGTATAAAAATAGAGTTTGTCAACACGAATGTAGGTGAGAGTACATAAGTTTTAGTTGAGATATATATAGATAAAAAGTCACAATTCATATGCCAATGATGAGTATGACAATTCTTATGAAAATGTAACAATTAAATAGATGTGGACCCATTCCTATTGATACAAAATCAATGTACTTGGGTAAATGTATGATAATACTAGATGAGAATAGATGAGGATAAAATACCAACCACCAAACATAAAATAAACAATTAATCACATAGAGCATAATCATAGAGCATGCAATAATCACACATAACATATACTGAATCGTGTTTTGAATAGATGTAGAAATGAAACACGGGTAAAATTGAATAGGGTATACATGCTACCCCCCAAAATATAAAAGATGGAAAAAGAGGTATGTAAACTCACCTTAGAGAAAAGGTAGATGATAACGGGGAGACGGGTAAAGTGAACAAGTTAAATTCCGCGACGAGTCCCGACGAAATGCTCCAGATTGAGTTCGGATTGAATTAGAACGGTCGTGCAAGTTTACGGCTATGAACACGATCCAAATATTGATTCAATGGACTTCTGAGTTAAAATTGAAATGGGGTTTAGTTTCGCGATGCTATGAGGATTGTGCGCGTAAACTGAATTGCAATAAGGACTCGTATATATAGTGATACAAGAACAAAAAGGTCCGCGGTTTGTTCTTATTGAATATTCAGATCATTAGACGTCAATTAGTTGTTTATGAACATATTTAGATCATGACTAAAAGCGCGTTTGACCTTAAAACGACTACGTACAATCAATTCCGTGAAATCAGGTTTGATTGAGGATCGATCACATATGGAAATGGGAGGTGGTTTGTCGACGGTGGGAGGGAAAGGAGAAAGAAGATAAAAAAATCATTTTTTAAAAGGTTTGCTAATTAGCCCCTAGGCTTTGGCTGAGTAATTAAAGTGGGAAAACAAAAAAAACATAGTTAGGGGTCAAAACTGCATATTGCTGATAGTTATATGATATTATAAAGTAAATGATACCTGCATCGAGTGTCGGGAAGCGAAAGACGTGTTAAACAAAGTAATACTATCATTCTCATTTAATAACGGAGATAGAATAATTATTATTATTATTATTTGTCGTTTTTTAAACGATGATAAAATAAATAAAACAAATAATCGGGTCGGGTTTCAAAAATAACGAATGTTACAGCTCGGATCGAGGGTTCCTTTTCCACTCATAACAAAATGATTCTAAGTACTTGGGGGCGTATGATCATACTTATTGAGAAAACCACGTGCAGATAAGTTTTGAGCAAGTTATAAAGTAACACACAAATCTATGATGCGAATTGTAGTTTGAAACTATAACTAAGCAATTGATTTGAAAGGATATTTTTGCTACCCCTAAAATGTGTAAAATCGTTAAAAAAGGGTGTAAGAAACTCATATTGATTGGTTAGTGAAATTATTGGATGTTGGTATAACTTGATCAATCCTAACCATGAAGCCCTAAACCAAAGTTTAGAAAAGTGTTTTAGGCTTAGGGTAAAGAATACTAAATCTAATGAATAAATGATAAGATAAAAACAAAGAAAAAATCCAAAAGGAAGATGAAACACAAAATCAGTTTTTGGACAGGACACTATTTTATTTTGTTTAAGGTATATAAAATATCAGACAATTTTCTTATAAAATAAGACTTTCCAGTTTACTAAATTAGAATGTTCTGAACGACTTTTATTTGGAAACGTTTTATAAATTCGTACCCTAAATAAGCCAAAACAGCCATGTAAATCAAAGGGTACGAATATGCGCACTGTTAATAAAAATATTTATTGCAAATTCATACGAATGAATTAAAATGCGTAAAAATAAATTATCGAACCTTATTTTAATGAAGTTTATCATAGAATCCGGTATTGTACTTTTTCAGTTTGTTATAAACAAGATCTGCCTCTTTCTTTGACAGCTAGATTTAATGTCAAAACTGAATAAAATTATGAACTTTTTTGAATATGATTATATAACATTTATGAGCATATGCAATAAAAAAAGTCATTGGGTTCTTTGAATAAAATATAACGATTCAAAACAGAAAAAATAAAGATGTAAGAACGTTTCAAGTGTGACCTTCGTGTAATAGATCATCTTCTTGTGTTCTTTGTCTCATCCACCCTATACACTATGGTGTATAGATTATGTGGATTCCTAAACATGATTGTGATATGGTCATGTGACCATTTGATTAACTAGTATGGACAAGAATTAAAATAAATAGAAATAAGATAAAGAAAACTTAAATAATTAAAATCCTACATTTGAAATGGAAATATAAAGAAATAATTATCTTGAACTTGTCAAAGAGTGGTGTAAAGAATAAAGGGGTGAGAGTAAGTTCTTATTTATAATAAAATGAGGAGGTTAATCTAAAGAATATTTTAATGATAAAACTTATTAGGAGAGTGCTTTGGGGGAGGAAGTTTGACCATTTTAAAAGAGTTTTAATTTATTTATTTATTTTATAATAATACAAAAAAAATGCTAACAAAAGGATGTTAAAATATTAATTTGATGAATGCACATGTTAGTCAAAATGTCTTGTGTAACATGTAATGTGTCATATTATCCATAAATGTATATAATTGTTATGAATATGTTTCTTATAGTTAGAATCTATAATTATAGCTATTCAAAGTTTCAAAGGTCAAATTAAGACAACAAAATTCCAAAAATGAGTTGTGCGGTTAAAGTGACTTTAATGACAATATATTCATAAACAACGTAATAGCATGAAATTCAAACCTTATTGATATGTGAAAATCCAAAAACGACAAATGTCACAGATCATTTGGACGCAGCGGATCGTTTACAAGACAAGACAAACTTTAAAGTTGAAATACCACTTGAACACCCAATTCACGATGAAGAGGTGGAAGAAGGGCTATCCTCCGGACTATCGGGTGAGGAAGACGAAGGTGAAGACAACTAAGTTGTGTTTGTTTTTGCTTATAAGGTCTGCAAAGAGCCTATGTCTGCGGGCGCGCAGACATAAGCTCTTGAAGACTTTTTGTTTAAAAAAAATCTGAAAATTGCTTTTATGGTCTTAAAAAATAAGCTTTTTTCACCATCTTCACACTTCTAAACATTATACCAAATACCAACTCCCAATATCCAACACCACCACCACCACCACCAACCATCTGCCACCATCACCACCGTCCGCCGCCACCACCACCCACCGTCTGCCGCCACCTCCACCCACCAACACAGTCCGCCGCCACCACCACCCACCGTCTATCGCCACCACCACCGTCCACCACCACCACCATCCACCGTCCGCGGCCACCACTACCCAACACCATCGTCAACCACCCACCACCACCACCATCCATCACCACCACCACCCCCGCCGGCCATAACCACCGTCCGCTACCACCACCACCCACCGTCCGTCGCCACCACCACCCGCCACCACCATCCACCACCACCCGCCACCACCCACCGTCCACCGCCACCACCATCTACCACCACCCCGTTACCACCACCCCACCCGCCACAACCATCCACCACCACCATAGTCCACCACCCACCACCACCGTTCATCACCACCACCACCCATTGTCGGCCACCATCACGGTCCACCACCCACCACCACAAAACGTCCATCACCACCACCCACCGTTCACCGCCTACCACAATCGTCTACCACCACTCACTTCCATAGTTCATACACCACTACCAATTATTTTAGCAGTCTACAAATGTTAAATGACTTTTATCTACTTTAATATATATGATAGGTAACTAATTTTCAGATTATGCAGACGATATCCAGTTTATAAAACAAATAGTATTATATATTCATATTGCAGACCTTCAGACGACATCTTCAGTTGCAGACATTAAATAAGATGAAATCAGATTGCAGACAATTTTTGTCTTAAAAAACAAACAACACCTAAGAAGATGAGTTTGAAAACGTTTGAAGAAGTTTAATTTGTATTTGTTCTAGTCGTGTAATATGTAACATGAATCACTCGATCCACTATCATGTTACCGTTTTTATTAATCTTACTTTAATTATCATTAGTCATGTTAATAGTTTAATAGTTTAATGTAACCGTTTTTAAATATTATAGTCATGTTTTTATAACCGGGTTTAATGTAACCGGTTTTTAAAGTGTTATCGGTTTCCTTTAAGGAACAAATTGTCTTAAACTAAGCCTTAAAGTCATAAATCATAAACATATATATGTATATTACACACACAAACACACACACACACACACATATATATATAACAACCACTTCATTCCATTAGCGTTATAGTAGAACAACGAACATATTATTATAAACTGAGAAACTACAAACATTATTAAACATAAAAACTGAATTTAAAAACACCGTTTTTCATTTTCATCCCTCTATCTACTCCCATTAAGTTCTGTTACCGGTGGCGGGGGCTAGAGTTGCAGAGCCGGACCACTCTCCCGCTTCCGCTTTTTTGGCATCCATACATTTTTTTTCACGAAAATACTTATTGATATGCTTTCGAAGATTGGAGTTCGACCCTGCCTTCGGGAACTTGCCACAATACTTGCACCGTCATCTCCTGTAAGTCGGTCATAACACACAAGCCATAATGAACCCAAACCTCGAGGCATTTTGGTGTATCGATGACCATAACAACATCATCATTGGTTGTCGTTGCTTGCCGGTTTAATCGATATTGCGATTTAAAGTGCGTTTTAGAGTTAGAGAAGTGATTTATCAAGTCCTAAACTTAACCTAGCTATTCATAGTATGTGTGTATGTTTTATATATTCAAAACCGATATCAACGTTCTAAAAACGGCTGTATAGCCATTGGAACCGGTTCCCAACGGTCAAAAATGGTTTAAATAAGGAAAACCCGGTGTACCTGGTTTTCGGGCATAACCGTACCCGGTTCCTACCCAACCCGGTTCCACCGGGTTCTTATATTTTCAATCGGGTCAGGTCCGGTTCCTACACGATTCTTGACGAGAACCGGTTTCAGTTTTGTATCCGGTTTCAAAATACCCGGTTCTAGTTTAAAAAATACCTGATTTGTGCACGTCTATACCCAACCCATTCAAACCCAAGGTTTCAGCACTCATTAGCAACACAACTTTCACTATTTTTATTCAATAAATATAATTTATAATTGTTATTTTTGAATTAAAAGCCACTAAGTATATAAAAATAATTTAAAAAAATAAACAATGTATTTAATTTAAAGGTATTTAAAAAACAAAAAAAAAACATTTATATTCATCAAACATGCTACATAAAATTAATAAGATAAATCGGTAATGATTAATATTTATTTTATATTATAAAGTATATTTTTAAACAAACTATGTTTTTAATAGAATTTATACATTTGTGTTCAAATAATATATAAAAAAATATAAAAAGAAACTGAACAAGGCTTTGTTTTTGGATTTTTTAAAAATTTAATCATTAAAAGTTATTAGAAAAAATCAAGATTAGAGCTAAAATTAATTCTTGTGAAATAAAAAGGAAGAGAACAAAAAGCATGTCGATTCAGTGACGTGTGGCAAGCCTAAAGATTGCAAACTGGTATGGTTCGGTTTGTCATATATTTTTTTGTTAGAGAAAATTACTGTTTGTGTCCCTGTGGTTTCAGGGAGGAGGCACAATTAATCCCCAAAAGAAAATTTGGACTGGTTGGGTCCCTATGGTTTCAAAAATGAACCATTTGAGTCCCTGTCAAACGTGGAATTACTAGTTTACCCTTTTTTATGATCCATATGAGTCCCTGTGGTTAAGTAATTGCTTAGTTTTAGTCCCTCTTTAAAAATTACCTCTAAAGTACATAATTTTTCTAACAAAAATAAGAAAACGAAACTTCTTTTTAACAAAAATAAACGAATCAAACTATCTTTTCAACAAAAATAAACGAATCAAACTTGTTTTTTTAACAAAAATAAACAAACCAAGCTTATCTTTTAACAAACTTCTTTTTAATAAAAATAAACAAACCAAACTTATCTTTTAACGAAAATATCATCGTAGCTTGTGCTAAGGTGGAGTGCGATTTGATTGCGTATTTTATAAGTAGTTACGTTCGTTTAGTTTAGTAAAAGAATAGTTCATTTATTTTCGCAAAAAAGGTAGTTTATTTTATTTTCGTCAATTTTTGTTAAAAAGAATGGTTCGTCAATTTTTGTTAAAAAAAATTAATTCAGTTCGTTTATTTTAGTTAAGAAAAAGTTTCATTTTCTTATTTTTGTTAGAAAAATTATGTAATTTAGAGGTAATTTTTAAAGAGGGACTAAAACTGAGCAATTACTTAACCACAGGAACTCATATGGATCATAAAAAAGGGTAAACTTGTCATTCCACATTTGACAGGGACTCAAATGGTTCATTTTTGAAACCACAGGGACCCAACCAGTCCAAATTTTCTTTTGGTAACTAATTGTGTCTCCTCCCTGAAACCACAGAGATACAAACAGTAATTTTCTCTTTTTATTATTATCATTATTCTTTTAAATCAAATAGTAGGACAAACCATGATGGGACTGTCAATGGAAGTGGTTTAGACGTTTGACGAAACAGAAGTATTTGGAGGTGATTAATCAAATTTTATGCAAACCTAGGGAAATAGAAGTGTTTAGCCGTTTAGGGAACTAAAGGTGTTTGGTGTTTGGCAATGCCCGCTGGTACAAGCAACAAACTTTAAATTCAAAATTATTAAATGTTAATAATTATATCATTTAACTTTAAAAAGAAAATCTAAATACATACTTTAGTTTAACCTTTTTTTTTTCTGTGTTAAGATTCCGACAAAAATGTGATTAAACACTTAACTTTTTTTTGTAGGTAACATATGTTTTGTTTAAAAAACAGATATCGGTTTTTAATATAAGTTATATCGAAATGCCATATAAGTTAAACAAAATTTTATATTTAGATCTTTTCTATGTTAAAAATATTACATGATACTAAAGAAAGAAAAAAAAGTTATATGCTAACTGAAATACTTATTAAAAAATAAAATGTTTGAATTACGAAGTTTGATTGTTAAGTGGACTTTGTCAGAGCCTTAGCCCACAAAGCATGTATGCGAACTACCTAGATTCGCCTTTGTTTAAAAGTTGGTTGATCATTTTTATTTAGGGGTTGTAGTTTTATAGACGAAATATACACGTACCTTTGTGTGAATGATAAAAAACAAATTTTGTTTAGAGGGTGTTTGGGATTCCTTATTTTTATCAACTTAATTACTAGTTTTTATCTCTCGTATTACGGGGCTGTTTTACATTACTCGTTTTTAATATTTATATACTTTTTTTGGTTCAATTTTAATTATTGTAATGAAATTTATAATAATACTTAGAGTTTGATGATAAAAAGCTTTCACAAATAACTAAGATGTTATAACCCGTTTTAAAAGTTATTTAGGTTTGGTAAGACCCAAGACTCGTTTATTTTTTTACTATAAAATTATTTCTTAATTATAAATAATATTTAAAAAAAGATCATATAATAATTTTTTGTATATATCCTATTTTATAGGATTTTCACATCAATTATTTGGTGAGAATAATTTTTAATTTAATGATATGTTATAACCCGTTTAAGGAATATCTGGGTTTTGTAAGACCCATACCCGTGAATTCGGGTCAAATGCATGAGAAGACTCTATTTAAAAATCAAGCAAATCCGGTGACTCCAAAAAAAGAAGGAGCGACCACATCGCGACACGTAGGATTTTTGGGTTTTCGTTTATATATATTATAGATAATTTATAAACTTTTTGAAAAGTTAATAAGGTTTATAAGGTGTTTGGCAAACCATAAGGCCTTATGGATTTTAACTTATGAAGAAGACAAAATAAAGGGGTTTTGAAAAATTAGTTATATGTAACTTATTAACTTAATAAGTTTGATTTACCTATTACACCTCTTTAACCCTCAAACCTGTTACACTTCTTTTAAAAAAAGTGTAATTTTTAGTCATTTTGGTTTCCCCCAATACATAAACTAATCCAAACACTATTTTAAAAACTATTTTAAAAAATTCATAAGTTTATAAGTCATTTTAATAAAAAAAATTTTCACTTAAATAAGTAATCCTAAATACATCCTTAGTCCTTTTCCTTTCGAGGATGTATGAAAACCACATCCATTTATTTATCCTAAATCACCTACTAAAGCACCTACACATGAAAAAAATCTCATAGGTGAATTGATGGTGAATTGTCGTTGTTAGAAGTTGTCCTACACTACACCTAACACTTCCACCATGTGGCTATGAATTTACGAACGTGTATGTTAAAATTAACGATTTTAGTGATATGTGGTTTACAACACATTTGCCCATTTTAGCTAGAACATTTTGATCATCTGCATCCCTAAGTCCTAGTGTAGTGGGTGATAAAGAGGGATGACAAGGGCAACTTTCGGTAATAGCACCACCCCCCTGGCATTGTATGTATGTTAAAAACTAATAAAATTGGGGCTACAACACTACACACCCCTAAAACAAAAATCGTCTATCTGCTGACGTGACGCCACATATCGAAAATGGCCATCATTTTGTAGCTCTCCACCACACATAGCTTAAGATAGACAATGCGACAATCAACTATCACATTAGTATTCCATCATTTTTAGGGTGGTGGGGATGGAGCATTTATAGGGGTGGTGGGGTGGAGTTCGGGTGGCTAGTTCGAGAAACATAGGTCTCTGGTAAAAATCGTCGCCACCCCTTTAAAATCACCCAGAGGGTAGTAAAATCGATGGAAACAACTTGTGACTTAAACTAAAATATAGCCGTTGAACGACTTTTTCTCACTTTATTACCCTTTTTTATTTAAGCACCCCATATCTCTTTAACTTTTTTACACACTCTCTAAACAACGCTCTATTTCTACTCAAATTTTTCAATCTCTACAACCATGTATAAACTATTTCTCCAAATGGCCACTTTATGGAGAAACCAAATTCAAAACTGATAATTAGGAGAGGGCCACAAAGATAGAGCTATGAAGAAGTAGCGTTAGCAAAGGCTTGGGTCCATGTTTCCCAAGACATGGATCATGTGGACCAACGAAAGTCAGATTTTCGGTCACGAGTTTGGAACTATGTTGTGTCAGAAAGGATCAAACGATCGTTTAGAGCAGCAAGTGTGTTCGAAATATCAAAGTATGGTTAAAAATATTAACGTTCAAGATAACGACACGCTTGAAGTGATAACGAAGATTGAATTGAGAATAGTATATATATATATATATATATATATATATATATATTTTCAATGAATAAAAGTATTGTTTAATTATGTATGTAAGAATGAAATAAAAATTCTTTGAGTATTCTGGGTTCCACCACCGGTTATAATTAGATTCAAACATGACACGTTACGGTTTCTAACCCAAATCTTCAATTTCCTTAAATGAAGTTAAGCTAAAGACATTGGCTTAACAACGAGACTAGATCTCTAGAAGAGTGTCCCACTTTAATATACATCAAGATATCAATGTCCCCTAAATTTCTTATGATAGCGGTTACGCATCCCTCTTATAAAGTCACTTTGGCCACTCCATTATTGCCGTCCAAATTTCACACATGGTGATCAAATTAGCCTCAATGGACGAGGTTTATCTTGTCACAGCCGTTGCTGCCGTGCTTTCTATCTTGTGGCTCATTTGGAAGTCGCGGTCCCACAACTGTGGCACGAACCCGCCACTTCCTCCTGGGCCAAGGGTGTTACCAATAGCAGGTAACCTCTTATCGCTTGACGCTAACCTCCACTCGCAGTTTGCAAACCTTGCGAAAACCTATGGTCCGATTATGACACTTTGGCTCGGTTAAAAAGCAACCATCGTGATCTCCTCCCCAGCCATGGCTCGTGAGGTGCTCAAAGTTCATGACACTACTGAAGAAACACTAAGTGACCCGGGGCAGATTACGGATAATCTGGGGGTTAAGTAATGTTTCCCACGAGGATGAGGTCCAGCAGAGAAGGTTGTTCTTCAGGTGACCTGCAAAACAGACACCGTAAGCTCGTCACTGAGAAGGGGGGGGGGGGTTCCTCCTTGTGACCACCCTCCGGCGTGAGAATCAGACTAGATTGCTCTGAATATAAGTGTATATTAAGAGATTGCTAGATAAGAATGAGATATCAGATGATGTCCTTACCATTCCAAGGTGTTGGAGTATTTATAGCCGAAGGTAGGTTTCCTAGAAGGTACAGCCGGCTGAATAGTATTCATGTTCTACCAACAGTGGACTACGCACAGGCCATGCTGGTTGGTGGATAGACTACGGCCGACAGTAACAAGGTCGGCTGTACACTGTTCCTTTACTGCCGGCTATGCACTGTTCCACCAACTGTAGGCTGCGCACGTCCCATAGTAAGGGTTGGTGATTAGGCAGCGGCTAATAGTGACAAACAGTACTAGAGGGTGCTCCTCCTCGTACTGTTGTCGGTGAGCTGTCACCCTGTGATTGGTTCATGGGCTGTTCTGGTCAGATCGTCTGTTCTGCCCATACCTTAGTAGGTATAGTACAAAAGATCTTCCAGAAGCATACGGACTGGCTCATTTAGGCGGGAGTATTCCAGCCTTGCTCATTCCTTCATGTGACTACTGAAGTAGCTAGTGCCTTGTGCGTGTAGCCTTGCTGTCAGTGCGGGTAGCCTTCCCTGATGGCTTGTATCCGCAACTGCGGGAACAAGCGGGGTACTTCACCATTGGGAGGCTTTCCCTGCGGGTACAGCTGACGTACTGCGCGTAAGGTTTTCTCTGAGCATGGTGGGTCCTGCGGGAGCAGTTGGTCGTTGCGCAGACGTCCCTGTTCAAGGTGAGTCTTGCGGGTCCAACTGGGCTCTGCTGGGACCTACCTCTTCAAGTCCCCCCAGTCCAATGTTCTTCTCATGAATTATTAATAAGAGAGGTGAACTTTTGGACTAGCAAGGGGTTTTGAAAAGGGTTTTTAGTTTTAAGGTTTTCCGTGGGGATTCTTCCCGCGGTTTTCCTGATGTCACGCAGAAATTCCCGACTTTTCTGCTTGATCTTAGGGTATGAAGCGGGTAGGTTTGTAACCTCCTCGCAAGTCAGGAACGTTGAGTCCCACTTGTGTGGATTCTCCATGGGGTTTTGGTAGTTTTCAATATAGTGATCAATTATGCTAAAACCACCAATTCCATCTTGGAGTTTCAAACAATATAGTTCTCGACGTTCCCGTCATGCGGGGATGTTATTCCCGTTTCCGCAAGCATGGCCCAGAAGATCCTTCTTGGTTTGAATTCCCTGCAGAGTGCTAAGTATGTGAAGGGTTTTGCCTTGACACTGTACCCGCACTCGTCTTACGGTTACTTTACTTCCAAGGTATTCCTGGTGTCAATTCCCTGCGGGAGCTAAGTATGTGAAGGGTTTTGCCTTGACACTGTACCCGCACCCGTCTTATGGTTACTTGGTTGCCAAGGTAAGGGGTATTTTCCCGCTTACTTTTGAATCTTTTTGAATTTTTTTGAAATTCGAAGAGTTGGTGAAAGGATAAGAACAGTCCAAACTGCTGAAACGTCGTGCGACGGTTTCTTCTGACTGTGTCAGGACGTGCAGGAAGTTATGGTGACGTGACAGTACCTGGTCATTCCAGACGCTTTTTCAGGCGCGTGGGCGCGATTTTTCGGGCACGTGGCCGCGAAATTAATGGTACGCGTCCTTTCAACAGCTGTTGCCAGCTTGCTTTTTGCCACGTGTCATAGTTTCATTGCACCTTCGATTTCTCTCTCTTCCGCATTAAATTCATCGCATTAATTGCGATTAGTATATAAAGGGGGAGAGGGTTCTTTGTAATCCACACTTTCACTTTTCTCTTCATCTTCAAAACGATTTCCGGCGAATACTCATCTTTTCAGTCGAGCATTCTCTTGAAATCGTTTTCTTCTTTCATATCTGCAAGATGTCGTCTCACGATCTTGAGTCTACAGCCCAGAAGGCTGGGGTGTACGCCCCATGACAAGAGTACTGCTGGCGAGTGCCAGTGTGCTCTGCCTGTCGATCTATATCAGTACATCGTCAGGAAGTTCATGCTCGAATCTCTCGAGCCTGAGTTTCCTGAACCCCATCAGACGGTGTATGATGCCCCCAGAGGCAAGATCGGGGTATATGCTGCATTCTTTGTCTATGGGAATCTTAGGTTCCCGTTGACAAAGTTTGTGTACCGTGTCCTGGAGAGGCACGGTGTGCACCTGACAGAGGTGCACCCGATGGCGATCGCGAAGATTCGCCACTTCGAGTGGGTATGCCGGATTCTGGGTATTGAGCCCTTCGTCGACCGCCTGATGACCTTCTACTCTTGGAGGTGCATCCAGGGGTGGTATACGCTGATAACCCGAATCAAGGGTTTGAAGATTTGCGCAACCGAGCGCAGTCTTCGTTCGTGGAAGCGGGAGTTCTTCTACATCTCCGCTCGCGCCATCCCCCTTGCCATGAAATTTAAGAATGGGCAAGCTCTCCCAAGCCTTCACGCCTCCAACTACCAGGAGGCGGAATGGTTCTCGAAGATATCCCTAGTCCAATCTCCGGTTTACCGGTTTGCGGAGTCCGGGATGGTGATGCTCGGGATGAGCCGGGTGTGGAAGGATGCGGATGCGTGAAAGGTCCCGATCGTCCTCGAATACGGTTTGAACTCTGTGTTCTTACGGTATGCTCTGTTTCTTTTTGTTGATTTAGAATCTCTTCTAACTTCTTTCCTGTTTATTTTAGAGGGGAACGACTTGCAGTCGCTCCTGTATCCGCGGGAGGCTGACAGTCCCGCTCGGATGGGTACTCGCGCTCTAGACGAGAACGAGTTGCCCATCCTAGAACAAACGGCGGATCGGTTCGTGGAGGTCTACCCGCTAGGCCACGAGATCCTGAGCGCCAGGCGGCCAGGTAAGGCGCTATTCAACCCTCGACCCCTCATTGTTGAAACCTCTGCTGGAATTCCTCTAATCTTATGTTCTGATGAGGAATCCGCAGATGGTCCTCCGTTGGTGCGGAAGAAGAAGGCTGCCGGCGGGAAGGGAAAGGAGAAGGTGGCCTCCACTGCCGATCCGGTGCCACGGTCTGACTCAGAGGCCGAGAGCGAGGAGGTGGCGGGGAACCCCGGTGGTGATAAGACCACTGCTCCGGAGGCTGCGACGACTGTTACCTCCGGAGAGCCCAGGATGACGGTGAGCGGCGTGAAGAGGCCGGCTCCATCGGGTTCATCCCCGCCTGTCCGCACTTTTAGGCTCAAGAAAACCCGTAAGTACAAACTTTATTTTTAACTTCATAGTTTTCCATCATTAATACTTATCTTCTTTGTGCAGGCGTGGATGTTGACGCATTCCAGGGCGGAGCGCGGAGGAGTACCCCCCCCGCCCATGACGGTAGGCTTGGTCAGCCTACCTGAGGCGACGACCCAGGCGGCTGCGCCTGCTTCCGCTGGTTCAGTTGCTCACTCCATTGAGCCAACTGTTCCAGCTGTGATGACATCACCGCCGGCTGTCAGTGCCATTTTTACCGCATCTTTCACTGAGCCGGCGGTTACTTTTGCTGCGGATTCCGCAGCGGCGACCGCGGCGGCCGCGGCGGCCTTCACCATGCCTCCTCCGTCATCGGCAACGAAGGCCGATCCTTCAGGTATGCATGGGGCTTCTCGCCAACCTCTGCCTCCTTCCCATCTACCTGACCTCTTGGACGGATTTCCCTTGGGTTCAGGTGATGGGTTTGGCGGCTATCGGCCTGTTATTGAACCTACAGGTGCGTAGGGTTCTTTTGGCCTATTTTTTTTTTATTTTATATATCATCTTTTCCTAACTGCTTTTTGTTTTTTGCAGTGTCGGATTCCAATGAAGTGTATGTTCCTCGATGGAACATCCGCCGAGGAACAACCCTTCGCACACCTGTGGAGTGCGTGGAGTGGGCTCGTCACGCAGCTCCCAGTGGTGCGTTGGGGGAAGCCATGGCTAGCTACCAGGAGGGTAGGCTAACCAATGAGCTTCGGGTTCTCCTGGCCCGGATGCAGCTGTGCGTCGAGCTGCTTTGTCGTGAAAACGACAAGTTAAAAGCAGCTCGCATTCAAGAAGTAGCTCAGGCGCGGGCTGTCCGGGAGGAGAATAGGAGGCTCTCCGCCGCGGCTGCGGAGAAGGAGAAGGCGTTCAAGGCCCTTGAAGTTGAGGTTCAGGCCCGTCTCGAGGCCCGTTCCAAGGCTGCCCAAGCTGTTAACGAACAGCTTCGGCTGGCTAAGGAAACTGCTAGGAACGCAACTGAAAGGGCCACCAAGGCTGAAGCTGTTGCTGAGCCTCTACGCCTCGAGAATGAGGAACTTAAAGCTAAATTAGAGGCGCTCCAACAGGCTCATGATGCCTTGGCGATGGAGGACGCGAAGAAGCTCCAAGAGATCCTGGACCAGAGGGGCGTGCTTGACCACACTGAGCGGAAGCTAAACCTGAACAAAAGTGAAGCCGAACGCGCCTGTACCCAAGCTCAAGCCGCCCTCCAAGAAGCTCTGGTTGCCAAGGAATGGCTTCTTCGAGAAGCGTTGTCTCAGATAAGCTTTTTATGTCTTTACGCTTTTCTTTGTAAATAGAAAAGGTTTTGATACTTGTATATTTTTTTTTCTTTTTGTAGGTTGTGCATCGGGTCTTCACGGAGACGTCTTATGACGATGCTATGAGCACAACCCTCAACGCTTCTCATGAGGATGGGGAAAAGGCCGGCTTCCTGCTTGGTCTAGGGTTTGTTGAGAAAGGCATCCCGCCTTCCAACTTCCCTTTGTATGATGTGGATACTGAAGCTGTTTATGACCAAGCAGTGAATCAGTATGCCGCCTTCCCGCATCCGGTGGTGGAGAAGGTAAACGAAGTCGCTGCTGCTGATGATGGGCTAGCTATTCTTAAAGCTTTCCTTGAACCGCCACGCTCTACTGATGGTGCGGGTCCAAGTGGAAGTGGTCCTGAAGCATGATCCTGAAGATCCTTTTCCACCATTAGCGTAGATTTTTGCTTTTGTATAGCTTCTTTTGTATGCGGGTATGCACCGAGCAATCTTTGTAATATTTGAATTTGATGGAATAAAGATTGTGTTAATTCCTTGCCTTGTTTATTTTACACATGTTTTGATCTAACTTAGCAATTTCTTTAGTACTTAGATAAGTTAACTTTTTAACGTGGCAAATTATAAGTTTGTTTCGCTTCCTCTTTCATGATTGTGCGGGTATGACCGTCACTTACACTTAGTAGGATGGCTTAACTTTACTTATATCTGACCTGCGAGGAAGTTTTCCTCATCTTTTCCTTTGAAATTTTCTAAGTGTTCAGAATAAGTTAACCTTTGGACGTGGTAGATAATAGGTTGAAGTTTTGCCTCATTGTTCGTGATTGTGCGGGTAAGACCGTCACTTGCACTTACAAGGATGACTAAACTTCACTTACATCTAACCTGCGTGGAGGTTTTCCTTAAAACTTGAAATTTTTACCGTTGTGTTTATGCGGGTTTTGCCGCCTTCCACACGTAACGACTTACTTCTTCCTCTATTTATGCGGTGAATACCGGCACATCAGTGTGGGAAGTTCATAAGTATAAAGGTAAGGCTATCAACACATTGTGAAAGGAGAATCATTTCCATTAGAAGTGGCTCTAGGCCTTTTCTTTACAAGTTTGGAATTGATCTACATATAACATTTGCGTAATTGAGCTCCATTCCATGTTCTTGGGATGGGAGTGCCATCGAGCCTTTCGAGCCTGTATGCGCCCTTTCCCAGAACTTCTTTGATAATGTATGGCCCTTCCCAGACCGGGACCAACTTTCCTGGGCGTTCTTGGTTCGAAGCCTCGTTGTTACGCAGTATGTAGTCTCCTACATTGAAGTTGCAGAGTTTTACCCGCGTGTTGTAGTACTTTTGCATTTGTCGCTTGTAGTTCTCTTCACGCACTGCGGCTAAGTCTCTGCGTTCCTCGGTTAGCATAAGGTCTAACCGTCTTTCCGCATCATTGTCTTCTGGCTGAATCAAGACCCTTGGTGAGGGTAAACCAATTTCGACCGGGACCATGGCTTCAGTGCCATAAGTGAGACTGAACGGGGTTTCTCCCGTACTGGCCTTCTTCAGCGTTCTGTTTGCCCAAAGGACGTGCGGAAGCTCGCCCACCCAGCCGGATCTGTGTTCCAAGAGTCTTTTCTTTATGCCTTCGACGATGCTCTTATTTGCTCTTTCCACCTCACCATTACCTTGCGGGTGTGCCACTGAGGTAAAGGTGTGGGTGATTTGAAGTTCTTTCAGCCACTGTTGTAGCTTCTTGTCAGCAAAGTTGGTGCCGTTATCGCTCACCAAATTATGTGGAAGTCCAAAACGACAAATAATAAATTCCCAAATAAATTTTTTGATATGTTTCGCGGTTGTTTGGGCTAAGGGTTTTGCTTCTATCCACTTGGTGAAGTAGTCGATGGCTACCACTAGGAACTGAACATTTCCTGCTGCTGTAGGAAATGGGCCTGTCACATCGATGGCCCACTTCTGAAATGGCCATGAAGAGGTGACTGGAACAAGTTCATTCTTCGGGCGGTGCGTGTTGGGTGCGTAGAGCTGGCAAGACCTGCAATTTCTGATGTATGCCAGCGCATCCGTATGCATCCCCGGCCAAAAGTATCCCGCGTTGTTTAGCTTAGCTACAACAGCGCGTGGACCTGCGTGTACTCCACAGATGCCTTCGTGTACTTCCCTTAGGAGGTAGTCAGCATCTTGGTTGTCCACGCATCTTAAGAGTGGGCCAAGAAAGTTACGTCTGTAAAGGATGTCATCGATGAGTTGATAATTCAGTGCTTTACAGCGTAGTTTTCTTGCCTGTGTTTTTGACTCTGGTAGTGTACCTGCCGCGAGGTATTTTATTATTGGTGTCATCCATGTTTCTGTGCCGGTTTGGATGACACAAATTTCCTTGTGCGGGACCGAGGGTGCCTCGAGGAGTTCAATGCGGATGTCCTTTCCCAAGTGGGTGAAGGCTAATGATGCAAGCTTGCTTAACGCATCCGCAGATTTGTTTTCACTACGCTTGACGTGTATGACTTTGCAATCGTTAAAATCGCGCATAAGGGTTTTTGCTTGTGCGAGGTACAGGGCCATTGTGTCGTTCAAGGCCGTGTACGTCCCGTTGATTTGATTGGCTACTAACATGGAATCCACGTGGGCTTCCAAGTGTTTCACTCCCATCTTACGCGCAATTCTCAGCCCAGCTAGGAATGCCTCATACTCGGCTTCGTTATTCGTACTTGGAAAATCTAGTCGAATAGCGTAAGTGTATTCTTGGCCTGCTGGGTTGGTTAGTTTCAGCCCTGCGCCTGAACCCTCGTTACTGGCTGCTCCATCAGTGTAGAGTCGCCAGACATCATTGATGTCTTGTGCTGGAGAGGGTTGAGCCTCTTCCTGGCACTCTTTTTCCCGCGATGCAGGCACTTCCGCAATAAAGTCGGCCAAAACTTGTCCTTTTATGGCTGGTCTTGGCTTATACTTTATCGCGTACTCCCCCAACTCAATTGCCCATTTGGCTAGGCGTCCCGATAACTCGGGTTTGCGTAGAACGTTTGCAAGTTTGAAGTTGGAGAGAATGGTGATTGGGTGACCCTGGAAATATCGTCTTAACCTGCGTGAAGCGTGTATAAGTGCTAAGACTAATTTTTCGAGGGTAGAGTACCGGGTTTCTACGCCTGTTAGGATATGGCTGACATAATAGATTGGCATCTGGGTGCCTTTCCGTTCAACTAGCAGGACCGCCCCGGTTGCTCTATCTGTTGCGGAAAGGTATAGGATTAACCCCTCCCCCGCTTCTGGTGCCGTGAGCGTTGGGAGTTCGATCAAGCGTGACCGAATCTCCTGAAAAGCTGCTTCCGCTTCTGGTGTCTAGCGGAAGTGCGTTTTCTTTAAACAGTTTCTCAACGTTGACACGAAAGGAAACGACTTATCCGCGTGGTTTGCCAAAAAACGATTAAGTGCGACTAGTCGTCCATTCAGTGTCTGAGCCTGTTTGATGGTAGTAGGTGATTCCATTTTGATAATGGCTTCGACCTTTTCAGGGTTCGCTCTGAAGCCATCTTTAGTGACGATGACCCCTAAGAACTTCCGTTCTTCCATTCCAAAGGCACACTTGCTCGGGTTGAGCTTCATGTTTATCTTCCTGAGCATGTTGAAAGTTTCTTCGATGTCTTTCAACATCGCTTCTGCGTCAGGGCTTTTGATGACCAAGTCATCCATGTAGACTTCCAAGTTCCTCCCAATTTGGGCATGAAACTGGTTGTCCATCAGGCGTTGGTATGTGGACCTGGCATTCTTAAGTTCGAATGGCATCATTTGGTAACAAAATGTGCCATCGGGCGTCCGAAAAGCGGTTTTGTCCTAATCATCAACGGCCATGTGGATTTGATGGTACCCCTTATACGCGTCCAGGAAGCATTTAAGGCGAAACGGTGCTAACGAATCCACCTTAAGATCAATTTCGGGTAACGGATAACAATCTTTGGGGCATGCTTTGTTCAAGTCCTTGAAATCTATGCACATGCGCCATTGTTTGTTATTCTTCGGTACCATAACGGGATTTGCAACCCATGTTTGATATCTACTAACGCGTACGATGCCTGCGTCAAGGAGTTCCTTGACTTGGGTTCTACACGCGTTAGTTTGTTCTGGCCCCATTACTCTGCGCTTTTGTACGATTGGCGTAACAGCCGGATCGCATTTGAGCTTATGCTCTGCCTTACTTCGGGGTACACATGTCATGTCAGCTGGTGTCCACGCGAAGATGTCAGCGTTTTTCTGTAATAAGCGCTTGAGTAAGGTGCGTGTGGGATCAACAACTGTTGGGCCAATGGAAACGGCCTGGTCAGGGTATTTGCCATTGAAGGCCCATCTTTCTGGTTCGGTGATGGTTGGTTTAGCCATCTTTGGTTTGGGTTTAGATGAGACAGATGCGATGCATACCTGGGGAATGCCGGTGATCATCGCTACACCCTCAGCTGTTGGCCATCCCATCATGCCGTGGACTGAGGATACCACGGCGTTGAATCTTGCCATCCCGTCTCTTCCGAAGAGAATGTCGTACGTGTGGTGTGGCTTCCTCATTACGACAAAATCCACGTCTTCTGTGCGTGAGTGATTCCCGTCCGTAAGAGTGACGGGGAAAGATAGGATACCCAGGGGGGTGTTTGTGCTGCCATCGAACCCTTCCATCGAGGCGTGGATCGTTTCCAGGCGTTCCTTGTCTTTGTCATCTAGCTTGTCGAAGAACTGCCTGTACATCACCGTTGACGAGGCGCCGTTGTCAGCAAGAGTGCGAGAAGTGATGTAGTGCCCCAGCTGGCTTTTGATGACGATAGGGCCTTCTTTGCTGGGTCCTCCTGGCACTCGCGGGAAGCGCACCTCAGCTTCCTTCCACGCACATGGTTCTGTCGTTCGCCTTTTTCTTCCTCTGATCTTACCATGAACCATGTTGATGCTGATGTCAACGGGCTTTCGTCCGTTGCCTCGGTACCGGTTATCGTTCCTTCCTCCCTTCTTGATTGATGCCACAAGGTGTGCAAGTCTTCCATCCTTGACGAATGTTTCAACAATATCCTTCAAGGATGTACACTCTTCCGTACTATGACCTTTTGTCCCGTGGAAGTCACAGGATTTGCTCTGATCCGCATTAGGTCGCTGCCGGATCATTGGAGCTTTTGGCCATGGTAGTTTTTCAGTGGCAAATATCTCCGTGACGCTTTTGGTGAGTGGCGTCCACCGGTGTTTTTGGCTTGAAGGGTGTGTGTTATTTCTTCCGCCAACAAGAGGGTGAGAGCTGGATGAGGTGTCAAAGTTTACCCTTGACTGCCAAATACCTAGCTTCCTCTTTTTGTTCTGCCGGGCGATCCGAGCATTGTTTTCTCTAGTTCTTTGCGTGTAGAGGTGTGTACTCTGGGGAAGATCCCTTCCCAGTTGCTTCTCCGTCTCGGCAAAGCGCTTGGCCGCCGTCATGATGGCATCCCATGTGGATGGCATGCCGTCCTTACCCGTCAATGTGCGGATAAGCTCTGGGTATTCGGCGCCCTGGATGAAAGCGGCGCGAACAAGATCTTCACTTATGTTGCCCAGACATAGCTTTTTGGAGTTGAAGCGAGTGATGAAGTCTAGTAAAGATTCATCCTCCTCTCTAACGCAGTTGAGGATCGTCCACTGTTCCTCAGTATATTTCCTTTGTTGGCTGAAGTGTTGGCTGAACTTGTTCTGAAAGTCCGCCCAATCATAGATGTGATGGACCGGTAAACGATCGAACCATGCCCTGGCCGCTCCAACCAGAGTCATCTGGAACATATAACACCACGTGGGTTCCGTCCAGTTACTGACGGTTGCCCCCGCAATGAATCTGTTCAAGTGGTCGTCTGGGTCGGATAGACCATCATAAGTGCCGATGTTGGACATTTGTTTGGCACTTCTCGGGGCAATTGCTTCCGCAATGTCCCTTGCAAACTTTGACTTTCCTGCATTTGCAGCAGTTGGTCTAAAGGTTTTGAAGAAGTCACGCGGGTTTCTCTCTGCATTCGTTGGTTTAAAGGCTTCCCCAAAATTCCTTGTCGTTTGGAAGTCCGTTTCCTTACGCTTCCCTTTTGCCTTATGGCGAGGGTTTGCGTCGGTATCGGATTCTTCCCGCTCATCGTCTGAGTACTCGCACTCACTGTTCATATTGAGATGTTGGCGAGTACTGCCGAATTCGTCAGCCTGTTGAACAGAACGCAAGCGTTCATCCAACTCAGCTTGGAACTCTTTCTGACGTGCTTCGGCCCACGCCTTAACTTGATCTAGTGTTTGGCGAGGGACTCTCGTTCGTTTCTCCAATTGGGCATCAGTGAACCCCAGTGGAATATTGTTTACTGCACTTGCCCAGGCTTGGGTAACCGGGGTAGTGTTCGTAAAATTTGTATAACCGCCGGTGTTCCCCCCAGTTGCTGGGGTTGTGGTTACCGGGGTTTCTTGGTCGCTTACTGGCCTTGGGACCGGAGTAACGTTAACCATTTCTTCAGAAATTTTTGAAAAAACTAAGAATTAGTTCTAGCTTTTGTCCCACGGATGGCGCCAATGAAAAAACACTAAGTGACCCGGGGCAGATTACGGATAATCTGGGGGTTAAGTAATGTTTCCCACGAGGATGAGGTCCAGCAGAGAAGGTTGTTCTTCAGGTGACCTGCAAAACAGACACCGTAAGCTCGTCACTGAGAAGGGGGGTTCCTCCTTGTGACCACCCTCCGGCGTGAGAATCAGACTAGATTGCTCTGAATATAAGTGTATATTAAGAGATTGCTAGATAAGAATGAGATATCAGATGATGTCCTTACCATTCCAAGGTGTTGGAGTATTTATAGCCGAAGGTAGGTTTCCTAGAAGGTACAGCCGGCTGAATAGTATTCCTGTTCTACCAACAGTGGACTACGCACAGGCCATGCTGGTTGGTGGATAGACTACGGCCGACAGTAACAAGGTCGGCTGTACACTGTTCCTTTACTGCCGGCTATGCACTGTTCCACCAACTGTAGGCTGCGCACGTCCCATAGTAAGGGCTGGTGAGTAGGCAGCGGCTAATAGTGACAAACAGTACTAGAGGGTGCTCCTCCCCGTACTGTTGTCGGTGAACTGTCACCCTGTGATTGGTTCATGGGCTGTTCTGGTCAGATCGTCTGTTCTGCCCATACCTTAGTAGGTATAGTACAAAAGATCTTCCAGAAGCATACGGACTGGCTCATTTAGGCGGGAGTATTCCCGCCTTGCTCATTCCTTCATGTGACTACTGAAGTAGCTAGTGCCTTGTGCGTGTAGCCTTGCTGTCAGTGCGGGTAGCCTTCCCTGATGGCTTGTATCCGCAACTGCGGGAACAAGCGGGTTACTTCACCATTGGGAGGCTTTCCCTGCGGGTACAGCTGGCGTACTGCGCGTAAGGTTTTCTCTGAGCATGGTGGGTCCTGCGGGAGCAGTTGGTCGTTGCGCAGACGTCCCTGTTCAAGGTGAGTCTTGCGGGTCCAACTGGGCTCTGCTGGGACCTACCTCTTCAACTACCTTTGCCAACCGAGACATAACCGTTGCTAGCAAGGTGTCTTCGTACGGTGGGAATGACATCGTGTGGTCTCCGTATGGGGACCGATGGCGGTGGCTGAGGAAGATTTTAGCTAGTCAAATGCTTAACAATGAAACAATGGATTCCTTTTACCATCTAAGGCGTAAAGAGACGAGGAGCACAACCAAACTATTGTTTAACATGAATGTTGGGTGTTCGGTAAACATTGGCGACTTGATGTTCGTTACGATTATGAATGTGGTTACGAGCATGATATGGGGTGGCATAAAGATGGTGGAGGATAGTGAGGATAGGATGAGGTTTGGAGTAGAGTTTAGGAAAGTGATCAAGGAGATTAATGGGTTAATGGCTACATCAAACTTGTCTGATTTTTATCCGAGTTTAGCTTGGTTGGATCTACAAGGGATCGAAAAGGGTATGAAGGCGGCCAGAGGGAAGATTGATGGGCTCTTTGATGGAATTATTGATCAAAGAAGGAAGAATGGTAGTGATGAAAATAAAGATATTTTGCAGTTCTTATTGAACCTTAAAGACAATGGAGATTCCGAATTCACCATGACTCACATTAAAGGCTTGCTCCTGGTACGAAAACTCTCTCTCTCTCTAATCCAATTGATACTGTGTCGGCAACAATTTACAGCACGATACTTGTATCTATTGATTTATCAATCTTGTGGTGATATATTGTTTACTTTTGTTAGTTTTCCTAGTTGCAGTGAAAACATGATTTTCGCTGTCCTTGACGTTAGTTTGAAAACAATAAAAACTAAGAACATAAAAACATTGACGTGGGGCTCATCTTACTAATATAACTAAAAATTACCAACTTACACCTAACATTTCAGGCGTGTGAATAAACCATTATTTAAAGACTTTGTTTAATTAAACAATTAACTTGAAAAAATATATTCATATTTTTTCTAAACATGTAAACCGAACAGCTCGTAAATATGTTCATCTATATCAGATTGTTAAATGCATCATTTTAAATTGAAAACAACTTGCTTTCGTTAAGTTTGTTAGAATGCTAGAAACTAAATAAAGAAATAAAGTGTATCTAAGCTACTTTATTTTAAAAACAAATGTGTAAAATGCGTTTTTCATCACATTTTTTTATAGAAATAAATATATTTTACAAATCAAGTTACATTTAAATAATAGGTAATCAAGCAAACAAGCTGTTGCTATCCCTTTTTCCATCACAATTTTTCATTAAAAATTATTTTGGAAAACTGTGAAAACTTTTTAAATAGACTATCACCTATGTATCTATTATTTTGCTTTAAACGTTAAATATTGCATGCTATAAGATAAATCATTTTTTGTTAAATAAAATAATACACAAAAAAAATTATATATATTCAAGACCATATGCGTGGTAGTGATTTGATACACCACTCTCTACTCTCATGATCACATACCATTACACATAATTTCTTACAAATATATAGACCACCCACTATGGGGCGCCATCAAGGAGGGTTTTTGGACGACTTGGGCGCCGAACATCATAGTGGGGCGCCAACGAACCATGGGCGGCGAGGAAAAGGGCCATGCAACGGCCGGCACGGTTGATGAATTTGGGTGGACCCCCTCTCAGCAGCTATCTGCATCTCTCTCTCTCTCTCTCTCTCTCTCACACACACACACACACGCACATATATATATATATATAAGGGGCACCCTTGGGGCATTAAACCATAACGAGACATCTTTAGGGTGGGGCTTCGATGCCCTCGGTGCTTGCGTGACGCTGATGTGGCATGGTGGAGGGGCTTCGAAGCCCCCCATCATAGAGGATGGTCTTAGATCGGTGTTGAGTATATGTTAGAGCATTTATGAAGCTATTTATGAAGCTGACCATTACACGTAATCTATTAAACCATACATGTTATACCTACCTAACTTCATTAAAATTGACCAATTTGGCAGGACATGATAAGTGGAGGAACTGACACAACCTCAAGCACAATTGAGTACGCCCTAGCTCACATGATCGACAAACCCGAAATCCTCAAAAAGGCCCAACAAGAAGTCGATACACTTGTCGGTGAAGGCAACATAGTTGAAGAATCTCACATTAAGAACCTACCTTACTTGCACGCAATCATGAAAGAAGTTCTCCGTTTACGCCCAACAGTTCCACTCTTATTACCACATAGCCCAAGTGAATCATGTGTTATTGGTGGCTACACGGTCCCAAAAGATGCCCGCGTCTTTGTTAATGCATGGGCAATACACAGAGACCCTTCGGTTTGGGAGAACCCTTTAGAGTTTCGCCCCGAAAGGTTTCTGAATCAGAAGTTGGGTTATAGTGAGAGTGGATTCAAGTATTTACCATTTGGATCAGGCCGCCGAATGTGCCCGGGTGCTATGATGGCTGAGAGGATGTTTGTGTATTTACTTTCTTCGCTTATTCATTCGTTTGACTGGAGATAGGGTGAAGGAGAGAAGGTCAAGTTATCGGAAAAGTTTCAGACTATATTGAGGAAGAAAGAGCCTCTTATGGCTATTCCATCACCAAGATTGCATGGCAAGTTTATATACGAGTAATGTGTGAGTAACATATGTTACCTTATATCAAAATTATGTGTCTCAGTGTTTAATAACACTATATATGATCATGAACAGATATAGCATATGCCAACAATCTGTTTGAATTATGTGGTATCCTTTTTATTTTGTGCATCTATCAATCAGTTTGGTTGAGACCATTTCCGATCTAAACTCGACTTATCTTTCAAAGAGATTGATTGTCATTCTTACGCTACAAACTTCCTTAAAGAACTTTCATATTCCATATCATAAATTTGATTTTTAAACCCAATCAAATGATCTAGGAAAATTTATATAACGTATTTATCAATTTCATTAAAAAAAACTAATTAAATGACTTTTTTACCTTAACCGAGCCTCTTCTTACAACATCTATTACATGTCTCCACAATTTCAACCCAAACCGAGTGAGTGTTAGAACGAGCATATCAAACACTATGGATGTTCATGGTGTTGGCCTAGACAGATCAAACAATCATATCAAACAAATTTATCAAACAAACGAACACGAGATATTGGAGAGACAACCCTAGACTCTTTTCATATAATTAAACGAACTTAACAAACGAACATACAAGGAGAAAAGAACCATTTGACTCTCTCTAATAAAACTAATAATCTAGACCCTGTTTATAAACCTATTTAACTTGTTCTCTAAGACATACATTTCTTAAACCTACTATAATTCAATTAATTAAAATAAATATAACGAAATAAACCCTTAACTTTATTAATATTCAAGATTAATTCTTCATTCACTCCCTTAATCTTGAGTTTGTACCACCAAGGTCTTGAATTCCCAATAGCACTATCAACTCTTCAATTTTAATCATTGGTTCATCTTTACCCTTTCTTTTCATTTGTTTATAACAAACCTATTTAACAAGTTATTCACATTCATCGTTCAAACCATCCACATTGATCTCAGATACAACTTCGTTCTCCACGTTCTTCTTTCTCACTTTTCTTTTTGTTCTTTCTTTGTCAAAACTTGCATATGGGTTATTCTTTCTTTCTTTATTAGACCATGTAGGGCTTTTCTTTCTGACAATTCTTCTAAACCTTTCATTCGGTTATGATTTTTCATCAACAAATGATTGATAGCTGACTTTCACACATGGTTCTAAATATGCATACTTGTTAGCTGCATCCTTTCATTCATTTATTATCGTATCCTTTCTCTCATCATCATGATTAGTAGTAGATTTTTCACTTCATTTCTCCTCGCTTATCTAACAGTTTTCTTATCTTCAAGATTGTTTGAGTCATAAAAACAAACCTGAAGATTTTCCATCCTCTCTTCTTGTTTCGAAGAAATTCTTACTTTTCCTTCATTCAATTTATCATTTTCTTTAGAGTCTAAAATAGCTTGCAAAGCTTCTTCATTCTCAGCAGCTTCCTAAGCTTCTTTCTTACGTGCTTGTTCTTCTTGAAAAATCGCAGCCAATCTTTCTTTCTCAACGATCTCATTCAATCTTTCTTTCTCAGTGGCTTCTTGAGATGCTTTTTCATCTTATACTTTTCGTACATAATCAATTCCAAGATATCGAATCTTCAAAGCAAACCATACTTCCTTAGCATTCATGAGTATGCCAACTTGTACCAAGATGTCTTTCGGTAGGTTTTGACATATGAACCCCAATGCCTTGTACATCTTCCTTTCATTTACAGCTACGCTGACTGTAGGTTCAATAACATCCCAAAAGCCATAATCTTTCAGAAATTATTCCATCTTGGTCGACCATACTTTGTAGTTCGATTTTGTCAATACTAGAAGTCCCCCAATCTCCATCGCCTCTTTCCTATCTTTACTTTCTTTATGAACGCTCTTTCAGTTGGGATTGATTTCCGAACCCAAAATTAATCTCCAATAAATGAACAAACACCGGAAACTTCTCTTAATATTCTTTCTTTTTTTCTTTTTTCTTCTTCTAGTTGCGATGAACAACAAATAATATATATACAGCAACTTCAATGCTTCCAAGAAACAAGCCTAACTTTGTTTCCTTGATTTCAGGTTATGATCAAACTTAACCGCAAAACCTCTCAACCGAACAAAATCGTCGTTGAACGAACAAAAGACAACCTATTTTTTTATTTGCTAATATTCTCGAATGCAAATAAATTAAACTCAACCTTGTAACTTGTTTGCAAGCTTTAGCCCAACCTTTCCTATTCAACAAAGGCGGCTGCTGAGTATTTTATTGAAGATGTGATATGTCTATAATTAATACATATGAGGATCACTATATTTTATTGAAGATGTGATATGAGGATCACCATATTTTATTGAAGATGTGATATGTCTATTATTAACTATATTTTAATAATAGTTAAAACACATTTTCTACTGTCTATTATTGAAGGATCATTAATATGAGGATCACTATATTTTATTGAAGATGTGATATGTTTATTATTAACATCAAACTAATAGACTATAATTAATAGTTCTACTTAAACAAAAAATAAATCACCTTTGGTCATAATTAAAATTTATTTAAGTATATGCGCAAAACAATTGTAACACATCACCTTTGGGTAGAAGTGAGACAATTATTTTAATTATGCACGGGCTAGTTCTGCTAAATAAAAATGTAACAAATTACCTTTGGGCAGAAGTGAGACATTCGTATCATGTTAGGCAAAACTAACAAAAGCTTTTCAATTATACTTGAATGATAGGGTAAATGTAACACATCACCTTTGGGCATACGTGTTACATCAAAAGTTCATTCAAATTAAGCCTTTATGTTTTGTAAAATTTTATAATATTTAAGGTTTACAAAAAATTTAATTAGTTAATATCGAAAAATGTTTTCGGTAGGACCTTATTTTGCGGAATTATTACTCGGAAATTTTGGGTTCCCAAGAATTTCCAGGTTCCGGGTTTTAGTGGGTGTTTCAGTATTTGGGTGTTTACATGATTTTATGGAGTTTTATGGAAAATGTTGATTCTGGTATTAGTGAGTTTCGAGTTTATGGGTTATGACCCCAAACCATTTTAGAAACTCATAAACTCTTAGAACACATAAGCTATTTTAAGCCCATAATACATGAACTTTAAATAGCCCGTGACCGTAAACTGGTTTAAGCCTTTAACCCATGATCTTTATTAATTAAATTAATAATGATAAGATTTGGTTCAAATCAATTTAAAGATTAACAATTATATTTGTTTCTTATTTTAAGGGGATTCAAATCTTTTAAGAAAATATTAAAACTTCTAAGTTATCCAAGATTTGAAAAAATATTTCCCTAAATAATCATTAACAAATTTTAATCTATATTTTGAACCAACATATGTATAATTTTCAATACTAATGATGAACACGAAGAACATCATCGAAATGTTTAACATTTAAACATAAAAAAAAAACTTGAAATCAAAATCTTTAAACATGAAATTAACACATTTAAAAAATATTAGAGTTTACTAAATATGAATTTTAGCGATTTTAAACAATTTCATGTATTGTTTTCATAATAGAACATGAAAAAAAGAAACCTAAAAAATTAGGGTTTATCAAGTTTTAGTCCATGTCTTCTGATTCAATTCCAGATTTACGGAAAACATGAAGAACTGATTAATCAACTTCACTCTGATGCCACATGTTGATCAGTTCTTCATGTAAGTAATATAAAATATGATAAATATTAAACCTATGAACCTGTTACAGCATGAAGAGTAGTAACCGCAGCAAGGTATGATGTAGTCGACATGCTTGTCATCTTGATCGAGTTCCCCTTTAGGATGTATAGTTAAGGATGGTTTGGGTTCTTGAGAGGAACCCGGTTTAAAAGAGAGAGGAGACACATGATTTTCTTATGTGTGTGAGATTAAGTTATGATATTAATTTATTCTCTCTATATATACACCCAGAGGGAAACCCTTTATTAGCTATTAAGTGTAATATGGTCCATCAACAATTACCAAGCTAATATATAATAAGGTATAATTAATTATTTTGATCTGTTATTATATAAATGATAATGATGGCCATATAAATAAATATATTTATTCTTACAAGCTAATGACACAGAAAGAATGACCTGAAAACCAACATAACTGTTAAAATGGAATTGTAATGAACTAATATCGTAATATATACATTATGAAATGTGATAAATTACATTTTTTGAGTGTTTTCCCTTTTTATAAATAAGGCCAACAACTAATACAGCTAGAGACATTAGAACCCGGACCCGGACTCAAAAAGAAAACACGGAACCGGTTTAATTCAAACCCGGGTTTCTAATAGCCGAATCCGAACCCGACCCTACCCGTAGGGTACGGATGGGTTATGAATTTCAATGTGGAAAGCCGAACCCGAACCCGATCTAAACCCGATAATACCCGAAACCCGGTTTAAGTTATACCTGAAACCCGGTCCTAGTTATACCCAAAACCTGGGTTTTTTGCAAACCCGAGCCGGGTTTTTTTGTATGCCCCAGATGTATAAATAAAATATATACGTTTATTTATACATCTTGAATCCCTTGTAAAGTTATGTTAATTTAATGTTTTGAGTTTGGTCTTGTTCGTGTTTTGTTAGTCTTTTATTATTTAAGGTTTTGAGTCAAGTTATTTATAGTTATCATGTTTTATATTGTTTGGTATCTTGAATGTTAAATCTAATTCTTTCTATCATCTCATAAGAAGTTTAAGTTCGTTTTGCTCGTTAATGATTACATGATTATTCCACTTAGTGTTTTGATTTGTTTGCATGTAGATGGTGGTTTTAAAAGTCAAGGAAAAGAAGGTCTAGAAGGTTGTAAGCGTTACATGGAATTCAAGGAAGAAGATTTATCAAGATTTTACTAGATAAGATATTTAATAAAAAAAAGAAACATCTCCTACTGGAAGGTGCCGCGTCGCGCGACGAGGAAGGCTAGTCCGGTCGTAGGGTGCCTAGGCATCCTCATCAGCCATATTTTGCAATTTAAGGCCCAGCTCGTTTATATATAAAGAGGTTTATAAACCTAAACAAAAAGAAAACATATTCCAGCCGATTTTGAGAGAGATACCAAGGGATTGAAGGAGTTTTGAAGCTAGGAATCAAAGAGGATCAAGATTTCTTTCAAGGAGGTGTTCAAGGATCAATTGCCAAGGGTTTTATCGCTCTAACTTTCATTTCTTGTTCATTTTTTCTATCATGTCTTTCTTCTTTGTTTTTAATAATTGTTTGGAATTATCTTTAAGGATGATGCTAGGCTAGACTTCATGTCTACCTAGGTTTGATGAACATGTTTGACGCTTGATTCTTGCTTCGGACTATTGGTTTGATTATGATTTCGTTATATTAATAGTAAAGACTTGATTTTTCTTTCATGATGCATATAAGTATTTATTATCTTGATTGATTATTAATTATTACTTCACATAGATCTTTTATCTCTTGATTGTGTTCTTTAGATTTAGGGTTTATGTTTAATCATTACTTGGTGTTTTGATTATTGTGATTGAATGGGCCGATTAGATCATTGAAGTTTGTTGATTGTTGATTAGGATTTTGAATATTTTTGCTAAATTCCAATAGCTGTAAGGTGAGGAGTTGTTTGTGTCTTGGTCAATTGCATGCTAGGATAGATTAGTGACAATATTCTTGCTTATTGTGTTTATCCATGTTCATGATGTCATGTTAACTTATCAAGTTATCTAGGGTTTAGTGTTTCGTGAGATTGCTTGCTTTAGATACTATTAATTCACCCTATTTGATAACTGTGAAGAAATCAATTCAACTGATTGCTTACTAATCTACTAATTGTTCTTTGGGATTTCGTTTGATTCGGTCAAGGGTCCTTAAGGTTTGTTAGATGAATATGTTTAGAAATCAATTTTCCATATCATGTTATTTGTCCATTGCTTGAAGATTGTTGATGCATGGGATTCTTACCTAGGTAGATTCCTTCTCTTATTGGTTTCGATCTTGTGTTCAATTGCTTGCTTCTAGTTTACTTGTTTAATTAGTTTCTTAGTTTAATACTAGTTTAATATTAGTTTAAAACCCCCCTTAAAACATTAATAATAATTAGTCGTGTCGTAAGTCGAGTCTAATTAGTTAATTTACGTAGTTTATGGAGTCTTTTGGGTTCGATATTTCGGACTTACTTAGCTTTAGTACAATTGATCGGTTCACTTGCCGGTGTTTTGTGTAGTTGAGTCTTAGGTCTAGTTTTTATTACTTGTTTAATTCAGTTAATATTTAATTGACTGTTTTTAGCACATCAAGTTTTTGGCGTCGTTGCCGGGGACTTTTAGCAATTGCGTTATTAGCCTTACTTGGACTTATCTGCTACATACGTGCTATTTTTTTATTTTTGTTTGAGTCGTAGGAGTCTAATTTAGGTTTTAGTTTAATTTTGTTTATTTTTAAGTCTTCGAGTCTACTCGCTCGGTCTTTTGCGTTTTTCAGGTTTATGCCACATCTTCGTTCGCTAGTTCATCACAAAAAGCCTCACCACCCAGTTCACCACCAGAAAGTCCGAAAAGCCAACCAGAAGTTCAAATGGCCGACGATAGGACAATTGCTGCTCAAGCCTTCGATGGCTTAACCGGAAACCAATCATGCATCGTCGTTACCGAGATCGACAATCCCAACTCATGGCAGATTCCATCATACGTCATGAACAACATCGTCTAAACTAATCAGTTTCATGGGCGTGATGATGAGGATGCACCGGCTCACATTAACCGATTTACCGCGTTCTTAAAACTTTTATTTACAAGGTGCTAATGAAGATGCTATTTTCTTACATCTGTTTTCGTTTTCACTTGCAGGTAAAGTAGCTACTTGGCTTGACACGCAGCCACCTTGCACGTTCACTACTTGGGAGGCGTTACGCTCAGCTTTTATCAAGAAGTACTTCTCACATGCTAAAGCGGCTGTTCTTCGTGATCAAATTCATTCTTTTCACATGGAACCGGGGGAAAAATATTGTCATTCTTGGGAGCGTTTTTAGAACATGCTAGCCCGTTGCTCACAGAATGGTCTCACACCATGGGCTCTCGTGGAGAAATTTTACAATGGGCTGAACTACGAAACCCAAGTTCGGTTTGAAACGGCCGCATGAGGAAGTTTACTGGCAAAGAAGAATGTCACCGAATGTAACGAGATGTTTGAGAGCTTTGCTCAATCCGACTATGCCAAAGAGCCACATCGCGGGAATTCCACTCCCGTTAGCAGTACATCCTCATCCGCTCGAGGTGTACACTAGGTTAATCTGGATACTAGTGTGGCAGCTGCTTTGGAATCACTAACTAGAGAGGTCAAGGACCTGAAGGCCAAGGTGGACAGGTGTGAGTTTTGTAGAGGTGGACATGGTACATTGGAGTGCCCGGTGATAAATCAACAGGTCGATTTTGTTGCTGGTCAGAATAGGTTTCCCAACAATTACAACAACAATAATCAGAGTTGGAACACCTACAAGAACCTGAATCAGAATAATTCTAATTGCCGTTCATCAGGCGCACCACCCGGCTTTCAAAATTCTTATGCTCCTAGACAAGGTAAGTACTTTAATGATAATAATTTCAATCGTACTAATGTTTAAAATAATGTGCAGGATTCGAATGGTGGAATTGGACGTTTGAAAGAGATGATGAAGCAAATCCTGGAGAGAGACCAAGCTACACAGAAGAAGTTTTCCGAGCACGACCTACTTTTTAGGAATCAACAATCTGCTATTCTTGATATTCAAAGGACTGTTGGTGATATTGCTCGTCGTTTAGAAGAAAGGCCTCCAGGTCAGTTTTCGGGTATTCCTCAAACTAATGCAGCTGCTCAATTGAAAGTCATCTCCACTCGTAGTGGTAGGGTTTTTGGTCCGAAGAGAGTTAGTATAGAAGTAGAGAAAGATGGGGAAAACGAGTTGGTGGATGAGGAGAAAGAGGTAGAGGCTCCGAGTGAGTCAATAGGTAAAACACCAATTATTGAGCCATAAGTTGAGAAGAAGCCGGTTGGAGTTCGGCCACCACCACACATCATTAACCCTGCATATGTGTCGTATCCCGCTCGTCTAAAGCATTTTCAACAGTATACGAAGGATTATGAGCATTTTCTTAATATATTTAGCCAATTAAATGTCAACCTCCTGTTCGTTGAAGTCCTCCAGCATATGCCTAAATATGCCACATTTTTGAAAGATCTTCTTAAAAGAAAGGATAAGTTGGAGGAGCTGTCGACTGTACCGCTAAATGGAGAGTGTTCTGTGGTGGTTCTTAATAAAGTACCGGAAAAATTGCCCGACCCCGGCGTTTTTACCATTCAATGTCTTTTCGGAAGTGATACGACGTGTCAAGCATTAGCCGATCTTGGAGCTAGCATAAACCTCACGCCATATTCCTTGTATGAAAAGTTGTGCCTAGGAGAGCTCACCGCTACTCGTATGACATTGTCTTTAGCCGATCGTTCTGTTAAGTATCTGAGGGGTGTTGTGGAAAATTTGCTCATTAGGGTAGATAATTTTGGTTTTCCCGCAGATTTTGTTGTTTTAGATATGGAGGCCGACGAGAGAGTTCCTATTATTTTGGGTCGTCCATTCTTACATACCGCTAGGGCGGTCATTGACGTGTTTGAAGGTAAGATAACTCTTAGAGCCGGTGATGATAGTGCTACTTATTTGGCCAAGTCCATGAGACATCCGAGTGGTCAAGACGGTCTCATTGATCCATGTCATCCAGTTTACTCGATAGAATCATTTATCTCGGGCATGGGTCCTAGTCTTGACGATTTCCGTTCGGTGAGTAATAGTGTGAAAAAGGAGAGAGAGGTTTCTAGTTCTCGAGAAATAGTAAAGTGTGTTGGAGAAAGAGGTGGTGGAAAGCGTAAGTGTGAAAAGGTTCGTGGAGTTAAAAAGAAGAAGACCAAGATTGATGAATGGTCAGATCGTGATTCGGAATCCTTGAGGGCATTGGAGTTCTACTGAGGTGGAGGAAGCTCCACTCGATCCGCCACGTGATTCGCATAGCATGGGTTCTTGAGTGAAAAC
Organism: Bidens hawaiensis; assembly: GCF_021521415.1. Classification (NCBI taxonomy): domain Eukaryota; kingdom Viridiplantae; phylum Streptophyta; class Magnoliopsida; order Asterales; family Asteraceae; genus Bidens; species Bidens hawaiensis. The sequence goes on from NW_027491482.1 coordinate 604,830, forward strand.
TCAAGTGTAGAGTTTGTATATTTTATTTTTATTTCTATTTTCTTTTTCTTTGAGTCACTAACGTAGTTTTTTGTAGTTCTTCTTTGTTTTGTGTTTTTGATTTTTTCTAGGTAAAGAAGAGATTGAATGAGCTAGAGAAACGATCCCCAAGGAAGAGTATATTGAAAAAGACAAGTGTGGGGATGGAGTAGCCGACCCGTATACTTTATATTTATTATTTGCTGCTAATTATTCATGTTTTATATATTTGTCGGTTGATGTGAAACACTTTAATTGCATAATATCTATCATTATGATAAGATATATCTTTAGATATGTTGTTTGTTTTGTTTGGCCGCTTGCGTTCATGTGAGAGAGAAGGAGTTACTATTTGCTGAGCACGTTCGTAGTTGGAGGGTATTCATGGAAGAAGACCTTGGCATCATGTTTCATGCGCATATTACCAGCTAAGTTTTTTACATTATCTAGCTTGTTAACTTTTTATTTTGCTTTAGTTTTTATTTTTAGGTTTTTAGTTTTTTGTAGTCCGACTTTATTTTTAATTTTATTTTTATTTTAAGTCGTCCTTATCCTTGCATTGAGGACAATGCAAAATTTAAGTGTGGGGATAGGATATTTGAGTCGTAGTTTAGATTGAGTCTATGTTTAAAAAAATAAAAAAAATAAAAAAATTGAAAATAATGTTTTAAAAATGTCCCATGAATATAGTTTTTTTTGCGTTAAATTGGGAGATGATGATATTTGTCGGAAATTGGTTTTTCAAACTACTAATAATATGAGATAAATAAAAGAAAACGCACTTAACTTGGGATGTGCCGGTAGGCTCAGCCTTGAAAATGAAAGGGAAAATTTGATAAAATGGGCCAGAAATCTCTTGTCGGTAAAGCGTTTTGTCCATAGAAAATAAGTAATGAAAGGTCAGCCATACTCAATCCTCAATTCTTGGTATGAAAAGTGGAAATATTATAAAGTTTAAAAAATTGAATACGTTATCATATGATGCTTGGGTAGGTTTAACGTTAAAGTATGCCGTTTAGCCTGTGATATAAATCTTAATCTGCTAGCTTTAGTGTTTTACACATCATTGGCGTATGGTTTTATAACCTCAAATCGTGTATTGATGGGATGCCCCGGGTCCGGAGACCATGGGTCTGTATGCAGTCCATTCATCTGGGTATTCACAATTCCAAATGAGGTTGTGAATATTTAAAATAAAGCTAAAAAAAGAGCAAACCCGCAGTTTTCTGTCACTTAAGTCTTTACACATGATTACAAAATGTACAAAAGTACAAATGCATTACAGACTTGATCATCCACGCTGTTAGCCATGTGGAGTCCCTTTGCTCGCGTCTCATTATCATTATGAAACGGACAACAAGGGACACGCCACATGTAAGTCCTACAGATGAAATTTTGCATACTCACCTATGGTGATGGTTCGGTGTATTGCTTGATAACGGGGGTATGCCATGTTGTGAGGAACACTAGCTATTAATTAGTTGTACCTTAATCGTATCTAATGGCTGCTTGGTAGACTTTGATGCTTAAACTTAGGTGGATAAACAATACCCTTGATCGTCTTAACTATTCATGAAAAAAATAGAGCAACAAAAGTTTTAAATCTGTTGATTTTGAGGTTTAAGTCAAGTTTTGGTGGTCTGGTCCAGTAAAAGCTGAAAATAAGCTGGTCTTAATTTTGTAAACCACTAGTACTATTATTGTCGGATCTTATTTGTCCCTGTAAAGATTAAGGCTTGGGTTTAAGTGGACAACAATATCGGTGATTGCGGTTTTTGCGTTTTTCTAAGCTTTAAAAATTAACCTATATGCTTGTATGACTATATTTTCCAATTCTGATCCAACTGCATCAGACCTTTTTCAGGGACGAAAAAAGAGTAAGTGTGGGGATATTTGATATACGTTTGTTTATACATCTCGAATCACTTGTAAAGTTTCATTTATTTAATGTTTTGAGTTTGGTCTAGTTCGTGTTTTGTTAGTCTTTTATTATTTAAGGTTTTGAGTCAAGTTATTTATAGTTATCATGTTTTATATCGTTTGGTGTCGTGAACGTTAAATCTAATTCTTTCTATCATCTCATAAGAAGTTTAAGTTCGTTTTGCTCGTTAATGATGATGTACATAAAAATATACATCTTTTCGGCATCAAATAATCTCTAAAAACTGCAAATTCTCTCTAATAACATAGCATAAAAGACTACTTATCATAATAAAACATAATTTCAGGTGAAACCAAGCCTCAAACAAAGAAACAAGCAAAATGACGAAGAAAAACAGAAGAAAACACAAGAAAACAAAGAAACACGCCCCCATGCCTCAAGAAACACGCCCCCATGCTTCTGGAACAAGAAAAGACAAAATCTGAGAAAAAAAGCACGGGGCCGTGCCCCTAAAAGCACGGGGCCGTGGACGGAGATGCAGAAAAGACAAAATAAATTAAGCACATGCCATTAAAAAGCACGGGGCCGTGCCTGCTAACCACGGGGCCGTTGCCAGCTCACACAAAAGACAAAACAAATCTGGCACATGTCATAAAAATACACGGGGCCGTGCTCATCTTGCACGGGGCCATGCCTCACCATCCAGATTGCCTATAAATAGTGGCTCATGTTGCATTCATCAAGTGTGCCTTGAAAAGACTTCTATCCGATTCTCTCTTATAAAAACACACACTAACACTCACTTTGAAGATCTAGTGAAGAGTTTGAAGGCTTGGAGGTCATCATCACTAATCATCATCATCAACCATCACTACCATCATTAGGAAGAAGGATCCATCTACATTTGGTTAGATTGTTCTAAATTTAATCATGTATTTGTTATTATCAATCATCTTAATGTTTATCACTATGCTCATTATGAGCTAAACTCCTTTTACCATCTAAAATCTATGAAGAAGCTTTGTTTTACTTGATAATTAATCAAGACATGTGATGTAGTCTAGTTAAGTACATGGTTTTGTTACAATTATCTTTTGATGAGAAATGTTTCACCATCTTAAATTACTAAATCAAAGTTGGTGATTGTCAATATCATTGGCAATCGTTCATGATCGATTCATGTTCTTGAAAGATAGAAATACTTTGATACATTATCGAAACATGAAATGATGAGATATAAGTTATGGCGTATTTTTCTAAACCTTGGTAATCCAAAAATAGCTTTTCTTAGGATATCAAATTAGTTGAAGAAACCATATGTTAACGGAATGTGTAACTATAACCTACTTAAATCAACCAGAGGGAGGTTGTGTGATGAACTACAACCACCCGAAGTTGTTAGAATTGGTTTTGAGATCTTGAAGTCAATCCTAATCTTTCTACTTAACGAAACTACTTGCCAACTTAAATCGACATCATTGAGATGGTATGACATTAGGAAAGGGTGGACTTTAAAATGCGCATACCATATATCCTTAGTGCCGTAGATGCTCACTTTGGGTTAAGGAGCTATCTATCATATATTGCTATGGTAAGTTTATCACATGTCTACATATTTATTATCAATGCTAAAATGGAGTAGATTCTTGATATTAGATGGTAACATTCGCATAATTGAACAACTCGTTTAGAATTCCTTTTCTTAGTCACCTATATATTATATATATAAGTATTTACATTTTATAAAAAGTTAAAAAATTCAACCTCAAAATGATTAAAACCTCCGATTAAAGTAAAACATCGATTTATTATTAGAAACCTTTGTGTCCACGAATCGATACTTGGTTCTTACCAATACTATCCTACGCATGCGATAGGTACACTTGCCTATTTATGTGTGTTTAGTCTTTTTAGAAATCACTTTTATAAATTTAAAACACGATCTTGTGCAAGAGCAAAATATCCAATTCATCATATTTTACAAGCCTACGCAGCACACATCAAGTTTTTGGCGCCGTTGCCGGGGACACGGTACGTTTCTAAGAACAATCCAAGTTTTAATTTGATCACTGTCTATAATTGTACAAATTTTTAATTTCTATTTATCCTTATTTTAAAAAAAAATATATTTAAATATATAATTTTACGGCTAGCCTACTTGCTACCTTTAATTACTTTGCCTTACTTTAGTCTAGTTAATTTAGACCCTAGTCTAGTTTTAAAATAGCGTAGCATAACTTTTAATATTAGACTAAATTTTTAGACTAACTTTAGCTAACTTTTACTTTAAGTTTAATTTTGATATAGCCTCATGTATGTCCTCTACTTTCGAGCGTGAGCTTGTTTCTCCAATTTCTGAACCGGAATAACTCTTTCGTCGACGAACTCGTAAATAGACCACAGAAACCGCATAAACAATCAAAGACGAATCAGTAGACGCCACCACATTAGGAGAAAATCAAACCAAAGAAATGATGGCGGCCCAGAACAATGAGCCAAACATGAGCCAGTATGCCAAGCCAACTCTCGAAGGCTACGGCAATGGAGTGGCTCCACCCGAAATCACCGAAAATTTCGAAATCAAATCAAGCACCATCCATATGGTGGAAAATTCAATTCAATTTCATGGTCTCCTCGACGAAGACCCTCTTTCTCACATATCTCGATTCTTACGAATCTACGGAACTTTTAAAATCCAAAACTATTCAGAAGATCAAATCAAGCTTAAACTCTTTCCTTTCTCTCTCAGGGGCCAAGCCCTAGAATGGATAGAATCTCTTTCCTCTGCTTCCATCACCACTTGGGACCAGATGGTTGAACAGTTTCTCCTCAAATATTTTCCGCCTGATAAAACTGCCAAATACCGAGCCAGCATTACCGGATTCCGGACCGATGATGAGGAATCGTTACACGCAGCATGGGAAAGATACAAAAGTCTTCTAAAAAGATGCCCACATCATGGACTGATCGTATGGTTACAAGTACAAACTTTTTTTGACGCACAATCCAGTCAAAACAAACAGGCCATCGACCAGATCGTTGGTGGAGACCTGGGATCCAAATCACCTAACGAAGCATTTGAAGTCCTGGAGAAGGCCGCAAAGAAAAGTTTCGCTTACAACCCACCAAGATCTACACCTACCCATAAAGGAATACACCACGTTGATTCCAACACCCTTGTCACAGCACAGCTTAAAGCTCTTTCTAAAAAATTCGAACAACTTCAAGCCGAGCTATCAAAAACCAGACTCACCTGTGACACTTCTGGAGGAAGTCATAAGACGAGTAACTGTAAACAAGTCATTATGGCTATGGAAGAAGTCGATTTCATCGCTCGACAAAACAATGCCTTCAGCAATAAATACAATGCAGGTTGGAGAAACCATCCAAACTTTAGCTGGAAAGACGGAGGTAACACTCAACCCTTACCAGGATTCGAGAAGAGACCAATGAATCAATCCTTCCAACAAAAGCCTCAATACCAAGATCAAAGCTCGAGTATCCATCAAAACCCAAGCTACTCTAAGATCGAAGAAATGTTAATCCAATTAATGACCAAAACAAATGAAGCCGAGAAGAAAGCCGACTCAAGGGCTGTTGATATCAGCGGAGTATTACTGAAGCACGAAGCCGATCTCAAAAGTCAACAAGCATCACTTCAGAACCTAGAAACCCAAATCGGACAGATTGCTCAACAATTATCCGAAAGACCACATGGCACTCTTCCAAGCAATACAATCATCAACCCGAATGCAACAGCTAACGCCGTTACACTCAGGAGTGGTACGACTACTGTTGTCTCACCAACTTTGGAGAAAAAGTCTTCTGATGAAACGCAGGAAGGGCTGGCCCCAACAAGCACAACACTGCCTAAGGAGCCAATTCGAACGTATGTTCCACCTATACCATACCCTGGAAGATTCAAGCAGGAGCGATTGGAGGCCCAGTACGGGAAGTTTCTAGAACTCTTTAAACAAATCCATATTAACATCCCTTTTGTCGAAGCTATTGCTCAAATGCCAAAATATGCCAAGTTTCTAAAAGAAGTACTGACAAACAAAAGGAAGCTGGAGGAGCACTCGCATGTCACCCTAAGTGAAGAATGTTCAGCTGTCCTCCAAAGTAAGCTACCAACAAAGATGACCGATCCAGGGAGCTTTACTATCCCTTGTCTCATAGGAAATTTATCCGTTAGCAATGCCCTGGCTGACCTAGGAGCTAGTATTAATTTAATGCCTTATGCGGTTTTTGCAAAACTAGGGATAGGAGAACCAAAGCCCACCCGCATGAGCATTCAGTTAGCTGACCGATTCGTTAAATATCCTAGGGGCATTGTTGAAAACATGCTTGTCAAAATTGATAAGTTCGTTTTCCCAGTAGATTTTGTGATTCTAGAAATGGAGGAAGACAAAAGCGTACCTCTAATTTTAGCAAGACCCTTTTTAGCCATCGCAAAGGCTACCATTGATGTTTGCACCGGCAAACTCACTCTCAGGGTCAATGACAAGGCAATCACTTTTGACATAGGAAAATCTATGCAATATCCGCAACAATACGATGACACTTTATATTGTTTTGACGTCATAGACTCTATCGTAAGTTGCTATATGCGTGATTCCTCCAACAATACCCTCTTAGAAACACAAGTCTTAGACAAAACACTCAATAAACCCATTTTGGAAAACGAAAATCTCAACAATAACTATAATGAAGAATCTGAAGCAGTATACGAAATCATCAAACACAATGAAAAATCAAAAACATCAATCGAAGAACTACCAACCTTAGAATTAAAAGAACTACCAAAACATCTCGAATACGCCTTTCTAGAAAAGGACTCTCAACTCCCAGTAATTATTTTATCTCACCTTTCTAAAGAAGAGAAAGATAAACTTCTTAAGGTTCTAAAAAACCATAAGAAGGCCATCGCATGGAAGATCATGGATATCAAGGGCATCAGTCCCTCCTTTTGTACTCACAAAATCCTCATGGAAGAAGAATACAAACCCGTGGTCCAACATCAAAGACGTCTCAATCCCAACATGCAAGATGTGATGAAGAAGGAAGTAATCAAACTGCTTGATGCCGGATTACTCTACCTAATCTCAGATTCACCTTGGGTAAGTCCCTTCAAGTAGTACCCAAGAAGGGAGGAATGACAGTCGTAATGAATGAGAAGGACGAGTTGATACCAATGAGGACCATTACAGGCTGGCGAGTTTGCATCGATTACCGGAAACTTAATGATGCCACAAGAAAAGATCATTTTCCACTTCCTTTCATAGATCAAATGCATGAACGACTATTTGGAAAAAAGTTCTACTGTTTTCTTGATGGATTTTCCGGATATTTTCAGATTCCCATCGCTCCTGAAGATCAGGAGAAAACTACTTTTACATGTCCATACGGAACCTTCGCCTACCGAAGAATGCCATTTGGACTATGTAATGCTCCGGCCACCTTCCAGCATTGCATGGTGGCCATCTTTCATGAAATGATCAAAAACTCTATGGAAGTTTTCATGGACGAATTCTCAGTCTTTGGAGACTCTTTCAATCATTGCCTGAAAAATTTAGATAGAATGTTAGCAAGATGTGAGGAAGTAAATCTAGTGCTCAACTGGGAAAAATGCCACTTTATGGTAAAGGAAGGCATTGTTTTAGGATACAAAATTTCTCAAAACGGACTAGAAGTTGATAGGGCCAAAATAGAAACCATATCCAAACTTCCGCCACCAACTTTAGTCAAAGCAATTAGAAGTTTTCTAGGTCACGCAGGTTTCTACCGACGTTTCATAAAAGACTTCTCAAAAATTTCAAGACCCATGACCAAACTTCTAGAGAAAGACGCGCCATTCGTCTTCTTTGAGGAATGTGTTGAGTCATTCAATACACTGAATGACAAACTTGTCAACGCCCCAATCATGACCACACCCGATTGGACCCTTCCATTCGAGATCATGTGCGATGCAAGTGACTTTGCAGTTGGAGCCGTACTCGGACAACGCAAAGAAAAACACTTTCACCCAATCTACTACGCCAGTAAAACTCTTAACGATGCACAGGAAAATTATACCACAACTGAAAAAGAGTTACTAGCTGTAGTATTTGCCTTCGAAAAATTTAGATCCTACTTAGTTCTTTCCAAAACCATAGTTTATACCGATCATGCCGTAATACGATACCTGTTCAACAAGCAAGATGCCAAACCTAGACTCATCCGATGGATCCTACAACTCCAAGAATTTGACATCGAAGTTAAAGACAAGAAGGGAACAGAAAATGTAGCCGCATACCACCTCTCGCGTTTAGAATGTCCAACTCCCAAAGAATTTCCCAAGGAAATTATCAATGATAATTTCCCACATGAAGTTCTTATGCACATTCAAGAAGTGATAGAGGAAAAAGACGAAAGTCCTTGGTATGCCGACTTCGCTAATTATCTAGCATGTAGGATCCTTAGAAAAGGGCTTACCCATCAACAGCGGAAGAAATTCTTTTCCGACCTTAAGTTTTACTTCTGGGAAGATCCATATGTGTTTAGGATAGGTGCGAATCAAGTTATTCGTAGGTGCGTAGCAGGTAAGGAGGCCTTAGACATTCTCAAACACTGCCATGAAGGACCAACAGGCGGACACCACGGTACTGCCACCACGGTCAGGAACATGTTTGACGCAGGATTTTTCTGGCCCACTATATACAAAGATACACAAACTTTGATCCAAGCATGCGATGCTTGTCAAAGAGCCGGAAACATCTCACCAAAAATGAGATGGCTCAAAAAGGCATCCAAATTTGTGAATTCTTTGATGTATGGGGGATAGATTTCATGGGGCTATTTCTTAACTCATTCGGAAATAAATACATCCTTGTAGCAGTCGACTGCGTATCTAAATGGGTAGAAGCACAAGCTCTTCCCACTAACGATGCTCGAGTAGTTGTACGATTTCTGAAAAGGTTATTTTCAAGATTCGGAACACCAAACGCCCTCATCAGCGACAGAGGTACTCACTTCTGTAACACCCTGATGGACAAGGTCTTAGGACGATATGGGTTTCACCACCGCTTGGCAACTCCATATCACCCGCAGACCAGTGGACAAGTGGAAGTCTCGAATCGAGGAATTAAGAGAATTCTGGAAAGAAGTGTGGGGATGAATTGCAAAAATTGGGCAGAAAAATTAGATGATGCATTGTGGGCCCTTAGGACGGCCTACAAAACTCCCATAGGAACGACACCCTCCAAACTCGTTTACGGGAAAGCATGTCATCTACTAGTAGAGTTAAAACACAAAGCCTACTGGGCCTCAGATCAGTAAATTTTGATCTAACGTCCGCCGGAGCAAACCGGGAAGATCAAATTCGGGAGCTCGAGGAACTGAGAACAATGGCTTATGAAAATTCCTGGTCTTACAAAGAAAAGACTAAAAGCATACACGACACTCATTTAAAAGGAAATAAAAATTTTAAAATTGGAGATCGTGTACTGTTATACAACGCTCGTTTACGTCTTTTCCCAGGAAAACTGAAATCCCGATGGTCAGGTCCATACGTAGTCAAAACAATCTTTGACTATGGAACCATCGAAATTTCAAATTCAAACGGCCAGAAGTTCAAAGTGAATGGACATCGATTAAAACCATATATCGACGGTCCACTTGAAGAGGTGTTGGAGGTATTAACCCTCCAAACTTCGTAATTAAGAACGTAAGGAAATAAGGTCTGGCCAAGACCTTCTAAAAACTAGGCCTTGTAAATATTTAAATAAATAAATATATATATATATATACACACACACACAAAAACCACGGGGGCGTACTTCCAAAAACACGGTACTGTGCCGAAAAATGCGGGCCGGCATCTACGTTGCAAAAATCTCAGTCAGACTGGTTTGTAATTGAATTGTTAGACTACAAACACGGGGGCGTGCTTCTTCAAGCACGGTGCCGTGCTCGGTTTCCTGTTTGGTTATAAAAGGCACCTTGTGTCATTGCTTTTCTTGCACAAACCAAAACAAAACCAAAACCAAAAACCTCTGAGAATTCAGCATGCCAACTGAGATGAATGAAGCAATTCCCGTTCCCCGACATCCGAGGAATGATGCCCGCCACGTTTCCAAAACCGAGTTTCTCTTGAAACATCAAGAACTCGTGAAAGAACTCACCGAAATGAATCTCCTTGCGGAAATGCGTCTTGTGCAACTCACCGAATCGATGGAAAACATGAAAATGGAACTCCGAGACATCAATGAGCAACTCCAGTTTCAAGTTCTCGGTTTCACGTATTTTTCACTACCAGGACCATTCGGAGGAGGAGAGCCTTTCGGGGAACTCCAGGAAACTTAATTCTATGCTTTTATCTGTAATCAAATGCATTAAGTACAATGTGTTAGGACTTCGGGCTTAACCCGACTATTTTCTTTTCTTAGGAAACCCGGGCTTAACCCGGAATTGTTCTAGGATCCTTAATTAATGAAAAGTAATTCTTAGATGACTTAACTTCCAAAATTATCACAATAAACGTCATTCTAAAAATTCCGGATCGCAAATCATGTTAAAAATCAAAATGAAAATCACTGTGACAAAACGCATGGGGCCGTGCTTTCCTAAGCACGGTACCGTGGTCACCCTAGAATCTTCAGCATGATACGCGCTGACTCCGTACAATTATCTGACGTAGGAACATTTATTCTTCTAGCAGCACGAGGCCGTGTTTCTTATTACACGGGGCCGTGTTCAACTTCCCAGTCCTTATATAATGCATGCATAACTTCACTATTCCATTCACACCAAACAAAAATTACCCAAATGGAAGGAAAGCGGGTGGAATGGAAACTAGTGAAGAAAGGGAAGCACCATGAATCTTCCTTTCTCGAGGAACAAATCATGAGGTTGCAATGCATTGTAAAGGACCAAGTTGAAACAAACTTGCAAACTGAAGCTCGAGTAATCGAGCTGATCAACAAAGTGGAACTACTCAGGTTCGAAAACTTCCATGTGGTGGATGGCCACCACAAGGATGTAACTTCCAAGCTCAAATTTCTCAATCGAAAACTCGTCACGCTAAACAAGAAACTTGACGAACTCGTGGAAGCAAAACGAGCACCACCACACATCCAGGACTTGTTTAGGAATGGTGGCCGTTGAAGTTATCACTTTGTTCCAAGTTTAGGTTGATCCTGCTAGGATAATGTGTTAGGACCTGAGGATTGTTGTAACTTTTCATCTATCTTAATTTATGTCTTTATTTTTATGTTTTAATGAAAATTAAGGTTTTTAATTATCAAGTTTAAAATAACCAGAAAATAAAAATCCAGTTAAAAAAAACCAAGCTCGACAAACAAAATAAACAAACAAACTGTCTGCACTCAGCAGCACGGTACCGTGCTTCAAAAGCACGGGGCCGTGTTTTTGGTGTCAGATCAGTTACGAGTTTTAACTTGATAAAATAACTTTCCACCACCACCAACCCTATTTTTCACTGCACCCTGAACGAAAACCGCCAACCCTCAACCATTTCACTAATTCCTTAATCAAATCTTCGATTCTAAACCTAAGGTATGTTAATTTAACAATTATACTATCCAAATTCTTCATTTTAGGTTTAGATTAACCCTAAAATTGTTCAAATCGACCAAATTGGGTCAAAACCCGAAAAGGGTATGGGTTATTAGGCTAGATTAAGATGAATAGATCGTTGAATGAGTAAGGGTTAGGGTTTAATTGAAAGAAACAAATCAGGTTTTGGGTTTTTACACAAATACCCGACCCACCTTTAAATCCACTTGATATAACCGGTTGGAAACGAGGGTTCGAGTCTGAGTAAGTTAGAAATCGATATTAGAAACACGAGCCGTGCCCAGTACAACACAAGTCGTGATCAACCAAAAGTCAAAATTGAAAGAAAACTGAACCAGAAGCTACAGCACGGCACCGTGCTTCTGAAAGCACGCCGCCGTGCTTTTCCTTCTGTTTCAGCAAAATGCAAATTTTTTGTAAATTTTGACTGATATAAGTGTCAATTGCAGATGGCTGAGTATGGGGATGATATTCATTCGTTCCTTGTCTTCGGAAATCGACATAGAAAGGACCGATTGGCGTACGAAAGATTAGTATACCTCAACAACAGATTTCCTTAAGCCCACTTCCGTGTATGTGAAACCACCCTACGAAACGTAAACCAGTTGGGACGATATCAAAGAATTCATACGGAAACTTGGAAACGAGTTTTCAATCAGACGGGGGATTCAGTTACAGAACTCACAAAAGAATTCCTAGCCACATTCAACTACAGGAAGAAAAAGTTTGACATGTGGGATACTAAGGCAATCGAGTTTCGTTGTGGGGGTGTTTGGCGTACAACTTCCGTTACTCAACTTGGGATTGACATGGGTATTTACACGGACGAGGAAACTGACAGTGACATCTGGTTCGAAGCAAAAACAACATTTACAGATGAAGGTGACGATGCGGCCGTAGCAGGTAGGGGTGTGCAAATTAACCGTCATAACCATTAACCGAACCATAACCGATAAAACCGAACCAATTTTAACCAATAACCGACATAACCAATGGGTTGGTTTAATGAATTTTTGAGAACCGCCGAATACGGGTCGGTTTTTGTTAAAGATAATTTCAAACCCGCCAAAACCGAACCACCCCATTTACCAGATTCTCAACTTTATGGAAAATGATTAGACACACGGCTTATAATTTAGAGAAAATTAAAGAAGGTAATAAGCTAATAACTCTCTCATTTTTATACTATATGATTTAATTTAAATAAAGAGTTAATCCATCTACCGTTTGTTTGATGAATATATATTATTAATATTAAGAATTATATATTTTGTTGAACTATGTTATGTCATTTTTGTTTTTTTAGTACCAAAGTTTTAGGCTCAATTATACATTGGTTTGTAACAGTTAACTAACCCATAACCGGCTCGCTATAACCTTCAAAACCGATTAACCGAAACCGCCATAACAGATCGGTTATTGTTATAGTTAATAATTAACCGACATATTGGTTATGGTTATGGATTTGGCCTAAAACCGCCATAAACCTCTCCATGCACACCCCTATTAGCAGGTGCCATAAGGGAGAAGCATGGGAACAACTAAGTTATGGAAATACAAGGTACAGGCCAGGCGTCTCTAAAATCACAGCACTACGTGACCCACTGATGAGGTACATCCACCGGTTGCAAAGTCATACCGTCACAGCTCGAGGACAGAGTGAAGGGGTTGTAAACCTGAAGGATCTTTGGGCGTTGTATTGCATGAAAAACGACATACCATGCAATATCACTATGTTTTTCTGCAAACTTTTCATGTCAAATGCTACTGCCCAAGGAAATTCACCAATCTTTGGTGGTCCCTGGATCTACAACCTCTACCAGACTTATGGTGCAGACACTGAGGGAACCCCAAGCCCTGAGACAATCGCTCTCAACTTTGATTACTGTGAGACCATGAAGATGGTTCAGGAAATCAGCCCGGGTGTGTGGAGATTTTGTGACAAGAACAACCAAGTGTGGGACCCAGAAGACCCATCAGAGATGATGATTCAGGATGTGCATGAGAGAAGACAGTCACCGCCCAAACAACAACGCCGCCGTACCTACCATCAGACCGGAGGCCCATCTTCATCCGGGGCCGGCCCCAGTTCATCACATGATAGCCGATACTCCTTCGAGGGTATTTTTGGACTTATTGATCAATTCTCGGCTAACACTACTGCCTCGTTTAACAGGATATCAGAACAAATGGCTGCATCAGACGCACATCGAGCAACCGAATATGCAGAGACGAGGAGAGAGATTGATCGCTTGGGCTATCGCATGGACATGCAATGGGGACTGTTTGACCCGGATGCGGGTAACTAATGATTGGCGGCACAGGTAGGTCGGGCATGGGCACGGGCTGTTAGTTTTATGAACTTATTATTATGTGTGTTTTAAACAATTTACTTTTCATTGTACTTGTTATTTATGTTTGTGTTGGTTTGGATATTATATGGCCATATGTGCCAAAGACATTATGTAGGTACTTATTTAGCCTGAAAGGGAAAGGGATGGATGATTCCATACCCAATTTTCAGCATTTTATGCTTGGTTGTTTGTGGTTGTTTGCAGTTTTATATTTACACAGGTACAAAAACAGGAAAACGGACGAAAAATAGGGGACGCTCTGTCGAAATTTCGTTAACCCATAGGGAAGTAACTCTCAATTTCACCCATAACACTCAACTAGAATTTTTATACATTTTAACAAATCTTGTCACATTGAGGACAATGTGAGATTCAAGTGTGGGGAGGGGAATTACTTGACCAAGTACTTGTCCAACTAATTATAAAAATTCTCTAAAAAAATTATTTTTGCAGCAAACAAAGACTATTCTAAACCTAAAAAGAAAACCAAGAAATTTTTGCAAATAACCAATCATTACATAAAAGTGAAAAAGTAAGAAAAAGTTTTGTAATATTGAGAATAAATTCATGCAAAATATGGCGTTAATACCCAATTCCTCCGTTACAGTGAGATAAACCTCATGCCATATAAATAATTTTTTCGGAAGCTTTGAGTGAGTCATATGTTTCTTGTGATTTAGAACTTGTCACAATTTTTCATTTCAAGACCGCAGGAAGCGTTGTATAAAGAAGAAGGTAATATTTACACAATTCCATCAAACCTAATACAGAACCCAAAAAACTCAATCACCCTATCCATTTCCACCGGTAAAATACAACACTGGTCTTTTACCGGCAGACCCTAAAGAACTGGAAATGCATTCTTTCGATTTCAATTTCCTTTGCTGCATACACATTACAAAACCTTGGTTGCCTCCAGAACTTAGGGAGAGAATCTTTCTCTTTAGCAATGAGGTGAGGAAAAAGTGGTGCACAAAGGCCACCATTCTGTGGAATTTCCAAAAACGCAATGAAGAGAAGAGCAAAAGGATACGAACGATGCTTAGGTTGCGAAAACTGGTCCCACGAAGGAAGATGTAGAAAAAGTCAAACTCAGTCTCAGCATGAATATACCGAGCTAATGAGGGTGAGGGCTATTAGGCTCAAAGCCGAACGATCCATTAGAGTTGGAAGTTATATTCATAACAGGATTGAGGAAGAGTTAATCCACATCCTCGACAAAACCGGTCTTGACGATCTGACCTTAAAAGAGTCATTAAGTATATAGTATTTAAAAAACACTCAAAGAAAAAGGAGCTAACCATCGAAGACATCTCGACAAACAATAGAAGTTGTATTTACCACTTACCCTTAAACCACCACAAAGTACCAACCCCTACTCACACAAAACCACGGTTTACCTTCCGATCTATGAAACCCTTCAAAAGGTGGAGATTTGAACTTGTTACAAGCTTATTTATCACAGGTTACATTTTGGCTAAGAGTGTTCACATACCTACATCACAGGTATGATCAGATATAAAACCGAGTGTGAGTGAACATTGTAAGAACGTGACGTTTTGCATAAACGGAACCTCATAAAAACAAAAGTTTTTTCTATCTTTTATCACTAACATATAGATTGGTTATTTTGTTTCATCTTCTTGGAGATCGCTTAAGGAATAGCTATAATCTCAGTTTGCTGTTTTTAGAGAACATTTATAAGAAGATTGCTTGAGGACAAGAAATGTTCAAGTGTGGGGTTGTTTGATGTACATAAAAATATACATCTTTTCGGCATCAAATAATCTCTAAAAACTGCAAATTCTATCTAATAACATAGCATAAAGACTACATATCATAATAAAACATAATTTCAGGTGAAACCAAGCCTCAAACGAAGAAACAAGCAAAAAGACGAAGAAAAACAGAAGAAAACACAAGAAAACAAAGAAACACGCCCCCCATGCCTAAAGAAACACGCCCCCTTGCTTCTGGAACAAGAAAAGACAAAATCTAAGAACAAAAGCACGGGGCCGTGGACAGAGATGCAGAAAAGACAAAATAAATTAAGCACATGCCATTAAAAAGCACGGGGCCGTGTCTGCTAACCACGGGGCCGTTGCCAGCTCACACAAAAGACAAAACAAATCTGGCACATGTCATAAAAATACACGGGGCCGTGCTCATCTTTCACGGGGCGTGCCTCACCATCCAGATTGCCTATAAATAGTGGCTCATGTTGCATTCATCAAGTGTGCCTTGAAAAGACTTCTATCCGATTCTCTCTTATAAAAACACACACTAACACTCACTTTGAAGATCTAGTGAAGAGTTTGAAGGCTTGGAGGTCATCATCACTAATCATCATCATCAACCATCATTACCATCATTAAGAAGAAGGATCCATCTACATTTGGTTAGATTGTTCTAAATTTGTAGGTTCCCAGCCGGATCTACATGAGATATCTCGTTCTACGTAGGTGCGGAATCCCTACTTAAGACGTTACGAGCGTAGAAGACGATACAAGTTAACACAATCGAACACACATTACAATAAACAAATACTCGTTATATTGCAACCTTAAACACGTGATATCAATCACTGATTACAGGACTCTCTGACTCGTAAACTCGAATTATAAAACTTCTTATTGATTAAGCCGTAACCTAATCAATATATATCACGACAACTTCGCCTGGCATGTTCAGGC
Organism: Bidens hawaiensis; assembly: GCF_021521415.1. NCBI lineage: Eukaryota > Viridiplantae > Streptophyta > Magnoliopsida > Asterales > Asteraceae > Bidens > Bidens hawaiensis. The sequence goes on from NW_027491482.1 coordinate 621,353, forward strand.
GAAGTTGTCCCTAACTTCGCTTGTCTAACAAGTTCGCCTATATCAGCGAACTTGTTAGCTAACTTCGCTTACATCAAATACAAAACATTACAAACTCGATTACAGACACTAGACACTGAACTACTGACATCATGCACCAACAGACTCCCCCTTGGCAGTAGCTTCATCTCTTTATCTTCAAGCACGTGTCTTGTAATCTTCAACAATCTTGAATCTTCATCTTTAAGCATTCACTCCTTCTCGTACACATACCGAAACAACTCTTTGATATTTCCTCGCTTCGTCTTTCCAAGCAGGAATATAAAAGATTTTCTTCTCATTCAGCACCTGCAGATCAGCTCGAGACAGGTTCACTAGATGCATCGGATCATAGACTCTCAGCAGCTCTTGTTCATCTTCATCTTCCATCACTGCTTCAGCTGTCTCACAATCTACATACCACCACTTCAACTCTTTGAGCACATCCTTGGGCATTTGTTTCATAGGCACTTCTTTCAAACACCGGATCGGTTTATACTTCATAATCATCCAAGGCTTGCCATCTGCTCTCAACCCTCTATCTTTATCTTAGATAAGTTTACCCTTCTATGGTTTCAGCAGCTCGAACTTCTTTTCCTTTATACTCTCCTTCCATACTATCTTCCCGATGACTCTAGCCATATTATCATCACTTCGATTTATCAATCCCAATCTGGCTAAGTCTTTCACTTCACATTCTGGCAGTGTGTTCAACGATCTAAACATTCTTTTGAAGTACTGAATACCATCATATCTCTTAATCACGAAGAGCCTCAACTGCACATCGTATATCCAGCAAATAATCCCTTTTCTCGCTTCAGCATAGCCTCTAATGTTGTAAGTCTTCTTAAACATAGTAGGGACCGCTGGTTTCTTCGTTTTGACGAACCACTGAGCATAGCCTTCTTTCCATCTAGGCTGCTCTTCCCATTCAGTCTCATCATTTCCCATCTCTTTACTCATATATGCGTTATCGACTTCTGGAATCTCATGCTCTACATTCTCTTCTACTATCTCTCCCTCTTCTATCTCATCATCAATCACAATCTGTTCACCAATCTTCTCTATCTCATCACTCGGTAATACATCATCATCACACATAAAGTCATCATCCATCTCCTCAACCTCCACTACCCCCACATCATCACCACCAGCTGCAGTTGTCGACTCCCCCTGAGTTGTGGAAGTCCCAAAAGCTTGTACAGTTCTTGGCAACTCACCACCTGCACCTTTCGATGCATTGGGATCATCGTCTCGATCATTTCTCCTCTTGGTCCTCAACTCATCGCCTTTACAGCTCGTCTCCCCCTGAGATGCCAAGAACTCCTTCAGAGCATCTATGATTTTTCCATGTTCTACCAGCAGGGACGACTGCATCTGATTCTCTGCAACTAGGCGTTGAATAGCCTGGGTCTGGATAAGACTAATCTTTGACTGCTCTGCCACGACCCGTTCAAGTGCTGCTATTCGTTCAGAGTCTGATAGGGTTGCATCGAAATCAAACCTCAGATGTGATATATCTTGAGTGTACTGAGAAGGGATTGCCGATCTATCCGGGACCTCAGAAGTAGACGTAACCGCAGGTGGTATCGTCACCGATAACCCTGCAGTGGCCACAACCATCGACTCAATAAAATGTGCCACGACCTCCGTTGGAGTAAGAGTTGGTGGTGGCAACGAGACAATCTCCGGAGCCGATAGTTGAAATGAAGTGAGTGGGAGGCCAAATGAGGATGAGGTAGCCACCACGGGAATGTCCGTGGCGCTTGGCCTAGTAACCTGTAATGATGAGGGAACCATTTTCATACCGGACAGTGCGGGTGGGGTGAAACGTACCACCCTCGAGCTCTCACCGGCTCCCGATCCTGCACCTATCCGTTCCCTTCTTGATCTCCGGATCAACTGTTGAACTTCTTCTTCATAGTCTGACTCACTATCATCATCAGCTCTCTTTCTTTTCCCATGAGTCCGTTCATGTGTTACCAAAATCCGTCTCGCTTCGGTCAATACATCATCAGAATCTGAGTCAGCCACCGTTGTAGCTGCCCTAGTAACATTCACACCCGAAGCTTGTTCAACAGAGACTTGCACAATCTCCTCTGGATCAAACCTCTCCATGTCAAAAAATCCTTGACCGCCAAACTCTGCGTCAAGGTCAACGTTCTCCTCCGGTGACACAACAGGAGCAGCAGGTATAGCTTGAGGTGCTCCTGCCTGTTGTGGTGCCGGGTCCCGAAACTCGTCCCCACGAGCAGGCACATACCCCGGGTTGATTAAGTACCCGAATAGTGGAGTATGTCGAGGACGGAGCTCAGGTTTGCTCCTCGCACTGGAGGATCTGCATTGGGCAAAGATCCTTTTGCTCACACTTTCTACGTATCGGATTGGGCGGCGCTGAGGTAGCGTTGGAGCAACATGATCCAAGATCATTTGGAGAAATCTTGGATACATGATAAATCTCTCACGCGCCACCGCTCTTCGTTGTCGATCGATCTCGTAGAAGACCATCTGACTAAAGCTGTAACGCTTGTTATAAGTCAGAGCAGTCATAGCCACTGCATGGTCGCGCCCATGCCATCAGTGCCCGCCTTTCTCCCTGACATGCAAACAATCATGACATGCATGAGAAAGCGCCACTGGTCAAGCAAAAATCCCTTCCATCTCTGGGTATTTCCCAAGGGACCTGAGTATCCCATCCTCAAAAACGCTCCATCACGGAAAGGAGCTACAAAGTCTGTCGGGTCATCCCTCGTCTCATCTCCAAAACGTAAAGCCGCCCGGATCTGTTCAGATGAGAACTGAACAATGTGATTATTGACTGTTGCTCGCATCACCGGGGGCTCGACCCTACAGTCATATTCCACGGTCTGCCAAAAAACCTCAATGTTGGGTAAGGATATCGGCAGAGTTGTCGTAATCGCGTGGAATATACGTGAGGTAATAGGAACGTGATGATTTCACGGAAATCATCAACTCCGCTCGCCTCCGGGTCTAATGTTATATACATGTTGTGACCCGGGAAGAACTGTCTCTGGTTATCACCACCGTCATCACCGCCTGCACCACCTATAGCAGCCATATTTGCACCAAACAGACTAAGTTAGATAAGCGACAAAGAAAATCACAAGTTCGCCTGTTACCATGAGCGAAGTTGTGATCTTTTCAGTATAGGCGAAGTTAAAGATGGGGCGAAGTTGGGAAACAACTTCGCTTCAACTTTAACTTCGTCTGTTAACTGTTAAGTAAAAAATTCCAGGCGAAGTTAATGGTAACTTCGCCTAACCACAACATCGCCTCATAAACTGTTTCAAAAATAATTATCAGGCGAAGTTAAACCTCAGGCGAAGTTACGGACAACTTCGCCTAAACTGTAACTTCGCCGAATATGAAACGACATCAGTTAGGTTTATCGAACGACGTGATTTGGTCAATTTTGAGCTTGCGAATCTCGTAAAACTTGATTTAATGACGATTTAGATGATTAGATTGATTATGAACACGTAAAGATACGTTTGAAAATCGGTTGTTAAGGGTTCGAAAAACGAGAACGTGAATCGGGTCGAATCGACCGATGATAAACGTTAATGAACATGATTAATCGATTCGATTACCCTACACACCTTTAAACACGGATTAGAATCGAAGGAAGAGAGAACACAGAAAGATCGATAAGTTCGCTGTAGGATTAGAGGTTAAGTTCGCTGGTTAAGTTGCTGGGTTTTGAAAATAATGGACCAGTTTGACCTATGAATTCCTTTATATAGGGTCAGAGTTGTTCCGGCGAAGTTATGGATAACTTCGCCTATAAATGGCGAAGTTATGCTCAACTCCGCTGGAATTAAAAAAAATTTCAAAACAAACCCCATAATTTGAACAATTTGCAATTAAGTTTTAAAACAACCTTTAATGTGTTAAATGATACGATCAAGACCAAGTAACCAGATATAAAATCATACAACTACATAAGTAGAAAAATTCTAAAATTTAAAGTACACGGGATCAAATTTCAGTCTTGATAGGGACTACCATGTTTTAGAAAAGATCCGAACAGGAATCATACTAACTACGTGACTGTCACACAGATCCGTGTTCAGCTTTATTATGACATAAAGAGACAGGTTGTAAGCAGGTAATTAACTTAAAATGGTTTTCATCGTTTCTGTGTTACGGGTTCGGTTCAATTAAGCTCAAAACTTAAGTGGGCAACAACTCAGAGATTATGATGCCTCCTATCTATTCTCAAGAGCGTATTTGGCTTTCCCCAAGTCACCCCAAGTTGACCTCGACCCGTAGTGTCTGATTAAATAGTAGGAACTCTTCGATCTTTGGACTCTTAATCCCGTTCTCTATCTTGCATATTGATTGAGAAGTCTTATCATTATGAACTCTATAATGTCTCAATAACTAATTTTTTTTTTTTTAAGTATTTACACAAACTTCAGATAAACTACTGCAAGTCCCGAATATGGATCACTGCAGCTTCTTGACACGCTATCTTCACGGGAATCAGAACACTCACGGGCTCGTGTATGACTGGGTAATCGCTTTTCTGCCTATCATTCGGAAAGATATATATGGAGACATGCACAATTGTTAAGAAGTTTCCACGTAAAATCGAGTAGATTTAGTTAGTATCAGTTCTACTTTTACGCACCATAAAAAGCTACCATAACATACAATGACTGTTCTAAAGTCTTTTAGGCCTAATAACTTCACTAGTTAAGCACACAGAATTAGTATATCTATCACTTTCCAAGGTTGGATCAATTTTCTGTTAAACATAGTAAAGGAACTTCTTACGAAGTAGTAGACTTGAAAAATAATTTCATCTCCCGGAAAAATTTTTAACTTCAATCGCCCCGATCAAATTGAAGTTTTCAGGTAAACGGCTATCCCGAAGATCCAATGGATCAGCTGGACCGACCACATACAAGTATGTGTCCTTCTAACTAAGTATGATCGACTAATTTTCAGCGAAAGAATAAAAACACATCATAAACCGCCCCGATCACTTTCAGTCATCTGGTTAATGGCTATCCTTATATTCAACAAGTAGAAATGAGGACCAAACATATCCGAAGATATGTCCTTCAAACTGAGGCAACCGACATAATTCTAAGCGATAGTGATCTTTTTTTTTTTTTAATAAAGATAAAAACACGGTTACTCGGGATTGATCATCCCATTCAGTTCAACAAGGTTTTGAAATCTAGTTTTGTCAAACGCTTTCGTAAACATGTCAGCAAAATTATCTAGCGTATCAACCTTTTTGAGCATAATCAGTTTCTTCTCAGCACAATCCCGTATAAAATGATGACGGATGTCAATATGTTTAGTTTTACTGTGTTTTACGGGATTGTTAGTTACTGAGATAGTAGCAGTATTATCAATGCAAATAGGAGTATGAGTGAAATTCAGACCGTAATCGCGCAACTGTTGTTGAATCCAAAGAACCTGGGAGCAGCAGTTAGATGCTGCCATGTATTCTGCTTCACAGATTGAAATCGCAACTGAGGTCTGCTTCTTGCATTGCCATGACACTAATCTGCCACCAAGAAACTGACATCCACCTGTAGTTGACTTCCGACTCTGATTGCACCCTCCATAATCAGAATCTGTGTAGGCGACCAACTCCAAGTCTCCTCCTCTCGTGTACCACAACCCCAGCTTAGGCTTGCCTTTGAGATACCGTAGAATCCTCTTCGCACCCTTCAAGTGAGATTCCTTTGGGTTTGCCTGAAAGCGAGCACAAAGACAAACAGCAAACATTATATCAGGCCTAGAAGCAGTTAAGTACATTAAAGAACCTATTATTGCCCGATATTGAGTTGGGTCCACGTCTGCATCGTTGTCTGAATCAGCACCCAATTTGTGGTTAACGCAGACTGGAGTATCGTATGGAGTGCTGTCCTCCATATTGAAGCGTTTGAGAACATCATGGACATACTTAGTCTGATGAATGAACATCCCATCTTTCTTCTGATCAACCTGCAGTCCTAAAAAGAAAGTTAGTTCACCCATAGCACTCATTTCAAATCTTTTCTTCATGACGGCCTCAAATTCCTGACACATTGCGACTTTTGATGCAGCAAAGATGATGTCGTCCACGTAGACTTGCACCAGTAGAAAGTCGCTCCCTTTTCTCTTAAAGAACAAAGTGCTATCAATCTTTCCCCGTTCAAAACCATTCTCAAGCAAGTAGTCGGATAACGTTGAGTACCAGGCACGAGGTGCCTGATGTAGTCCATACAGTGCTTTACAAGACACGTGCATGATGAGATATCTCGTGTAGATCCGGCTGGGAACCTACAAAATTTAATAATGTATTTTTTATTATCAATCATCTTAATGTTTATCACTATGCTCATTATGAGCTAAACTCCTTTTACCATCTAAAATCTATGAAGAAGCTTTGTTTTACTTGATAATTAATCAAGACATGTGATGTAGTCTAGTTAAGTACATGGTTATGTTACAATTATCTTTTGATGAGAAATGTTTCACCATCTTAAATTACTAAATCAAAGTTGGTGGTTGTCAATATCATTGGCAATCGTTCATAATCGATTCATGTTCTTGAAAGATAGAAATACTTTGATACATTATCGAAACATGGATCCTTATATTGTACTTAGAAATGATGAGATATAAGTTATGGTGTATTTTTCCAAACCTTGGTAATCCGAAATTAGCTTTGCTTAGGATATCAAATTAGTTGAAGAAACCATATGTTAACGGAATGTGTAACTATAACCTACTTAAATCAACCAAAAGGAGGTTGTGTGATGAACTACAACCACCCGAAGTTGTTAGAATTGGTTTTGAGATCTTGAAGTCAATCCTAATCTTTCTACTTAACGAAACTACTTGCCAACTTAAATCGACATCATTGAGATGGTATGACATTAGGAAAGGGTGGACTTTAAAATGCGCATACCATCTCCTTATTGCCGTAGATGCTCACTTTGGGTTAAGGAGCTATCTATCATATATTGCTATGGTAAGTTTATCACATGTCTACATATTGATTATCAATGCTAAAATGGAGTGGATTCTTGATATTAGATGGTAACCTTCGCATAATTGAACAACTCGTTTAGAATTCCTTTTCTTGGTCACCTATATATTATATATATAAGTATTTACATTTTATAAAAAGTTAAAAAATTGAACCTCAAAATGATTAAAACCTCCGATTAAAGTAAAACAACGATTTATTATTAGAAACCTTTGTGTCCACGGATCGATACTTGGTTCATACCAATACTATCCTACGGATGCGGTAGGTACACTTGCCTATTTATGTGTGTTTAGTCTTTGTAGAAATCACTTTTATAAATTTAAAACACGATTTTGTGCAAGAGCTAAATATCCAATTCATCATATTTTACAAGCCTACGCAGCACACATCAAATGATTACATGATTATTCCACTTAGTGTTTTGATTTGTTTGCAGGTAGATGGTGGTTTGAAAGTCAAGGAAAAGAAGGTCTAGAAGGTTCTAAGCGTTACTTGGAGTTCAAGGAAGAAGATTTATCAAGATTTTACAAGATATTTAATAAAATAAAAAAAATGAAAAATCTCCTCCTGAAGGGCGCCGCGCCGCGCGACGGGGAAGGCTAGTCCGGTCGAGGGGCGCCTAGGCATCCTCATCAGCCATATTTTGCAATTTAAGGCCCAGCTCGTATAAATATAAAGAGGGTTATAAACCTAAACGAAAAGAAAACATATTCCAGCCGATTTTGAGAGAGATACCAAGGGTTTGAAGGAGTTTTGAAGCTAGGAATCAAAGAGGATCAAAATTTCTTTCAAGGAGGTGTTCAAGGATCAATTGCCAAGGGTTTTATCGCTCTAACTTTCATTTCTTGTCCATTTTTTCTATCATGTCTTTCTTCTTTGTTTATAATACTTGTTTGGAATTATCTTTAAGGATGATGCTAGGCTAGACTTCATGTCTACCTAGGTTTGATGAACATGTTTGACGCTTGATTCTTGCTTCGGACTATTGTTTTGATTATGGTTTCGTTATATTAATAGTAAAGACTTGATTTTTCTTTCATGATGCATATAAGTATTTATTATCTTGATTGATTATTAATTATTGCTTCACACAGATCTTTTATCTCTTGATTTTGTTCTTTAGATTTAGGGTTTATGTTTAATCATTACTTGGTGTTTTGATTATTGTGATTGAATAGGCCGATTAGATCATAGAAGTTTGTTGATTAGGATTTTGAATGTTTTTGCTAAATTCCAATAGCTGTAAGGTGAGGAGTTGTTTGTGTCTTGGTCAATCGCATGCTAGGATAGATTAGTGACAATATTCTTGCTTATTGTGTTGATCCATGTTCATGATGTCATGTTAACTTATCAAGTTATCTAGGGTTTAGTGTTTCGTGAGATTGCTTTCTTTAGATACTATTAATTAACCCTATTTGATAACTGTGAAGAAATCAATTCAACTGATTGCTTAATAATCTAATAATTGTTCTTTGGGATTTCGTTTGATTCGGACAAGGGTCCTTAGGGTTTGTTAGATGAAAATGTTTAGAAATCAATTTTCCATATCATGTTATTTGTCCATTGCTTGATGATTGTTGATGCATGGGATTCTTACCTAGGTAGATTCCTTCTCTTATTGGTTTCGATCTTGTGTTCAATTGCTTGCTTCTAGTTTACTTGTTTAATTAGTTTCTTAGTTTAATACTAGTTTAATATTAGTTTAAAACCCCCCTTAAAACATTAATAATAATTAGTCGTGTCGTAAGTCGAGTCTAATTAGTTAGTTTACGTAATTTATAGATTCCTGTGGGTTCGATATTCCGGACTTACTTAGCTTTAGTACAATTGATCAGTTCACTTGCTGGTGTTTTGTGTAGTTGAGTCTTATGTCTAGTTTTTATTACTTGTTTAATTTATTTAATATTTAATTGACTGTCATCACGGTTCCATACCCGAACCCTGATTTTTCTAATACCTGATTTGTGCACCTCTACGTTAAACATTGACAATACTGAAAATTTCCAAAATAAGTATATAAACACTCAAAAGAATTAATAATAATTTGTGTATTTAGTATTACTCGTAAGGCAAAGCGTACTGAGCGACAAATATGGGGCGATGAGGGCGATAAGGGGGATCTTGTTTATGATATATTATTATTATAATAGTGTGTGTGTGTGTATGATATATATACATATTTATGTATATGGGGCTACAACACCATTACACCCCAAAAACAAAAACCTGTCATTTGCTAACTGGGCGCCACATGGCGCAAATCGCCCCATTTTGTAGCCCCCCCCCCCCACTACACATAGCCTAAGGTTATAAGGAGAGTCATCACATATGCAGACTCAATGACAAATGCTTTTTTTATATAAATCATTGCCACTGATGCAACTCTATATTATAATTCAGCCCAATATATATTACAACCTGACTAACCTGATTCTATTAACCTGAAACCCAAAATTCCCCAAACAAGAATCTAAATAGGGCCGAATGCGGGTGTGAATGGCCCCGTTTTGTTATTTAGTCTTTTATATTTGTTTATTCTATTTACGATGTGTCAAGTTAGCTTTCAGTATGTTTTGGCCTGATTCCATGTAATGTTGAGCCCACTAGGCCATCTATAATAGAAAGAGGCATGACATGCCTCTCCTATAAATAGGAAGGCATGCCCATGCACTCACTAACCTATTGCACATACTCAAACCTTATCTTCTCGCCAACTCTCCTTCTTTCTCTCTTTCTTTCTTTCTACTTTCGACAATAAACTAATAACTACAATTTGTTTGATCCGATCTTAGGACCTACAATTGGTATAAGAGCTTTTGGCTATACTAGTTGTAGTTCTTGGGTCGCATCCTTGGATTTTGGTCTTGTTTGTGTTTTTAAGACTTGTTTTTTCAAGTGTTTGAAGTGGGTTCGGGCTTACTTGTGTGTTTACGGGCTTGAAATAAGTGTTACAAGTGTTTTCGTGTGTATTCGGGTATATGAATGGTTTGTTGAGTTTATTTGGCTAGAAATTTGTGTTGTTAATCTGTTAGAGTGTTCATTGGGCTCTACTCGAGTTTCCCGAAATAGCAAGAGGTGTACTTGTGTGAAAATACGTGCAAAAAGTACTTTATGTACTTTCGGGAATTTAGATTGAATCGAATCCCACAAACCATTCAAATCGAATCTGCAAACCATTCGAAGCGAATTTACAAAACCATTCGAATTGAATTCTGAAAACATTTGAATCGAATTCCCGATTTCAATTGAATCAAAATCTTAAACAAATCGAATCGAATTCTATTCGATTCGATTCATTTCAAAACTCGATTTAATTATTTTCTAAAACTCGATTCGATTCTTTTGAGACTCGATTCAATCCAACCAACTCGATTCGATCCCTTCTAGATTCGATCCATTTGTACATGGTACTTTTTGGTAGAGACTATTACTATATATGATCACTGATTTGCACAATGACAACTGATCCTGAGGCAACGAAGACCTACCTAATATTTGAAAATGAGATCGGCACTATTAACAAACCTCCAAAGCTACTCAAGTGGGATACCAACTTTGAGGAATTCAAGTGACATTTCAAGAACTATCTAAGAATCATTGACTATGCACTTCTCAGATCAATTGAGAATGGCCCTCACATTCCCACCACTGATCCTGCTGATGGACTTGTTCCCAAACTTGTAGCGCTCTATACCGACGATGACAAAAGGATGACGAATGATGATCAAAAGACCTACGCTGTCCTAAGTGTGTGCCTTTCTCTTGAATCCCTTAAACTTTAAGAGACCACACCACTGCAAAAAGGTCTATGGGATGCATTGGTTAACAAATCTGAAGGGAACATGGAGATGAGAAACAATAAAAAGGCAATGTTGAAGGGTGAATTCAACATGTTCAATCACATACAAGGAGAAACTGTTGGATCTCTCATCCACAGGTTTGAAACATTGATAGCCAAAATGAAGAGTGCTGGGATTGACTATGATCAGATAGAAATCAATGATAAGCTATTAAATTCCTTACCCTACACCTAGAACAGTAGTATCATCGCCATTAAAAAAACAACAAATTTGCAAATAACATCTCTATCTAACTTGTTTTCCACCATAAAGTCTCTCGAAATGGACGGCAAACTCAGGTTGGGTAACCATATCTGTTCTTTAAATCATGCAGGAATCTCTACTGGATCAGGAGTCAGCATAGCTTTCCTTATTCAAGCTCATCCTACTGTTCATCCAGTAGATAGGGTGAAGAGGTTTTCTGCTCTACCTACACAGGATTCTGCACTCAAAACCACTGAAAGTCAGCAAGCACCATCCAGTTCAAACTCCTTTCAAGAAGCAATAGATAAGGCTTTTGAACAAGCACTAAAAGCTCATGGAATTAAGAAGTCTGCATACAGTTTTGTGACGTTCGTCATTTTTCAAACCCGATACCCACTCCAATTTAAAATTTCAATAAAATCCGGATCCGTTTCTTATTAATAAAAGTTGGATTCGTTTATTTTATTTATAAAGCTAAAATTCATTATTACAATCTAATTAAATACAAGTTTAATTTCATATCTTTATATTTTTATGCATTTTATGTATATCTTTATTTCTCTTGATATATCATTAGTTCCATATTACAAACTTTAATTATATTTTGTTATTTATTCAAGTGATGCATTCAATCCAATTCATGGCCAAATTGATTAGTTTTATGTTTTAACTAGTTTTTCTACCCGGCGCGTTGCGCCGGGCAGCTAGCAAAACCCCAACGTTGAAACACTGACATTGGTAAAACCCGAGCGTTACGACGATGAGTCGACATGAATTCAATCATTATCGGTTGCATTCGTTACGATATAAACATCACTGGTAAAATTCAAGACAAAAAAATTAATTCGTCAAATTAACATATAAGAAAACAAAATATTTAAAACGATGTTTATCTAGTTGGCAAACCCAGGCGGCGGTAAAACACAAGTGTTGTGGTCCCGATCATGAGGCGTTAACTTGATACGAATTCGGTCGGTTTTGATTACGCACATTACGGTACCGGAACTAAAAAACGAAAATTGAGATGGACCAACGACCAATTTTATTTATTGATTATTATTTTTTTGGTGAGGGTTGTTATGGTATCGGAACTAAAAAAATGACGTTTGATCAGTTCTCATTACGCTTATTACGGTAACTGAACTAAAAAAACAAATTTATCGAACTATACGGTGCCGCCAAGTGCGGCACCAAAGTTCTTGTTTATATTATATAATAATTAACATTGTTATAATCACATTAGTCTCCTTAAATCAAAATTCCTATGCTACAAGTCCAAATTTATGATTATTATTCAACTTTTTTAGGACTTTTTAACAAAATTTAATTCTTTGACCAACATAAACAAATTGAAACACCCTTGACTCTTTTTTCCCTATAAATTGAACTCATTTCTCTTCCTTCACTTTGTCACATCCAGATTCCAGAATTACTAAATTTTCTTCTTCTTGAGCTCTCTTTGGTGTTTTGCATAACTTTGATTTATAAAGTCAAACCAATCAAGTTCAAGACTTTTTCTTATTATCTTTTATGTCATTTCCTCGGGTACGGTTGTGTTATTTTATGCATGTTTTTATCATTTAGAAACTTAATGCTATGTTAAACTTAACTTAACATTAGTATTAGTTCATCAAAAACGAACTTGATTCGCTTACGTATTTATTCGGTTCGATTTAGTTATTTTATATATCCAACATCTACAACCAAATTCTTTTCATCTATTATTCTGGAATTATTATTTTACCAAGTTGGAAATGAACCCGGTCGAAAAATTTGGGTTCGGGTCTGACCGAAAAACGAACCACTCGCTTAAACTCATATTTGGGCCGTTTGGGATTTTTCTTGAAACAAGCCCAACTTAATAACATGACTAAGAAATATTATAGCCCAACCTTTTATAAATAACTAGCTTTTGAACCCGTGTATTACACGGGATTTGTAAAATAATAAAGATAAAAAGATCCATTATCTGAAAGAATAAACAAAATTATAGATAAAAAGAAGATAAAATATATAGTACAAACAATAAGATGTCTTGAATCTCAAATTTACAAATTCGAATTTTTTTATATACAACATTTGCAAAAATTGTTTTGACCAATTACCCATGGATAACTATGATAATGAGATGAGAGATTAAAGAATTAGAAGAGAAATTATAACCCATTTCTCAAAATTGTATTGTCCCATGAGTCCATGACCCATGAATAGGTAGGATAAACAAAATGAGAAATTAGAGAATTAGAAATTAAATTACAACTCATTTGGCAAAATTATTTTGACCCATGACCAATGGATAGTTAGGATGAATGAGATGAAAGATTAGAGAATTAGAAAGGAAATTATAAGTATAACCCATTTGTCAATATGGTTTTGCTCCATAACCTATGGATAGGTAGGATGAATGAGGAGAAATTAAGCCAAGAATGAATGTAAGGTTGCCACATCATCATCATTATTTTCTTTTATTAGTATAGTTAGATTAAAGCTAACCCACTTATAACTTTACGACGGAAACTCTAAAAGTATACAATTATAGAGTATATATATATATAGTAGGGTTTAAATAAGAATTAATAGTTTTGTAAGAATAGTAGGAACCAATAGATTAATTACACATGGCATAGTTCTTAATTTAAAATAAAGGGTATTTAGGTAATTAAGCATATCCATTAAATTTGTTTAAAATATCAGAAAATAACCGATATAATTCCTACAAATAAGCATTATCAACTTGATTCTTTTGATTATTCCATAACTGATTCTCTATGGTTACCCTCTCTTCTTTGTTAAAGTGATTTTGATTAAAAAAAAATAATAATAAAAAAAACCCATAAGAAACATGAAATCATTTATGGATTCGAAAATGGTACAACAGTTATCGACTATCAATGGTGTTTATTTATTTATTAATAATGTCTATTGTTTCTTAATTTCATTTAATTCTCTTTACAGCGTCCAATCATATATATATTTGTTTATTAACTAGTAAGATTACCCGCACGTTGCTGCGGGGTTTTTATCACCGCGCGTTGAATGTTAAGAAATTATACGATATTCTATTTCACTTGATCCAACCTGATTTATTTACAAATGGTGTAAATTTTGCAGTCTGTGGTTCGTTTCTTTTGGTGCTCAATTTTACATATACTTTTAAGAAATTATACGATATTCTATTTCACTTGATCCAACCTGATTTATTTACAGATGGTGTAAATTTCGCAGTCAGCGGTTCGTTTCTTTTTGGTGCTTGCACATATACTTTTATATTATATATAATAAATCAAAATAATATAAATAATTTGTCACTTTATTTTTATAGCAAAGTGCAAACTATGTAAGTAAATCAAAATATTGTATTTTAGTTAAAAACTTCAAAAACACCAAAGTTTGTAAATAATTTCTTATATAACTATATATGACATTAAAAACACATTTTCTTTGATCAAATAGATTATGATAATATTATCAAACAAATAATCATCACTTTTATTTAATGATATTTAGGTGTTACATTTAAATCAATCAAGATGATGTAGGCTAGTACGTACTAATATTATTGTTACATACAATATTATACTTAAATAATTGTGAAATTTAGTAATTAATTTTAAATTCTCCAAAAAATTGGTTTATCAGCAAGTTATAGTTCGGGGAAAAAAAAACGAAATACAGAATCATAAACAATCCCATGCTATGATTAATAACCATTCAAAAATAAAATATAAAATATAATTGTTGCACAATCATAGACTGATACCACAATACAACCATAAACATATAAATTAACATATCAAAGTACTACATGTTGAAAGAAGCTTCTGTGTCAGAGAAAATTCCTAAATATAATGTTTAAACATATATGATAATATTGCAATATAAATAATGAAATTGAACGTGTAAAAATATTAATTAAATTTGTTTTGAAAGTAAAAACCCATTTTCTTATAAGTTCCTGACGTTTTGTCGTCAGAAGTTTTCCAGCCTATACATCTTTTCCGATCATCAAAATCAATCAACGAAGAAATAATAATAATAATAATAATAATAATAATAATAATAATTAATTTCAACATGTAATTTAATAATAATAATAATTGTGAGATAATACTTTACATATATAAAAGATTGTATGTATTATTAGTTTTGATTACTTCCTTGATTATTGGAGAAAATCGTGGCCTTATTTTCTCCTCCTCTGGTTGTATATATTCTGTACCTATATTGTAAACAATATCTCAATCAATACATTTTACTTTAATAATAATAAATAATTCCAACATACAATAACCAGATTCATCTATCATAATATATTTTGAGATATAGTGAGATGCATGAATAAAACTAATCAACATAATGGGTCAGAGGCAATTGACTGAAAAATGATAATCACCATCAAGAACACTGGAAGTCCGGAACGAAAAGCATCATTGGGATCTACGGTACGGCTAACGGTCCCATTGTTAGCCGGAAAAAAACAGCGAACATGATAATCACGACCAAGAACACCCGAACCTGATGAAACAACTATTATTATTGTTATTGTTAGAGGAAAAAAATGAAAGCTTTCGACCACCATAAGCATGGAAACCACCGATCCACACCCCAACCATAGTCGACTCCTCCCAATAATAAATTCTTTTCGAATGAATTGGTCCAGTGAACG
The DNA here is from genome assembly GCF_021521415.1 of Bidens hawaiensis. Classification (NCBI taxonomy): domain Eukaryota; kingdom Viridiplantae; phylum Streptophyta; class Magnoliopsida; order Asterales; family Asteraceae; genus Bidens; species Bidens hawaiensis. Next base: position 637,101 of record NW_027491482.1, read on the forward strand.
TTTATATATAGGTATGTTCAGAGGGGATGCGACGGTACATTACATGGCGGTTATTGGCGTTAGAGCGTTGCGATGGTAATCAGGCGGTTATCTCCTTATATTTAGGTTTTATATATCAGGCGGTTATCTCCTTATGGGCGAAAATTTATTTAAAAGTATGATTCCTGTAAATTGTTTGTGCATAACGTGTTTTATAAAACTGAGAAAAAAAATACCTTAATGTTAGTTATTACATGAGGATAAATATAAATATAAATATAATAAAGGTATATTAGAAAAAGGTTGGAAAATGGAGAAGCAATCAATTCTAAATGCAGTAGAGATATAAATTTCAATTATTTCTTAATACAACACACATACTTGTTTATAAGTCAATCTGAATCAATTAATTTAATCAATTTTATTATACTTTTAGTTTTCAGAATCGATTTTTGTGAAAAAAAAAATAAAATATTACGGTTAATTTGCATAATGAAAGACATTTAAAAAAACAATTGATTTTTATTAATAAAGTCAATGTACAAAATTACCCCTAAAACACTACACATGAAGGGCAAAGTTAAGACACAATATGGTTACTTTGTAACTTCTAATCTCATCCATTAGATGTGTTGATCTAATGGTTGAGATTTCTTCTTACCGTTTCTAGAAAAAAATTTATTCTTATTATAACTCACTCATATATATATATATATATGATTGATTTCTTTTGAGAACCGCTTTGAGTTTTAAGAACTCGAAAGAACTCAACGTAACAAAAAAAATTGAATTTTTTTACACATGTGTAATACGTAAGTGTAAGTAATGTACAAAAAAATACATTATTTTTTTACACACCAAATCGACTTATTACACATGTGTAACTAACATTTAAACTTGTGTAATCATTAAAAATATTTATTCTCTCTCATGATTAATTTTTTAATCAGATTTATTCTCAGCCAAATATTCGATATCCATTTAATTAAATGTGTGGTCAGTATTGAGTTCTTAAAGTTCTTACAACTCATCAAGGTTCCCAAAATAACTCTCCCATATATATATATATATATATATATATATATATATATAGGGTAAGGATCCTAAGAGAACCTTTGCAAATTGAGAACTTTGAAAACCATTTTGAACCACTAAAAACACTTTAAAAAAATATTTAAAAAATCATAAAACAAAAATAATAAAAAATTTAAAAAAGTAAAAAAACCAAAATTCTTGTATTTCATTCCGGTTTCATTAAAAAAAATAAAAAAAATGAAAAAAATAAAAAAAAAATAAAAAAAACGTCGTATTATACACATATGTATAGTTTTATATAATCTTTAGTTACATAATATACACATATGTACAGTATCATTTATCTTAAATTATACACATGTGTACAAAAAAATCATGTAAATGTACATATATGTATATAGTATACATATGTGTATATAATTTAGCTAAACCAAGTTTTTTTATGAAACCGGGATGATAAAATAAGAATTTTGGTTTTTTTACTTTTTTGATTTTTGTGTTTTTTTTTTTATTTTATGATTTTTTTTTATTTTTGGGTGTTTTGTGGTTTAAAATGGTTCTCATAATTCTCAATTTTAAAAAGGTTCTCTCATGATCCTGATCCTATATATATATATATATATATATATATATATATATATATATATATATATATATATATATATATATATATATATATATATATATATATATATATATATATATATATATATATATATTTCTTTGAAAGGTTTAAACACTAAACTATGAACATAATCTTCTAAAGTCTTCCATTTACGTTTATTTTCTCTAATCCTATGTTGGACTTAGAAATATTTTCTAGGACCGCACATCGAACCGAACTTGCCTGGTTCAACCTGCTTAAACGCTTAATTTCATCTTCCGTTCGCTAGCTTTATCAAGTGAGTGTCTCACACACCCCCTTTTAACGCTTTTACATATTTTGGGGTAACATATATATCCTATCGAATAAATTGCTTAGTTATTCATATTTTCAAACTACAATGTATCATGGACTTGTGTGTTACTTGATTACTTGCTCAAAACTTAATTGCACGTGATATCCTCAATAAGTATGATCATGCGCCCTCCTTTGTACTCAGGATCATTTTGTTATGAGTGGAAAATGGATCCGCGATTCGAGTACGTTGGTTGTTACCAACTGAAAAGGACCTTACTTTATCGATTATCCAAGTACGTTGGTTGTTTCCAACTTGAGAGGACCTTACTTGCACGATTATTACACATGTCTCACGGAATTGTATGGTTTTTATATTATATATATCAAATTTTGTGTGAACTCACCAACTATTTGTTTAGTTGACCTTTATTTTATATACATGCTACATGTACAAATATTAGATAATAAGATTTGGAGAAGACGTTAGAACTTAGGTTATAAAAATAAATTGACAAGTTGTTTAATTGTTCACATAATTTTCTTGTAAATCTTGTTACAACTTGTGTACTTGACGTTGAAATTAATTAATGATAATATTGTCTCTTAATAGTGTCACACGTGTTTTGAGCAATCTGTACGTCACACTCAGGCGTTTCTGCTTAAGTCGAGGTGTTACAAATTCATCCTACCCCACTCCTCAAGTTGATGAATAACATGTTGAGCTGCTTCATGCCTTTATGGCAAGTCTTGAGTTGTTTTTGTAGGGAAATATTCTACCTCCTTCATAAATGAGACATTCCCGAAATCAACAAAAAGGATCTCAAGAAAATGAACATTAAGTACCAGATGGCCATGGTTGTTCATCGTGCTTCAAACTTCATGAAAAAGTATGGAAGAATCAGCTTCAAGGATTCTGATTGGAATGGGATTGGCTTTGACAAGGACTGTAACATCCCAAAATTTAAAAAGAATAAATAATTAATATATTATGGAAAAGTTTACTTGGGTTAATAGAAAATTAGTAAAATAACAAAGATGGTTTAAGTAAACTAATTAGATGTAATTAATTATGGACCAAAAAGGAAATATGGGCCTTAGGTCCATAGGCTTAAGGGAGTATAAATACCCCTTAAACTCTAATCCTTTCCATTTTCTTCCAAACATTCCATCTTATTCTCTCTACACCTCCATAACACACACAAACCCTTCTATTTTCGGCTGCAAGAGGAGGAAACGAGATCCAAGATTAAACGAGCATAGATCTTTGGTTTATCATCCTTACTCAAGCTATATAAACGATCCACGCTCATAACCCAAGATAGCCGTGACTCTACCAACGTCTACAGGTATGTTTTAAGCTTAAAGGTTACATTTTTATGAAGGTTTTGCCAAGAAACTTGATCCTATAGTAGATCGGGTCTAGATGTCTCATAAAAATACAAACTTGATTATTAAAATTGATGAAATGGACTCATAGATATAAACGGTTCATAAAGGAAACTCTAGATCTAGTTAGAACATTTTAAATATATAAAGGTTTATGCTTTATACTTAAAACGGAATAGATCTTGAAACCATAATAAGTAATGGGTGTAATCGGGTTAGAATGGTGAATGATGGTTTAAAGGTTCATGATATGAACCATGGATCATGATTACGGGACTGTAGAAATGAAAAAGGGATAAATGGACGAACTGAGCTGAGGGATTTCGGCCAAGAAGGAGAACCCATGGTCAAACCCCGTAGTTCTCGGTCAACTCGGGATTTCGGCCAGGATGTGTCTTTGGGCCAAAAAGGAGTATTCGGCCAAAATGCATTCTCGGCCATGGTTCTCGGCCAGGAGGTGTTTTGGTCAAAGGGAAGGTTCTCGGTCAAACCAAGGATCTCGGCCCATGGGGTTCTCGGCCATGTAGTTCTCGGCCACCCCTTTTGGGCTTGGGACTGAACCAGCTGAACCCATAAACTGTAAAGGGTTGTTGGGCCTGACTTAACTCAGCCCACCAACTTAAGCCTTGTGGCTATTTAAGTAAATAACGAGCCCGACTTAGGAAGCCCACAATAATTAACTAGACAATTAATTAACGAAAGTATACGTTTAACAGTTAGCCGCGCTCAATTAAAGAAGGGGATTACTATTAACGACGAACGCAAAAGAATCCAGGTGAGTTTCTAGCCCCATTTATGTGTTATGTTTTCGGGGCTGTGTGTATACTCGATGTGATAGTTAATACACTTACCTTAAATGGTAAGTGTATGCCATGTATGATATATGTGAAAGATACAAATGATTGATTTCCGGTACGTGAACGATCTTCGGATATTGCACGTACTGTCGGGTTATAAATAAAGATATGAATATTGTATGTAATATAAGGATGATGTATGGGCGTTATGAAAGAAAGCTTGTCGATACGTGAACGATCTTCGGATATTGCACGTATTGCCAAGGGAAGAAATTAGTTCCTTACATGGATATTAAATGATAGATTATATACAGTGTTCCTTCTATGGATAATATATAGAGTCCCTTCTATGGATAATATAAAGTTCCTTCTATGGATAGCATAGTGTCCCTTCTATGGATAATATAGTGTTCCTTCTATGGATAGTATAATGTTCCTTCTATGGAAAGTATAGTGTTCCTTCTATGGATAGTGTAGCGTTCCTTCTATGGATAGTAAGGTGTTCCTTCTATGGAAAGTATATAGGGTGTTCCTTCTATGGAAAGTATACAGAGTGTTCCTTCTATGGAGATTATATATAGTATGGTAATAGTAATGGTTCTTTTAATAGATATTACGTGACGATCCTTCTATGGATATTTATACAAGGTTAAGGTAGCAATACGTGTCTTCGGATACGGGAAGAATGTATGAGAATGAATTGTATGTTACGTGATTAACTAGAACTCACTCAGCGTAGCTGACTTTTAGTATGCACGCAGGTAAGTAGATTAAAGAACTAGCTCGAGGATGGCACATGGCATGGATTGAATGGCTGGCATCTGAAGATGGAAGAAACGATGTTTAACATATGATGTTTTAAGTTTATTTCAAAGAAAAGAATAAACGTTTTGTAATTAACGGTTAAAGTTTTATATTCCGCGAAAGTTTTAATTAACTCTGATTTGTAAGAATTGTGTTTATGAGTAAATTCGACGCTAAAGTAGGGCTACCGGGAGCGGGGCTTTACAAGGACAGACTTCGGTGTTATAACTGCAATGAAACAGGGCACTTCGTGAGGGAATGTACAAACCCATCAAAGCCTACCAACAACATCAAGATTACTAAAATTTCTAACAACAAAGGTGGTAGACGGAGTGACAAACGACAAGTTAATCAGAGCACCTCCTCAAAACAAAGAGTTTCCTGAATAGGTCAGAGCAACTCAACAAAGGGGAACTTTGGACCAAACTCAAAGTCCATGGTCACTATATCAGCTGCTACAACTGAACCAGATTGGGAGGATAAACAATTATGTGAGCTGATAAATCCACTAACCTTTGTTAGGATGACGTTTGTGAATGAAGATCAACCCTCATTAAGCTCTATTGCAGAAGAATACCAAACCGTCTCTAACATTCCTGAGGTACACAAGCTCTGTTCTTAAGCTTCTATTAATAAAGTAGAGAATTATAGAACTCACATTGCTACATTGATAGATAAAACATAGGCATTAAAAGTCAAAACGATGAATACCAAAAAGGCCGAGAAGATTTTTTCCATTAGAATTGTGTGCACTCTAAACCTCCTATCCTGTATCTTGTATCAATGTATATTATAAAATTGAAACTTGAACATAAAGTCAAGGACTTGCGATTAGTGGTGGGGTTAAAGAAATTGAAAATTAATTAATATTGTATTGGGTAAGATGATGGCGATCAAGGAGATTTCGTGATACAGGAACATCCACCCTGTTAAACGGACTCGACCTAAACCCGACCCGAAGGCGGCCTACGGGAAGAAATATTTGGAGTGTTTAGCCTTTATTGGATTCATTATTTCATGTTTTGTTACTTCAAATTTCATATTTATATCTAATTATTCTGGCTTATATCTATTTAATATAAACCAGTGACGTTCATGTAGAACCTGTTATCTTAAATAGCGGATTACACAAAGTCCTTTTACCCACATTAACCATCTAGAAACTCTGTGCAATCCGTTATTTGAGATAGTGGATTCCACATGGACGACTACGATTCCACATGAATGACTACGCGGACAGCCATGTGGAAAGTAAGCTGACGTGTACTAGTAATCAGTTATCTGAGATAGAAAATTATCTAAAACCACTTAAATTCTAGTCAACCACCTGAAACCACTTTTTTCCTCTTTAAATTACCTAATCCTACAAAAAATTCTTTAATGATTACTCGACAATCTTGTCGACTTGGAATTTGACGCCATCTCTAATTACGACGAACATCTTAATAATGACAAAATTAACAATCATGAATTGAAGCATATAATCAGGTAACTTATAGGCGGAAGCAAACATCGACACAACTTATGATAACCAAAGTTAACAACTTTCTAGGTTGCAAATCCCTAACAAAGGAAAAGCAAAGCTCCCGGTGGTACATAAATCCGTAAAGGAAAGACATATGCAACCAAAAGAGAGAACGAAAACATTCAATTATCGTTCAAAACCTAAACACGCAACTAATTAAAAATCAAACCAAGGGCCACAAAATAAACTAAAACAAAGTCACTTAAGAGTTAGGGGATTAAATTAGGTGCAATGGAACCAACTTGTTTGTTACTTGGAAAAAAAGTCTCGGATAGTAAAGTAGCATCATAGCCTTAAACATACAAAGTTTATCATCATCAACATATAAAGAACACCTATATAGGTTCATATGAGTCCATGGTCATAATCATAACCTTTATCACCCAGATGTAGACTCAAGTCAACAACCTAATCCCATTCTCGTTTATGATTTTGAGTTGTGGATCTGTCACCGTCGTGGGAACCGCGGGTGGTCGACAGACGCGGGTCTCCGCCACCGTCACCTAGGGTTCCAAAATGGAACCCGACACCACTTACAACACGTCATACATAATGTACAATTAGATGAACCAAAGGAAAATGGAACAACAATATATTAGTGAGGAGAACATTTCTACAGGCCGTCGTTACCATAGACAGCCGGAAAGCCATCGGCAACAACATGGAAACAGCTATGTTTCTCTCTCACTCTTTCTCTGTGTACGAAACATTACTGTTGTGCACCACCACGATCGATATCGCCTAGGTTTCCTAAATGAAACTTGACAACATAGACAACCAGGCAGTCGTACGTATACCTACACCATCGCTGCCACCAAGGGTTCCCAAAATGGAACTCGACAACACATAGACAACTTAATCTATCATCAACAACCTTGATAGAAAGACAAATCATGTTGTGAATAGATTGTGAAGATAGAGAGAAAGTTTTAATTGAGAGATCGAGAAAGCTTTTTCACTTTACCAGTAATAAAGATGAGATGATAGTAAGAGCTGTAAAGTTGAAGCGGCCAAATGTAAGGTTCAAGACACATGCAAGAAGAAGATGCATAAGATGAGTGTACAACAATCAAGGCAGAGGAACAGCCAGTAAAGCAAAAGAAATTTGTAAATTAAGTATTTAAGATTTTATGCTTCTGCTAGACTGTTTTTGATAAAAACGAATATTTAAACAAGTCATTGGATTCTTCAAGGTAGCCAAGTGGCTGGAACCAGTCGGTTTATAAATTTAAAAGTTACTGAACCGTAATTTGACAATCATTCCCGCACCATTCGTTTAATCACTCATGTCGAACAAAAGTGTAAAGGTCATGTCTGGACTTCTAACTACTATGTAGAGACATGGTGGATTTAGTTTGTGAATCGGGCCAAAATTAAATATGCTTGGTTAGGGGTCTACTTATTTATTTAAATGGGGTAAAAACTATATTTTAGTTAGTTATGGATTCTTATACAATATTGAACTAAGTGCATCAAAACGGTGTGGGTTGTCCAAGATTCGGATACAGTTGGCACGCGGCAGACTGACATTCACCGGATGTCACCGTTGTAGCACCAAAGTCTGCTGAATAAGTCTGGCTCTGCAGACGTGAGAAAAACTGATAGATGTGGGCCCTTTATATATTACTCCCTCCGTCCCTTTAAAAGTGTCCACATTTCCCTCAAACTTTATTAATTAATTTTCAAATTTACCCTTAAAGATGCAAGCATTAAAACTTTCTTAAATTTTGTCTTTTTATATATGTCAAAGTCATTATAGTCATTTATTACGAAAAAAATGCAATCATTAAATTTTCTTAAACTTTGTGTTTTTCATACCATGACACTTGTAGAACGACGACAGATGGAGTAATTAATAAAAATTGATTTCAACTTCCATGGATGAGTTTTGGATCTAATCGATTGGAAGGATACTAACCGCTATTAGTGATCGTTGCAGAAGGCGAACGATTTAAATAAATCAATTGCTGGGTAGATCGATTTCTGATTACCGGGGACCAAATTTGAAGCTCCGACGAGAGATTGGGTGGGTAGATCAATTTCTCATTTTCAGATCTAAAATGAAAAACAGGGAAGTGGTGGGATTGGGTGTGATATGGTGTATAATAAAGATTATATTATTAGTTTTTTTAAAGCCAAGTTTTTAAGAGTGTATTTTTGTAAGTGATTAATATAATAATGAGATGTGGTATATAATTTATTAGGTGATTAATATAATAATTAAATATAAACTTGATTTAAATATAAAGTAGTATGCGATGATGCGTATGTTTGTGGAGGTTTGTTGTTGTGAAAAAGCAAGAACCTTGAAGAGAAGTTTGAAAACTGATGTGGCGATAATGTGACCGTCTATGAAAGTATATATGTTCATTTTTCTCTCTGGAGTCTGGACCAACCTATAAGGGGAGGCGGGCTGGTGCATGAGGGGGAGAGCATCACGCGTGATGGCCTCACGCACACCGCCGTCGGTCCCCCATCATGCGTGATGGGGGGTGTGGTGCGTGATAGCCATCACGCAAGTGAGGGGGTGTTTATCAAGGAGGGAGCGTTGGATGGATGAGTTGCTTTGTGAATGGTGGAAAATCTTATGTCGGCGGTATCTAGAGGGTGACTGGTCGGAGGAATATTCCGGCAGATGGTGGCCGGTAATGGTGAACAGGGGTTGCTTTGTGAATGGTGGACGGAGGGTGTAGATGATGGATGAGTTGCTGGAATCGTATTTCCGGCACCCGGTGGCCGGAATCCATTTTCCTACAGGGAGATTGATGATGATGATGATGATGGTGGCAACATTAATAGTGAATATGGGTGGCCGGCCATCACTATATGGTGGTGGTGGTGCTGGATTGGAGATGGAAGAAACAAAAGAATAAGGATATATATTTCCGGCCGGCCATCAATATATGGTGGTGATGGATTTGGACCACACCACACCACACCACCCCTACCAAATTCCATCAAAATATGATGGATTTGGGGTTGGTAATGTAACACGCCACCATTGAATGTAGTGTGTGAGGAAAATACCACCCCCTCCCCTAAGCTGAGGTAAGGTGAAAGAGTGCATCAATTCCAATCCATCATTGACTCTTATCTCTTAATGTTCTCCACGTAAGCATTACATCGGAATTCCTTCATTTTATTTTTAAGGGGTAGGTCCGAAATCAATCTTTCATCATTAAATATGTAAAATTTAAATTTTAAAAAAATATTAACATTATTTTTAAAGAATAAATGCATCAATAAAATAAAAGTAGAACATTAAAAAAATATTAATAAATTACAAAATTAGAAATAATAAAATGGGAATTTAAACATTAACTAAAAAACTAAATTAATAAATATAAAGGTTAATTATCAATATCAGAAAAGCCGGTATTGGGATCGCCACGTTGAACCAGAACCGCTAGCTGTTGGGATAATATCTTAAATTGAATGAAAAGTGGGTCCATGTAAATAATCGAGAGCTTGATGTCCCACGACACTTGAAATCCCTCAAGTTCGAATTGATTTGGTAGTGTGCTCCGTACTACGAAGTGCCATGGCAATTGTGTCCACCTCCGCTTGCTTTTTCTTGGGAGTTTGAAAAGCTGGTTGAATATGGTAAGCTTGAATTTGAAATCCCTCGAGTTCGAATTGATTTGGTGTACGGTACGTCACGTACGTGCGATGGGAATTACCAAAATTTTGTTGGAATGCAGCAAACATTGCGATCCAAAAGTCTTTGTTTTTGATCCTTTCCTCTCGCTCGGAATTAACCCGCCACGGACAGATGTCCCATGCCTTGTTCTCCGGCATATTTAACCAAGCCATTGTCAATGCCACATTTTCATTATCGGTCCGCTCTCTTCTGCTGGTTATTTATTCGGGTTTCGGTTTATTTGGGTCGGGTTGTTCGGGTTTGAGCTCAAAACAAATTGACCCAAGAACCGACCCAAATAAGTTCGGTTTGTTCGGGTATTGGGTAAAACGAGTCGGGTTAATTCGGGTCGGGTTTCGGTTTTAACAAATTAAAAAAGTTTATCCATCTTTAACAATATAAAAAAAACAATATTATAAGCTGCTATAAAACTGTAATATACAACCATATTCAATAATGAATTATATTATTTAGCGAAACCTAAAATTTATCATACAAGCATGCATTAGACGAGATGGAGTGTTGTAGCATGTGGACCAATACTTGTGTAGATTGAAAAAACATGTCAAATACATATTGGTTTAAATACTATACTATTTAAGTTTTTGAATTGAAGATACATTCTTAACATGCTTTATGTTAATTAATACATTGTGATCCAATGTGATAGATTCAAATATTAATTGGAGTATTGAGAACAGCCGAACAAGAATACATATGGTCACTATGTTACTTCACTGCTAAACTACTCTATAAAAATTAGGATACATGCATCGATGTATCATACTTCGGGTTATTTGGGTCAACCCTAATAAGGGTATTTCAACCCAAATACCGACCCGAATATTTTATCTCGGGTTCGGGTTAGGAGTTTAATCGGTTCCGGGAGAACTCGGATCGGGTTATTCGGGTTTCGGGCCGCTTCGATTCGGGTTCCTTATTCGGGTACGGATAAAAAACACACCCCTAGTTTACATGTCATAGTCTGCCTTGCACGCTTTCAACATATTATTAAAACTTACTCTTATTATATTTAAACAAAACTAAAAAAAATTAACATCATCCTCATCATTTCTTTCCAAACAAATTACTCCTCCCAACAAAAATATATATTATTGGGTGTTTGAAAACATAAAGCAATCTTAAACTCACGAGATCGAGATGACTTGATATATACTTGTATGACAAACATAAGAACATGTGACTTTGAGTGGTATTGATGACTTGATATATACTTGTATATGGGACTCAACGTGACGCGCCAACAAACGACAGGGACACAAGCGTGAATTATCTCTAATACTAATTAAGAATATCATATATCTATATGTATATCTCTAATAAAATTTTTGTAACACCTTTTACATACATACATGCATATAACATTACAGAAAATAAAAAAATAAATCTTTAAAAATAATAAAACCATCCAAAGCCTAGATGGAAACATGCTTCTTGCATTCTTGGTTAACAATCGTCCGGCCGGTCGCGTTAACAGCGATCGAACAGTTCATAGTTACCGTAACTTTTCTCTTAATAATATGCAAAATCTTAACCTTGCCAATAATCTCTGTATAACTTTCCACCTGCAAAGGTTTACCCGCCATAAAATCACTAACAAGCTGCGGGTTTCTGGCCATCTCTGCCACGGTCACCAGAAACGTAACGTCCAATCTAATCGTCCTCCTCGCCTTCGCCACTCCAGCCGGGATATCCGCCACACTCACCACCGCACCCCGGTAATAAAGACTAGAATTAGTTTTCTCAAACCTAAAGGCAGCAACATTAGGGTTCTTCACGCTGACGTCAGCCACAACTGTCAGATTATTAGTGGCTAGACCTGTTGAGTTGACTCGGTCGAGTCCGGTGAGTGAGACCGAGTTCAAGTTGATTTTAGGGTTTTTAACATGGAAGATTGTGAAACCTAATATTAACATAACAACGGATATTATGAGTATAACCGCGGTGATGATACCGCAGCAGATGGTCCGGTTACGGAAGCCGCGGTGTTGTTTTCGCAGTTCGATGGATAAGGCTTCGTCGACGGTGATAGGGGGAGAAGGGGGCTTGATCGCCGGAGTTAGAGGCTTTTCTTCATGATATTCGTCCGCCATGAATTTGTTTATTGTTTTTTTAACGGCCAAGTGTAACTAGTTGCCGAATTACTCTTGATGAGTTTGTTTATCTAGTTGGGTTGTTGTTGATCATGGTGGTGTGGATTGTGGAAATAATATGTATAAGTGTATATTGCCGTGTCCGGCAGTGACTTTGACCGTTGACTTAGTAGTTGGATAATTCCAAAGTTGAGAATTTTCATATGTAAATGCAAGATGGTGGACGACTAATAGAATCTCTAGTCATCATAATATATTTATAGTGATTTTTCCCCACTATATTATGTGGCATAAGACTATTCTAAATATTGAACATATTTTTGAATGAATTTTTTCTTCTAACACAAGAAAATTGGAATTTATACATTATATATGTTTAGAATAATTTAGAAAACATATTAAGTACTTAAAAATGAAGATCCTTTTCTTGTGGCCTAGTGATAGGAGGTTAGCGTTCTCTAATAAAGAATCAAATTTGATTCTCACTTGTATCATTTTGGGTGAATATTGATGATTAAGGATTTGAGCTGAACTTTGTGCTAATGTTGTCTGTTTGAACCATGAGCCCCCCCCCCCCGGGTTTTCGGTCAATCGTGTGTTACGCCAGATAGTTTTGATCTTACGGTGGCACAACGACTGTCAAGTGGCAACCAAGGATATGGTTTTCCGAGGGAACGCCCAAATCAAACTTTGAAGTCAGTGTGGGCCCTATTAATACAACATAGTCTGGCTAGAGTGAGACTACAGACTTTCCAAATTTAGACAGTGTTGTAACCTAAATACAAAGTTATGTTTATAAAAAAATAGTTAATAATGAAGATTTAAGGTTATAAAGTGATATTTTAAGATATTTTTTTATTGTAATTAATATATATATATATATATATATATTAAAAAAGATAAAACTTCCTTATAAAGTTACTATTAAAAATTTTAATATTTTATTAATTATTGTAACCACTAAATCACTTACCATAATCCATAAATAAAAATATTAGCCGATAATAATCCCTTTTCATTTTATCACCACTCACGGTTTCAAATTTCAAAAAGTTGGCCCAAATGTTGCTTTTAACAATGCTCTCATCTCTCAAGATAATTTTTCAATGTTTAAATCTTCACAGGGACAGTACACTCTGCCGCAACAATCTCAGAAAAATTTCTCCATGTTTAAGCGTGTTCAAGGTCAATTCACTTAGGCACAACCACAACCAACTCACGTGTTCTTTCCTCAACATGTTCAACAATCTGCTTCTGCCACTAAGCGCTAGCCATCGGCTGCATCTTCCAATCAGTCTCCTAATCAAATTCCCACTATCTCAAAGGAGACTCAAGAAAACATCGCCTTAATGACAGGATTAATGAATTGCTACAACGCCTTTCTTGCTAGAGATGTGGTTCAGCCGGTTGTAGCGGCTGAGTTGGATCAAATCCATCATGACGATGTGGAGGAAATGGATATCTCTTGGCAGATAGCCATGACAGTGTTTCGTGCGAAGAAATTTACAAAGAGAACTGGCAGAAACAACTGCAATGTGCCAGCTAATCAAAGGTGGGATTCAACATAGACACACTGAGGTGCTACAACTGTCACGAGCCGGTTCACTTCGCTCGTGAATTCACTCATCCAACTAAGTAGGGAAACAGAGAAAGGGCACTGGTTCCAGTGGGTAGTGCAAGAGGAGAAAGTGCAGCTAGTTCAGGTGAAGGTGAACGGGGTTTGGTAGCTCAACAGTTTCTTGGAATGATTAGATGGTAGCTTTTAGCATCAATAATCAGACTGCAAACTTTTCCCGAATTAATGTTGCTGAAGAAGAGAATGTTGCTAAGGAACAAGTTAAAGAACTTCAATTTGCTTTCATGGCTTTTACTCCTTCCAGCTCATCTGAGGTAAGTTCTGAATTATGTTCTCAATCTTGTATTAATAAGGTAAATTTATATGAATCTCACAATAGTAACTTGATTAGAGAAATGAAAGGATTAAAACATGAAAACCTTACTCTAAAAATTGGAAAAAGCTTTAAAAGAAAAACTAGAGGCACAACAAAGGATTTTTCTAAACTTCAATCCGATTTTAGTATAAAATGACGTTCTCACTTAGATGCTAAACAAAAAAATTGCTGATTTGACAGCTGAATTAAAAGCTTCTAAGTTAGAGATTGCCAAGTTGACTAATAAATTTGAAAATGTTGAATTTAATTTTAAAAAATTCGATGTCTCTAGTGTCATTGTTGAATCCATGATTGAAAACCAATTAAAATGGAAAGAAACCAAGGGTGAGGGTATAGGGTACAGTGTGGTTCCTCCTCCCTATAATGATAACTACATTGGTCTTCCTCTTACCAAAGAAGAGGAAGAAATGGAAAAGTTTATGTAGTATGGCAAGCCAAATGATAATGGCAAAGGTGCAACTGACTCAGTAAAAGTTACTGAATCAACCTCAGGGGTGAATGATACTAATGTGTTTACTTCACGTGCAGATGAAGTAATTGTTGAGGATTGGACTGATGAGGATGATGATTTACATGTTTTGAATAATAAAGACATTAATTATGATGTTCCTTTAAATTTACCTGTTTCGAATTCCATGACATCACATGTTTGTGTGGGCTCTGTTTTTAAGAGCAAAGACAATTGTGTGGTTGATTCTTCTAAAACTTTGAAATCTGATGGTGTGTTTTTGAATAAGTTTGATAAAAATAAGAGTTCTCATAAATATTCATCACTTTAGTTTGTTAAAGAAGGCAGTTCAACTGTTCAAAATTGTGATAAATCAAGCAATAAGTCAGATGGTAAACACCTAGCAAAGCAAATGAGCTCACACAACAGACCAAGACCAGGAGTACCACAATGATTTTTACGTTAAACGTCAAACATGTTTTAACTTTGGTATTCCTTGTCATATTGCTAGAATTTTTCACACCGTCCATATGTTCCTTATTACGGATATCATCAGAGAGATGTGCCTCGAAATACCTTCTACTAAGTACACTTTGAATAAATCAAGGTATTATGAGGCTAATCCCTCTAATGGTGATTGGAAAAGAAACAAGTCTAAAATGTGAAACTCTCATCAGAAAAAGTTTAATACATGTTAGAGACGTAATGGAAACCCAGTTTAGGTCCCGAGAACCAAATCAGCCTCGGGTCCTAAACAAATTTGGAAGTCAAAGTCAAACATGGTTTCTACTCGCAAACCGGAGAATAAATCAACCATTCATACAAATAACACCATTTTAAAATCAAGATATGAATGACTGCCTAAATCTCCGGTGATCAAGCAATCATGTTCGATCCTAGATGATTGGAATGTCATGTCATGGAAACCCGCGACACGCCTTGATAAGTCAGGGATACTTAGCACTACTATGGACTAGGTACCAAAAACTAACTAATCTCGCACATTGTGCAAGAACAACTATGGAGGAATATCATCAGACCTTGGTATGTTGATAGTGGCTGTTCCAAGCACATGACATGAGACATCTTCCAACTGCACGACATTCAAATCTTTAACGATGGATATGTTTCCTTTGCGGGAGGAGAGAAGGGGAAGATTACTCAGAAAGGGTATCGTAAGTAATGGTGTTCTAAAATTTGAAAATGTCAATTTTGTTCCTGAATTAAAACACAGTCTGCTCAGCGTCTCGCAGATCTGTGATAAAGGCTTTTCAACTCATTTTAATAATAAAGAGTGCTTGATTTTAAAACCTAGTATCATCATATCAAAAGACTGGGTTCTTGTTCGATCACAAAGGAAAGATAATGCTTACGTGATCGACATGAATAAAAACGTTCCTGATGAAATTACTTATCTCTTTTCAAATGTTTCAGAACATAATGCCATGCTTTGGCATCGTCTTCTTGTCCACACAAAAATTAAAAATCTAAGATGTCTTGCTAAAAACGACTTGGTGCGTGGTTTTCCTGTCAAGGATTTTGTAACAATTGAAAAATGTGTGGCTCGTGCTTCGGGTAAACACAATTGTAAATACCATTTAATCAATTTTTTCAATTGCTGCATATGAACCTGTTGGTTATTACTGATAACTACTCACGTTTCACTTGGGTGTTTTTCTTGTCAAATAAGAGTGAGACTACAGACTTACTAAAGCGCTTTGTGGTGCTCGTGGAGAATCAACTCAATCTAAGGCTGAAGGGTATTCGCTGTGACAACGGCACGGAATTCAAGATCTCAACACTGAATTACTTTTGTGCCGAAAAGGGGGTGCTTCGACAGTACAGCTCAGATCGCACACCGCAATAAAATGGAGTTGCTGAGAAAAAGAACAAAACTCTTATCGAGGCGACAAGAACTATATTGTGTGATTCAAAGCTACCGTTGTTCTTCTGGGTTGAAGCTGTTAACACGACTTGTTATGTTCAAAACGAGTGCTGATTAACAAATCACAGATGAAGACTCCTTATGAGATTGGTTACGGTCACAAGCCCACGGTTGCACACTTTCGAGCTTTTGGATGTCCATGTACTCTGCTGAATCTTGAAACAACTCCAAAGTTTGGAGCCAAAGATGATTATTGTTACTTTGTTGGATATGCTGGTCGTACCGCCTACAAAGTTTACAACAAGTCAACGAAGCAGATAGTGGAATCTTATGACGTGTGATGGCTAGAAGAATATGAGACTGATGCTCATGTCGGTCCAGACTAGTTATTTGATTATAATGAACTGTTTAAGCCATTTAATGTGTTTCCGGTTGTGGATACAGAAAATTCGGATGGTGGTGCTGCAAATTCTGTTGATGAAGAAGAAGACATTCCTACTTATTCTCATATGTCTCCAGTGCTGAGTATTGATCCGTCTGAATCATTGGACACTACTCAGCCATTGTCAGCTAGCCAACAAGAAAGTGTTACTAAGACTGTGTCTTCACCAGAGCCTGCAGCTGATGACTCATCAGTTGAGGGGGAGAGTGCCATTCGTTAATCTTTCGAAGCACTCTATTCCCAGATGTCATACCAAATGAATACATTGCTAGTACTTCGTACTCACATAGCACAGCAACATCTGGATGGAAGAACCCCCTTTTGAAATCCTTGAAGATCCAACAAACTTGCCCGATACCAGCTCTATTCTTGGTCATTAAATTTCGACAAGAATCCAACAAGATCATCCAATTGACAATGTCATAGGTCCACTTGAAACAGGCGTGCCGACCAGAAGTCAGACAGGACACATCAACAATTGTTTATTTTTTTGTTTCATCTCTCTAATTGAGCGTAAGTCAGTTAAAATGACGCTACAAGAGCCAAGCTGGGTGGACGCCATGCATGAGGAGTTGAATCAGTTTAAAAACTCAAGGTTTGGAGATTGGTTGAGCTGCAAGTTGGAAAGAAAGCGTTAGATACAAGATGAGTTTTCCGTAGCAAGCAAGATGATACTTGTTTTATTGTTGGAAACAAAGCGCAACTCGTAGTTCGTGGTTTTCGTCAGGTTGAAGGTTTAGACTACACTGAAGTGTATGCTCCTGTGGCTCGACTTGAGGCCAATTAGATTGTTCTGGCATATGCTTCCTACATGGGATTTACGGTTTACCAGATGGATGTCAAGACAGTGATTTTATATGGAGAAGTCAAGGAGGAGATCTATGTGAATCAGCCACCAAGTTTCGTTGATTCAAAGCATCCAACTCATGTTTACAAGCTAGACAAAACCCTATATGGTCTTCATCAAGCACCTCGGGCATGGATGCTACTTTGACGGCTCACCTACTGGGGCATGGGTACAAGAGAGGAACTGTTTATCAGACGCTGTTCCTTCGCTGTGTTCCCGGTTCATTTAAGAAAAAGAAAAGCAAGGAAAAGAAAATTTCCTCTTCTTATCTTTTCTTTTGGTATCTCCTCTTTTGCTTCAACTTATTTTCCTTCCTAATCTTTCCAATTTGGAAAGATACAAATTCTTTTATTTTACTCATCATTTTCTCTTCCCTCCCCTCCTTTTCTTTCTTTAAATGAAACTCGGGAACACCTATTTTAAATTTTCCTTCCTTTTCCTTTCTTAAATGAAACTCGATAACACAACATATTTTTTCCATCACTCCTTTTCCTCCCCTTTCCTCAATTAAATGAAACTCGGGAAGACAGTGTTAAAGCTGTTGGGAAAGATCTGATCTTGGTTCAGATTTATGTAGATGATATTATCTTCGGGTCTACCAGTACATCACTATGTTCTAAATATGAAGAAGTTATGAAAACGAGATTTGAAATGAGCTCATTGGGGGAGATGAAAACTTTTCTGGGATTACAGGTCCGTCAAAGTTCGACGAGAAGTTTGTTGCATCAAGGAAAATATATCGAAGACATGATTGAAAAGTTCGAATTTCAAGATTCTAAGAGTGCGGAAACCCCTATGGCGGAAAGACCTCTCCTTTCATCCGATCCTGAAGGGAATCCTGTAGATCAAACTTACTATCGGTCAATGAACGGATCCCTGATTTATCTCATCGCCAGTCGCTCTGACATCAAGTTTGTTGTTTGTCAATGCGCCCATTTCCAGGCTAATCTTAAACTTTCTCTTTATTGCTGTTAACGTATTTTTAGATATCTGAAAGGGAAACAAAAACTGGGTCTTTGGTATCCCAAAAACTCATATTTTGATTTATATTCTTTAGCGGATAGCAATTACGGTGGAGATGATATTGACAGGAAATCTATGTCTGCTGGATGTCAATTCTTGGGCGATCGACTCATTTCATGGCAGTGCAAGAAACAACAAACGGTGTCCACATCCACTACCGAGGCTGAGTATGTTTCTGCATCAGCCCGCTGTTCATATGTTATCTGGATGCAACATCAATTGCTGGATTACGGTTTGGAATTTCTTGATACTCCAATCTTTTATGATAATGATTCTGCTATTGCTATTGTTTAAACTTTTATTCAGCATTCAAAAACTAAGCACATTGACATTAAAATTCATTTTATTCGTGACTGTTACGACTGTAAATTAATTCATCTTGAGCAAGCTCACACTAATAATAATGTGGCGGACTTATTTACAAAACCGGCCGGAACAGCCAGATTTAATATGCTTGTGGGGTTTTTTAAAATGCTTCGTTTCGATGATTGAGTCTTTTTGAGGTTAAATTTGCACAAAATGTTTTCATTCTCTTTGGTAAAATTTTTGCACAAATTTAGGGGGAGAAAATTAAAAAAATTCATAATGAGTGTGTGCGTTAAAAAATTTTTGGGAAAACTACACTTCCGCTTAAAATAATGTCGGTTACTTAAACTTGAGGGACATATACTTATATATGTTTGGTCCTGTGATCTATTTATAGACCGTTGAGATAGCCATTCACCTGAAAACTGAAACTGACTGGGACGACTACTGTGTGTTTTGTTTATGTTCTCTCTGCTTAAAATTATGTCGGTTACCTAGTTCGAGGGACGTGTATTTTTATGCATGTTTGGTCCGGTTATCTACCTGTAGACATACATGATAGCCATTTACCTAAAAACTGAAAGTGAATGGGCGACTAAATCTAAAGTGTCTTATATAACACATTCTGTGAAGTGATATGATTTTTTAGTTATGAGATCTTTAGAAGCTCAAAATATTTTTAAATGAAAATTGATCCAACCTTTGGAAAATGATAGCAAAATTGTTTATGTGTGCATAACGTGTGAAGTTACTAACATAAAAAGGCTTTTGAACAGTCATTGATTTGTATGGTAGCTTTCCATGATGCGTAAAAGTTGAAGTGATATACAATAAATCTGCTAAACTTACTGTGAAGAGTCATTTTGAAGACGTGTGCATGTATCTAGATAAATCTCTCCGAATTATAGGCAGAAAATTAATTACCCAGTCATACACGAGTCCGTTAGTGTCTTGATCACCAAAAAAAACTGTGTTTTAAGTTATATATAAAAAAAATTATATAATATTGTGTTATTAAAGTCCTAAACACTCCGAATGTAATGTAACATCCTATTTTGTGGATTAAAATAAAGTATTTGAATCTATATTTCTAATATTAGTAAACGTAAAACGACTCGTTGAGATATGAGGTGTTGAAACAAGCGTTTGATGCTATTAGTATCGTTTAATTATATAAAATAAATTTGAAGTAATTGACATAATATTATTGTTACTATATAAAAGAAATTAAAGATTTAGAAGTGTACATGTCATCTAAAACATGTAACAGGGTTCGAAAGATGATAATTATAATAATAGCATAAATAAATTAATAGGACAATGAGGTGGTATCCTTTGGATGCAAGAAAACGTGTACATGAGCCACGTAGCCCAATGGATAAACACAAAAGTTAAAACTTCAACTTGAAGTTTTGTATATCCCATAAATCTCCTAGTATATATATATATATATAGATTCAAGCTAACAAAAAAGGGCGTGAACCTTAAAATAATATAATAATAATGATAATAATTTGAGTGTCGATATTAAAGGAAGTAAGAGTTAAAAGGTTGTGAGCCATATTAGTCGGACATCGACCAAAGTGATCACCAGGAACTTGGAATTTGTATAGTGTTTTCTATAAGTTTAAGGTAAGTACACGGACCATAATCATGTTATTATTACAAGCGTTTTATATATGTTTATTTTGATATGCATATATATGATTATTTGAGAAATGATTATGGGTCCAAGTATGTAAATTAATGTGTGGCTTAGAAAGAGGCTATAGTTTTGAAATAAATGCGGTGGTATGTCTCTAATAAAAATATGGGTTACGAGTCCCGAGGGTTTTAGTAGTGAAACTCCAAAATTTTAATATTATATATAAAAGATTTCGGGAGTTGAAATCTCAAGGGGTTCGGGTGTTGAACCCCAAATATAAAAGGGAAGTTAATAACCCTCATGAGTTAAAAATGAGCTCATAAGGAATTCGGGTGTTGAATTCCCAAAGAATAATGAGGAGTAAAATACAAGGATTTCGGGTGTTGAAATCCCAAGGAATTCGGGTGTTGAATTCCCAACGAATATTGTGGAGTAATTATAAGGATTTCGGGTGTTGAAATCCCAATGAATTTGGCTGTTAAATTCCAAATAAAAATAAAACATATTTTTATAAAACGGTGTACTTACTTAGCGAAAGCTAATAAAAATATGTTTTAAAATGTTTTCAGGAAAGACACCCATAGATGGTTAAAGCTTCATGGACGGGACTGGACTGACAAGAGAACCATACTCTCGTGTTTAATAGTTTGTATAATAAAGTTTGTTTTAAACATATATGTTTTCTTGTACAACATATATTTTTATAAAATAAAACGTCACCATGAGTTACATGTTTTGGATGTAAACTGGGACATACTCTAATATATTTTGTGAAAGTATTATTTATAAAAAAAAGATAGGGTGTTTCAAGTTGGTATCAGAGCACGGTTCGAGAGATTTAAGTATTCAAGATAAATACTTAGACTCGAACCATAAGTGCTCTTGATATATAAACGAGAGGGTTCAGTCCAGAAGCGGTCCATGGAAGCTACAAAAAGGAGTTTTGTATGGGTGCATAAATGAAAATAAAAGAGAAATTATGTGAAAACTGAAATTTGTATGTTTAAAAGATAATATAATAATTGGGGGGATCATGATGAGTATAATATATTTCTTTCATGCCTGGCCAGTATGAGAGCAAATGTATCATACCGCTATGAATTCTCAATAATTATATTGTGTTGGAAACAACAAAGAGTAAGTGGAGGAAAAATAAAATAAAATAAATATGCATGAAATAATTTGCGTGTTTATAATTATTGCATCATATATGCATATACGGTGCTTTGTGCTTTATGGCCTTAGATAAATCGTTAGAATTAACAATAGATTGAGGAGTATAAAGGCCTTAGATAAAGTACCTTAGAAGGGATAAGATTATGGAATGAAAATAATAATAAATAAATTATTCGTCACAGTAAGATATGACGGGGGAAGAAGGAAATACTGTACACGGTGATGGAAACCGTACTGTAGAACAACATGTAGATAATGCTTCAGAAAGATCTGCGTCTTCACCATTCAAGACAATGCTACAAAAATTGTACCTGATGAAATTCGCAAGCAAATTTCAATTGAGGTGAGGAAAGCATTTGAAGCCAATATTCCATTTCTTCTGGCCGAAATGCAAAATTCTATAGGAATTATGCTAGAAGAAAATCTGAAAAAGAATGAATTAAATGTGGAAAAGCCTCTCGAGAATGTGGGAGCGGCACCAAGAGTGGAGGAAACGCATCGATGTGCGTATAGAAATTTCATGGCTTGTAAACCGTCACAATTTAAAGGAGAAATAGACCCCTTGGTTAGCCAGAGGTGGATAACAGCCATGGAAACTATTTTTGACACGTGTCACTGCGATGCGGCTGATGAAGTGATCTTTGCAACAAACCAATTTATTGAACAAGCTAAAGACTGGTGGGATATGGTCAAAAAGGAAAAAGGTAGGGAAACGATAAGAAATATGTCTTGGGAAGAATTCAAACCAATCTTCTTAAAACATTTCAGTCCCGTGTTGCAATTGATCATATCACCAAAGAACTTCTTCATATGCATCAAGGCAACGAAACGGTGGACGAAATATTTGGAATTTTCTATGATAAAGCAAAGTTTTGCCCTTCTCTCTTCACAAGTGAAGAAGCGTGGCTGACTCGTTTCCACCTAATCCTTAAAACAGAAATCAGAGAATTTATTTCTCCATCAAAATGTGGAAGTCTCGAGGAGCTTCTTAATTGGGCTCGTGAACGAGAAGTGGAGCTAAAAAGACAAGTTGAAAGAGATGGGAAGCGAAAGCTAGAAGTTGTAATTCCTGCAACACCGTCAAAGAAAGCTAAAATTTTTAAGCCTACAAAAGTAACTAGCTTTAAGAAGGAATCTGGTACTTGCCAGTTCTGTGGAAAGAGGCATTTTGGGGAATGTCGTTATAAGAATCCAACTTGTTATAAGTGTGAAAAATGATTGCCCAGAGTTGAGGGAAAGGAATGGAAAGGCAATCGAAGGATCGAGAATTGCCGAGAACGTGAAGAAGTTGGAAGCTCCAAAACCCTGAGGCAGGGCTTTTCAAATCACCGTAGAGGAGGCGAAGGTTACACCTGATGTCGTAACAGGTACTTTTATCGTAAATTCCCTCCCTGCCTATGTTTTATTTGACTCTGGAGATAGTAGATCCTTCGTATCTAAAACCTTTTCTTGCCATAGTTCTTTTAGTAGAAGTAAATTAATAAATTCATTAGACGTCGAAATCACTAGTGATAAGAGCTTTGTCGTCTCCGAAGTATGTCGAAATTGTAAAATAGTTATTCAAGGAGAAGAATATTCTATCGACTTGATTCCTATTACACTAAGGGAATTTGATGTAATTATTGGGATGGACTGGTTATCCCAACATCAGGCGTCTATAGTTTGTAATAGAAAGATCGTTCAATTTCTGTCACCGGCTGGAAAACAAGTTTGTGTTTATGGAGAAAGAAAGAATGATATTATAATATGCTCAATGGCAAAGCTGAGGAGTTATATGAAGCATGGTCACCACCATTTCTCACCTACGTGATTGATACAAAAGAAAAGGGAAAGGAACTTGATCAAGTCCCTGTTGTTAATGAATTCCCTGACGTTTTTCCAAATGAGCTACCGGGAGTTCCACAGGAAAGGGAAGTCGAGTTTAAAATTGATTTAGTTCCAGAAGCTAAACCAGTGGCTAAATCGCCATATCGGTTGGAACCAAACTAGATGAAGGAGCTGATGTCTCAACTCAAGATCTTTTAGACAAAGGCTTTATTCGCCCAAGTGTTTCACCTTGGGGCGCACCTATTTTGTTCGTTAAAAAGAAAGATGGTAGCATGCGGATGTGCATTGATTAACGTGAATTGAATAAATTGACCATCAAGAATAGGTATCCTTTGCCTAGAATTGGTGATCTTTTTGATCAATTATAAGGTGCTAGTTGGTTCTCAAAGATCGATCTAAGGTCGGGATATCATCAAGTAAAGGTACGAGAAGAAGATGTACCTAAGACGGATTTTCGTACTCGTTATGGGCATTTTGAATTCGTTGTGATGCCATTCGGCTTAACGAATGCCCCAACAGTTTTCATGGATCTTATGAATCGAGTATGTAAGCCTATGCTTGATCGTTCCGTCATCGTGTTCATCGATGACATTCTCATCTATTCCCGAAACGGAAAAGATCATGCTCAACATCTTCGCGAGGTTCTTGATACCTTAAGAAAAGAAAAGCTACATGCAAAGTTTTCTAAGTGTGCATTCTGGCTTCGAGAAGTTCAATTCTTGGGTCACGTAGTGAATGCAGAAGGTATCTTAGTGGATCCCGCCAAGATAGAGTCTATTATGCAATGGTCTCCTCTAAAGACCCCAACTGAAGTCAGAAGTTTTCTAGGTTTAGCTGGTTATTATCGGCATTCCATTCAGGATTTTTCGAAAATAGCCTCTTCGTTAACAAAGCTAACTCGAAAGAATTCCAAATTTGAATGGAACTCGGAACATGAAAAGGCGTTTCAAATCTTGAAAGAAAAGCTAACTAGAGCTCCGATACTAGCTTTACCAGAAGGAACAGAGGACTTTGTAGTTTATTCTGACGCCTCACGTATTGGATTGGGTTGTGTTCTTATGCAAAGGGGGAAAGTGATAGCATATGCCTCACGACAATTGAAATCACATGAAGCAAACTACCCAACCCATGATCTTGAATTAGCAGCAGTAGTATTTGCGCTAAAGATCTGGAGGCATTATTTATATGGAACAAAATGCACTATCTATACTGATCATAAAAGTCTGAAATATTTCTTTGATCAGAAAGAATTGAACATGAGACAACGTCGGTGGTTGGAATTAGTCAAAGGTTATGACTGCGAAATACTCTACCACCCGGGTAAAGCCAATGTTGTGGCTGACGCCCTAAGTCGAAAAGAGAGTTATTCTCCGATTAAGGTACAATCATATAAACTGATTGTAAATTCGGACTTATTTGACCAAATTAAAACTGCGCAAAAGGAAGCACTAAAAGAAGAAAATTTAAAGCGCGAAAGAATTGTTGGTCAAGTTCGACATTTGGAAGAAAATGACAAAGGAATTAAGATTCGTTTCGGACGAATTTGGATTCCTAAGTCTTGTTCAATTAAAGCGATCATTCTAGATGAGGCACATAAATCAAGGTATTCAATTCATCCAGGTGCTACCAAAATGTACAATGACTTGAAGAAAAATTATTGGTGGCCTGGTATGAAAAGAGATATCGTTAATATGTGGAAAGGTGTTTGACTTGTTTACAAGTTAAGGCTGAACACCAAAAACCATATGGAAAGATGCAACCTCTAGAGATTCCATTATGGAAGTGGGAACACATTACGATGGATTTAATAACGAAACTTTCAAAAACATCCAAAGGACATGCTACGATATGGGTAGTTGTCGATCGTTTGACAAAAAGTGCACATTTTATACCCATTCATGAAAAATATACTTCAGAATGAATGGCAGAATATATATTAATGAGGTGGTGTCAAGATACGGAGTGCCAGTATCTATCGTATCTGATAAAGACACTCGTTTTACCTCAAGATTTTGGAGAAAATTTCAGGAGAAAATGGGCACCAAATTATTAATTAGTACGGCATATCATCCTCAGACCGACGGACAAAGTGAAAGAACAATTCAAACTCTTGAGGATATGCTTCGTGCTTGTATTATTGATTTTGGTGGCAATTGGGACAAGTATTTGCCCCTAGCAGAGTTCTCTTATAATAATAGTTACCACTCAAGCATTGGGATGCCCCCATTTGAAATGCTTTATGGTAGAAAATGTCGCACCCCAGTATGTTGGGGAGAAGTTGGTCAAAGAGAACTCGCAAACAAAGAAGTGGTAAACGCAACGAATGAAAAAATTGATCAAATAAGAGCGTATTTGAAAGCAGCTCAGGATCGATAAAATTCATATGCAGATAAACGGAGATGCCCAATTGAATTTCAAGTAGGAGACTATGTTATGTTAAAAGTCTCTCCATGGAAAGGAGTGATTCGTTTCCGTAAACGTGGTAAGCTAAGTCCACGATTCATTGCTCCGTTTAAAATAACTTCTCATGTAGGGCAAGTGGCATATCGGTTGGAACTACCTGAAGAATTAAATGGAATCCATAACACATTCCATGTGTCATATTTACGAAAATGCTTGGCCGATGAAACGTCATGTGTGCCATTGAATGACATCGAAGTGGATGATAAGCTTAACTATATAGAAAAGTCAGTAGCGATTCTTGATCGTAAAGTTAAGCAACTTCGAAATAAAGATATAAGTCAAGTGAAAGTACAATGGAAACATCGGCGAGGTTCAGATACCACATGGGAAGCCGAAGATGAAATGAGAAAATATTACCCTGAATTATTCAAGGTATGAAAAGGTTTCGGGGACGAAACCTATTTAAGGGGGAGAGATTTGTAACATCCTATTTTGTGGATAAAAATAAAGTATTTGAATCTATATTTCTAATATTCGTAAACGAGTAAGTAGCTGGTAAAACGATTCGTTGAGATATGAGGTGTTGAAACAAGCGTTCGATTCTATTAGTATCGTTTAATTATATAAAATAAATTTGAAGTAATTGACATAATATTATTGTTACTATATAAAAGAAAGTAAAGATTTAGAAGTGTACGTGTGATCTAAAACATGTAACAGGGGTTCGAAAGATGATAATTATAATAATAGCATAAATAAATTAATAGGACAATGAGGTGGTATCCTTTGGATGCAAGAAAACGTGTACATCAGCCACGTAGCCCAATGGATAAACACAAAAGTTAAAACTTCAACTTGAAGTTTTGTATATCCCATAAATCTCCTGGTATATATATGTATAGATTCAAGCTAACCAAAAAGGGCGTGAACCTTAAAATAATATAATAATAATGATAATAATTTGAGTGTCGATATTAATGGAAGTAAGAGTTAAAAGGTTGTGAGCCATATTAGTCGGATATCGACCAAAGTGATCACCAGGAACTTGGAATTTGTATAGTGTTTTCTATAAGTTTAAGGTAAGTACACGGACCATAATAATGTTATTATTACAAGCGTTTTATATATGTTTATTTTGATATGCATATATATGATTATTTGAGAAATGATTGTGGGTCCAAGTATGTAAATTAATGTGTGGCTTAAAAAGAGCCTATAGTTTTAAATAAATACGGTGGTATGTCTCTAATAAAAATATGGGTTACGAGTCCCGAGGGTTTCAGTAGTGAAACTCCAAAATTTTAATATTATATATAAAAGATTTCGGGAGTTGAAATCTCAAGGGGTTCGGGTGTTGAACCCCAAATATAAAAGGGAAGTTAATAACCCTCATGAGTTAAAAATGAGCTCATAAGGAATTCGGGTGTTGAATTCCCAAAGAATAATGAGGAGTAAAATACAAGGATTTCGGGTGTTGAAATCCCAAGGAATTCGGGTGTTGAATTCCCAACGAATATTGTGGAGTAAATATAAGGATTTCGGGTGTTGAAATCCCAATGAATTTGGCTGTTAAATTCCAAATAAAAATAAAACATATTTTTATAAAACGGTGTACTTACTTAGCGAAAGCTAATAAAAATATGTTTTAAAATGTTTTCAGGAAAGACACCCATTGTAACGATTTCGGCAAATTCAGGTATACCCTAGCCGGAATATACTATTTACGTGTTATTCAATACTGAATATATGAATTATGATGTGTTTATACGAGTATATAAGATTCACAGTACGAATTATACTCGAATGAACAACTAGTCGTATCGGAATTACGATTAATCGATGAACGGTTATTGAAACCCGAACGAATCGGGAATTACATTATAGACAAAATATATAATGTTTAGTGATGTTTACGAAGTATTAAAGCTTCGGGATAAGTGAATTATAACACAGAAAAAGGATTTCGATTTATTAGTACGTCGGTACGATAAACGAAACCTTTAACATCAAACCAAGCAAGAGACGATCGATCAAGCCGAAAAAGATGCACAATTACCGACAATACGATGTGTTAAGTCAATAAACGTCATGGTTTAAGTTTTTAAAGTTTTTTTAAATCAGTTTTATATAAATTTTAATTTTAAGCCGAAAAAACGACCGTTTTGGTCTCGTTTTGAGCGGAATTAAACGTTTAACCGAGAAACGAACTGAACTAGATTATCCACAACATTATCCGGATTGCGTAATCCAATTGTGTGGCCATGGTTGGAGATGTGGGCCCCCCACCCACTTAACATGGACCGATCGGTCCATGCTAGTCACACACACACATCCATTTTTCTTTTTTCCACAAACTTTCTCTCCAAATCCTCTCAACCTCTTCATCATCCATCCAAAACCTAAGTTTTTTAAGCAAGATCATAAGGTAAAAAACATGATTTCAATGTTTGATTCTTAGTTGTAATTCCATAATCTTGAGAAAATGAGGTTTCAAATGAAAAATGGGTGAAAACCCGAGATGAAACCGATTCTCGTGTGATCAAGGGATGTATACAAGTTATACAAAGGATCTTGGTCCAAGAAAGTAGTTAAAAGAGTCAAAAACGAATTTTTACGGTCAAAATCTTTGTTTTGATGTTTTAATCGAAACCATGAAAGAAATGGCTTGATTGTGGGTATAACTTGCTTGGTGTGGTGTTGATGTGCTTGTAAGTGTTGTATCTAGTGGCTAGCAAAGGCTAGAAACCAAGATCTTTGCGATCTAACGCTAGAAAACACAAGATAGTTCGGTTTTCGTGTGATTTAGTTATTTTGGACAGATTGTGGTAGGCTTAGAGTTGGGTCATGAAATTTCACAGAGATGATCTACACATGGAAATATGAGATCTGTGAATTTTTGGTAATTTTTGGATAAAGGATGAATATTTGGTGAATTTAATGCTCGGTTTTGGCCAAAAATGGTGAAAAATAGCTAAACATCATGAACAATTCTGGAAATTTAAGATAAGCTTTTTATAATATATAAAAGTCACACACAAAATTTCAGGTTCATTGGAGAAGTCTAAGTAGGCTTTTCGGTAAAACGAGTTCTAGGGATTTCTAGCTCGGTTTTGGTAAAAATGGCATGAAAAATAAGTTTTTGATTCTGGAAAAATTACAGGGAACTATGTGGATGACAGGGGTCATCCCAGAAAAATTTGGGATTTTTCGAAGGTCGTTTGGTATTTTCGACATATTTGGTGTTTAAATGACGTTTAAAAATGGATAAATAAATCTTAGATATAAAAATTAATTCTGGAAAAATTTTATAAAATTCCTTACTGTCAAAATATGGTTTGTAAAAAATTTCAAGGTCCAAGACTAAACGGATATTTATTTGTGCTAAATGGAACTTAAAAACAAACTTTTAAAGCTTAAAACGTGTAAACCGGCAAAGTTCGCCTAAGCGAGCTGACTGGTGCATAAAAACCTTAAAAATGGACTATTTTCATGAAACTAAGTTAATCAAGTAAAAATAAATCATCCGAAAATAATTCGGATGATTTGGGTAATTTTACCCGATTCAACCGTTTCCGGTGTATTAAAGACGGAAACGGGCCCCGCGGCCAAACGGGGTGTTTAACCGAGCTCTAATTTCACCACTTTAATGAAGATATCAATAATAACTATTTTCGGGTCGTGTGTGGTCAAACTCATTTTTTTTTGAAAACATAAAGACGAATAACCGTGCTAGGCACGCAAAACGAGAAAACAAACTATCGGTAGTTTTGACTAAAGAACTCTAAGTGATATCACAATCTAAGTCCTGAGTAGTGTATCGGGGTTAACATGGTCCCCGGATCGTGTACGGTACTGGGTTAACAGTGTCCCCGGACGTACCGGCTAACACGAATTTAAGTTATATTGTTAGAAATTGTGTAGTAACGATTTGGGGATCGTATTACAGATCTGTACCAGTAGCCGTGCACCGTAGTACATCTTGCTCACAGGAAGGTGAGTTTTCACGAGCCCCTTTTTAGTGAACTGTTTTAAATATTTTCCCGGGGCGGAAAACATGTTTCTATCAAAGTGTTTAAGTACATGCTAATCGCATGGAAACGAATGTATTTATATAATATTTATCGTACGGAAATCGTACGGGAATGTATTAAGATGGTAATTAACTAAGTTGCTAATATTGTAAGGCCCGAAACAGTGTTCTGGGGTAACCGAGTTCCCAGAGGTTATTAAATGGGTTTCTGGGGTAACAGAGTTCCCAGAGGTTATTAAATGTGTTTCTGGGGTAACTGAGTTCCCAGAGGTTATTGGAAGTATTCTGGGGTAACAGAGTTCCCAGAGGTTAATCTAAATGTTTTGGGGTTAATAGAGTTTTCACTCGTGAACTCAGTATAATTACATCACTTATTCATGATTTTTATAACGATTTGTCGTGGTTTATTTAAATTAGTGAAACTCACCAACTATTCGTAGTTGACCCGTTTTCTTTACATGCTTTCTAGGTACACTCAAGTCGGAATGAGTGATATGTGTTCGATGCTGTGTGCTATTTTGTGGAAGTCTAGAGATCTATATTTTGCATTAAATATGTTAATGTACTATCGGTAACACTTATGTGATAACGCTTAGATGGTTATGAAACTCAGAACAATGTAATACATTTAAAGTAATGTAGTGGTGTTTTCTTTATAAACAATGCTGTTGATATCAGATATGTCTGTTGCATCCCGTGTACGTTTCCGCTGCGGTTACGGGGTGTTACAGAACTTGGTATCAGAGCCATTGGTTATAAAGAATTAGGATGTCTTTAAAAGATACCTAAAATATAACCAGTAGCTCAAGTATTATAGGATCTGAATATCAACTAATAATATATTGTGACGAGATCGGGATGAACTTGAATGGACAAGTGAGTTATTATGGTCCGGAACATAATAACAGACTTGTCTGCACGAGGAAATTCAGGGAAGGTCACGAGGGATTTTAATAGGTAAAATTGGCAACATACGTGCAAATATGTGATAATATTGTTATGTGGTCAAGTTGTATAATTAAGTGTATATTAATTTGATTATGATTTACACTATGGAAAGAACTATATGTTTGTTAACTTATGTGCAGGTAAAATGTCAAGAACCCCCAGTTTGTCGATTGAGGAGGACCCGGAGGAGATCAGCTCCGGGGACTCCGGGAGCCCACTCGTAGCATCTAGCACAGAGCCTTCCGAGGCTAGCCTTAGGAGTTCCGGCCAGTCCTCCCCAGCTAGGATTGCCAGATCCCCGACCCCACCCGCACCACAGGTCGCTCATGCACCCCCCGGATTCGGACCCCGCCTCACGGCGCGGATCAGTATCCCACCTGTCCGACCTATCTCGCCCCCACCTAGACCTGCTACTCGCAGGGGCGAGTCCTCCAGTTCTCGGCCCGAGCCTGCGACTCTTCCTGTGTGGGGTCTCCCGAGACAGGAACGGGACGCGGCGGCCTGGCTCCGAACGCTCACCGAACAGGTGAACGAGCACTCTGCCGCCCTGACGGTGGGAGTCCAGAGGAGGATGTACTTGGGTGATTGCATACTGGACCATCAGTATGCGATTGCCCAGCTGAAGAGGGAGTGCTCATACTCCCAATGGATGTTTGGCCGGATGGAGATGCGGGTTCGGGTTATGATGGCCGTGTTGGTGGTGTTGGTGGCGATGTTGGTGGGGTTGGTTTACCACCGTGTTTAGTTGGTTTTGGGTTGGGGTTAGACAGGGACCATTTTTTTGATACTCTGTGTAAGCAGTTAGTGGTGATGCTAACATGGAGTGAATCTTGTTTAGTTATAATACAACCACTGGCCCTTAGGGTGGGTCTCTTTTGGGGCATATCAGTATAGATACTTTTGGGTATCATTCAAGCACTGACCCGTTGCGGGTTATGTCGAGATGATGCCGACATAGGCCCTATGTAGGAAAACTTATCTAATGTAATAGTGACAGGAAAGTAATGTGAACGGATGTTTGTGTAATATGTACTAACGTTATTAATGAATGGAATGTTTGTTGTGTATTATGATTGGAATTTGTATTGATTATATATATTTTCTTGATGTTGTGTAGAATGGCACCAAAACGTTCAGCCCAATTGTCGGAAGTGGACGTGAGCCGTCTGATTGCTCGCCAGTTGGAGGCGGCGATACCAGATATAGTATCGCGCATCGCCGCCAGTATTAACAACTCGACCAATCCAACCCCTCCGAGCAATCAAACGACCGCCAATAATGACAGGGAACGAAATACTAATCCTCCGCAGAATGAAAACACGATTCCGAGTAATGACGCACCGCCTAGGGTAGTCGTTACTGATAGTAATGGCCCTATACCTACGGTTGAGACAAACCGTACTGAACCGGTTCGTACATCCAGGGGATGTTCGATCAAGGACTTTATGTTGTGCAAACCTCTAGAGTTTAGCGGGTCTGAAGGACCAAATGGATTAGTTAAATGGATCGAGAAAATAGAATCCGTGGTGAATATCAGCAACTGCCCCGAGGATTGTGTTGTTAAGTATGCTGCCTGCACATTCACGGACCATGCCTTGACATGGTGGAACACCATAGTGCAGACTCGCGGTCAGGCGACGACAAACCGCATGACCTGGACAGAGCTCAAGGCTCTTGTATTGGAACATTTCTGCCCGAGAAACGAATTGCAGAAATTACAAAATGAATTGTGGAATCTGGAGATGCAGGGGGCGGACCACTTGGGTTATACGAACCGGTTTAATGAGTTGGCGCGATTGGTACCATGGTTGGTCACCCCGGAGTCGAAGAGGGTGGAGCGTTATAATTGGGGGCTAACTCCAGTTGTAAGGAGTATAGTCAATTCTGGGGGACACCAGACATATGAGGGTGCGGTGACGCAAGCGGGTATCGTAACGTACGATTTCGTAAGGAGCGGGTCACTGAAGGTGGCGGGAGAGTCCGCGGGAGGAAAGCGGAGTTCAAATGACCATAGGACCCAGGAAAAGCAGCAAGGTAAACGTGCTAGACCCACTGCCCAGAACTACGCCATGACTAGTTCGGGCGGAAGGCAAGAACCGCAGAGGGGAACGTTTCCTAAGTGTGGGAAATGTGGTTACCACCATGGTGGCGTGTGCAAAGAGGTGGTGTGCCACCGGTGTGGCAGGATTGGACACTACGCACCAAATTGTAAGACAAATCTGAACAACCTGAACCGACAACCACAACCTATCCGTGCGCAACCATTTAAGACTCAACCAGCCCGACAGCAGAACCCGCAAGGAAACCAAATGGTGACCACCAGCCGTGCTTGCTATGAATGCGGCAGCACGGATCACTTCAAAAGACATTGTCCGAAACTGAACCAGGGAGGAAATGGGCGGCAACCCGCGGGTCAGGCATCGTCGTCCAATCCGGCGCGAGGCCGAGCATTCGTGATGGGGGCGAACGAGGCACGCCAGGACCCCAGCGTAGTGACAGGTACATTCCTCGTCTCTGATCATTACGCTTCTGTATTATTTGATACAGGCGCCGATAGAAGTTTTGTCTCCATTAGATTCCTTTCGATAGCAAACCTTCCTATTGGTGAAACCATAGAACCTTACACCGTAGAAGTCGCTAATGGTAAAACCATGATAGTTAATCAGATAGTTCGGAATTGCCCTTTTATTCTGAACGAACAATCCTTTCTGATTGACTTGTTACCGGTAGAATTGGGTAGTTTTGACGTGATACTGGGAATGGACTGGTTAGCACGTAACAGGGTAGAAATAAACTGTGAAAAGAAAATCGTCAAGATCCGGGTGTCGGATGACGAGGAGGTATTAGTGCAAGGAGAAAAATCCGGCACAATTATACCATTTATATCCCACCTCAAGGTGTTAAAATATATACGTCAGGGATGTGTGGCGTATCTAGCAAGCCTGACGGCCACTGATTCTGAGGAAAAACGGGTGGAAGATATTCCCGTGGTACGCGAATTTCCACAAGTTTTCCCAGAGGAGCTTCCTGGATTACCGCCAACCCGACAGGTCGAATTCAGAATCGATCTGTTACCTCAAGCTGGCCCTGTTGCTAAGGCACCTTACCGACTTGCACCATCCGAGATGCAAGAATTATCCAACCAGTTGCAAGAATTGTTGGATAAAGGATTTATTCGTCCTAGTTATTCCCCGTGGGGTGCACCGGTACTATTCGTGAAAAAGAAGGACGGGAGCCTTAGAATGTGCATTGATTACAGGGAGTTGAACAAGTTGACAATCAAAAATAAGTATCCTCTCCCCCGAATCGATGATCTGTTCGACCAACTACAAGGTGCGAGCTACTTCTCAAAAATAGATCTTAGAGCGGGATACCATCAGGTTAGAATTCAGGAGGAGGATATCCCAAAAACCGCATTCCGGACTCGCTACGGTCATTACGAGTTCTTAGTTATGCCTTTTGGGCTAACAAATGCGCCAGCTGTATTCATGGATCTCATGAATCGAGTCTGTAAACCCTACCTCGATAAATTCGTCATTGGGTTTATTGACGATATTTTGATTTACTCGAGGAGTAAAGGAGAGCACGAGCAACACTTAAGATTAATTCTAGAACTTCTAAATCAGGAGAAGTTGTATGCAAAATTCTCCAAGTGTAACTTCTGGTTACAAGAAGTGCAATTCCTTGGTCACGTCATAAACCATCAAGGAATACACGTTGATCCAAGTAAAGTTGAAGCAGTTAAGAGTTGGCAAGCGCCTAAATCGCCAAAGGAAATCCGCCAATTCTTAGGCTTAGCTGGATACTATCGTCGATTTATAGAAAACTTTTCCAGCATCGCCCAACCTTTAACCCTCCTGACTCAAAAGGATCGAAAGTATGATTGGGGGGAAGAACAGGAAGCGGCGTTTCAAACGCTAAAACAAAGATTGTGCCAAGCGCCGATCTTAAGTCTCCCCGACGGAGACGATGGTTTTGTCGTGTATTGTGACGCATCCCGTAGAGGATTGGGATGTGTGTTGATGCAGAATAATAAAGTCATAGCCTATGCTTCCCGACAGTTAAAAGTACACGAGAAAAATTACACTACTCATGACTTAGAACTGGGAGCAGTTATCTTCGCACTTAAAATCTGGAGACATTATCTCTACGATACAAAGTGCACCATATTCACCGATCATAAAAGTTTGCAACACATATTCGATCAGAAAGAACTGAATATGAGACAACGAAGATGGGTCGAATTATTAAGCGACTATGACTGTGACATCCGTTATCACCCCGGCAAGGCTAACGTCGTAGCCGATGCCTTGAGTAGGAAGGATCGGGTTAAGCCATTGCGAGTGCGAGCGCTGGGGATGATAGTCCAGTCGAACCTTTCGGATTTGATTCGAGTCGCTCAACGCGAGGCGTTGGAAGAGGAATAATTGGAAAAAGAGGGACTTTACGGTAACGAGAAGAATTTCGAACAGCGCGTGGACGAAATTCTCTATTTCAAAAATCGGATTTGGATCCCGACCCTCTATGACCTTCGTGAATTAATCATGGACGAAGCGCATAAATCGAAATATTCCATACATCCAGGATCGGATAAGATGTACCAGGATGTGAAGGAGTTCTACTGGTGGCCGGGTATGAAAAAGGAAATAGCCACATACGTCGGCAAGTGTACGTGAATTAATCATGGACGAAGCGCATAAATCGAAATATTCCATACATCCGGGATCGGATAAGATGTACCAGGATGTGAAGGAGTTCTACTGGTGGCCGGGTATGAAAAAGGAAATAGCCACATACGTCGGCAAGTGTACGACGTGTGCGAGGGTTAAGGCGGAGCACCAGAAACCTTCGGGAATGTTACAACAACCGGAAATTCCCGAATGGAAGTGGGAGCAGATCACGATGGATTTTGTGACACATCTCCCCAAGACGTCCCGAGGACATGATGCAATTTGGGTAGTCGTGGATCGATTAACCAAATCGGCACATTTTATCCCGATTAGAAATAATTATAACACTGAGAGACTTGCGCAGATTTATATAAATGAAATTGTGTCCCGTCATGGGATACCCATCTCAATCATCTCTGATCGGGATAGCCATTTCACCTCCAAGCTTTGGCAAGCTGTGCAAGAAGCGCTGGGAACGCGTATTAATTTGAGCACAGCCTACCACCCTCAGACCGACGGTCAGTCTGAGAGGACCATTCAAACCCTGGAGGATTTGCTTCGTGCATGCGTACTGGATTTTAAGGGAAATTGGGATCAACATCTCCCACTCGTTGAATTTTCCTATAATAACAGTTATCATAGCAGTATAAAGGCAGCGCCTTACGAAGCATTGTATGGTCGGAAATGTCGATCACCACTCTGCTGGACTGAAGTGGGCGACACACAGGTCATTAGATCAGATCTGGTCCAGGAAACGACCAGCAAAATTCTTGAGATTAAGAACAATCTGAAGGCCGCACGGGATCGGCAGAAGAGTTATGCCGATACCCGTAGAAAACCGTTATCATTCGAGAAAGGTGATAAAGTGTATTTGAAAGTATCACCGTGGAAGGGTGTGGTTAGATTTGGAAAGGCGGGGAAGTTAGCCCCTAGATATATTGGACCATTCGACATTATTGCAAAAATCGGTCCTGTAGCATACCGATTAGAGCTGCCTGATGAACTGAGTGCAGTTCACAACGTGTTTCACGTGTCAAACTTGGAAATGTGTCTGTCGGAGGAGACATCGGTGTTACCTTTAGAGGGTGTCCAAATAAATGATAAGCTCAACATTGTAGAGGAGCCCATAGAAATAGTAGATGGGAAAATCAAGCAACTTAGACACAATAAGATCTCGTTGGTCAAAGTTAGATGGAATTCGCAACGAGGCCCAGAATATACATGGGAACGAAAGGACGAATTTCGGAAGAAATACCCCCACCTATTTCCTCAAAAGGAAGTAGTTGACGCGTAAAATTTCGAGGACGAAATTTTTATAACGGGGGGAGAATGTAACGATTTCGGCAAATTCAGGTATACCCTAGCCGGAATATACTATTTACGTGTTATTCAATACTGAATATATGAATTATAATGTGTTTATACGAGTATATAAGATTCACAGTACGAATTATACTCGAATGAACAACTAGTCGTATCGGAATTACGATTAATCGATGAACGGTTATTGAAACCCGAACGAATCGGGAATTACATTATAGACAAAATATATAATGTTTAGTGATGTTTACGAAGTATTAAAGCTTCGGGATAAGTGAATTATAACACAGAAAAAGGATTTCGATTTATTAGTACGTCGGTACGATAAACGAAACCTTTAACATCAAACCAAGCAAGAGACGATCGATCAAGCCGAAAAAGATGCACAATTACCGACAATACGATGTGTTAAGTCAATAAACGTCATGGTTTAAGTTTTTAAAGTTTTTTTAAATCAGTTTTATATAAATTTTAATTTTAAGCCGAAAAACGACCGTTTTGGTCTCGTTTTGAGCGGAATTAAACGTTTAACCGAAAAACGAACTGAACCAGATTATCCACAACATTATCCGGATTGCGTAATCCAAATGTGTGGCCATGGTTGGAGATGTGGGCCCCCCCACCCACTTAACATGGACCGATCGGTCCATGCTAGTCACACACACACATCCATTTTTCTTTTTTCCACAAACTTTCTCTCCAAATCCTCTCAACCTCTTCATCATCCATCCAAAACCTAAGTTTTTTAAGCAAGATCATAAGGTAAAAAACATGATTTCAATGTTTGATTCTTAGTTGTAATTCCATAATCTTGAGAAAATGAGGTTTCAAATGAAAAATGGGTGAAAACCCGAGATGAAACCGATTCTCGTGTGATCAAGGGATGTATACAAGTTATACAAAGGATCTTGGTCCAAGAAAGTAGTTAAAAGAGTCAAAAACGAATTTTTACGGTCAAAATCTTTGTTTTGATGTTTTAATCGAAACCATGAAAGAAATGGCTTGATTGTGGGTATAACTTGCTTGGTGTGGTGTTGATGTGCTTGTAAGTGTTGTATCTAGTGTCTAGCAAAGGCTAGAAACCAAGATCTTTGCAATCTAACGCTAAAAAACACAAGATAGTTCGGTTTTCGTGTGATTTAGTTATTTTGGACAGATTGTGGTAGGCTTAGAGTTGGGTCATGAAATTTCACAGAGATGATCTACACATGGAAATATGAGATCTGTGAATTTTTGGTAATTTTTGGATAAAGGATGAATATTTGGTGAATTTAATGCTCGGTTTTGGCCAAAAATGGTGAAAAATAGCTAAACCTCATGAAAAATTCTGAAAAATTTAAGATAAGATTTTTATAACATATAAAAGTCACACACAAAATTTCAGGTTCATTGGATAAGTCTAAGTAGGCGTTTCGGTAAAACGAGTTCTAGGGATTTCTAGCTCGGTTTTGGTAAAAATGGCATGAAAAATAAGTTTTTGATTCTGGAAAAATTACAGGGAAATATGTGGGTGACAGGGGTCATCCCAAAAAAATTTGGGATTTTTCGAAGGTCGTTTGGTATTTTCGACATATTTGGTGTTTAAATGACGTTTAAAAATGGATAAATAAATCTTAGATATAAAAATTAATTCTGGAAAAATTTTATAAAATTCCTTACTGTCAAAATATGGTTTGTACAAAATTTCAAGGTCCAAGACTAAACGGATATTTATTTGTGCTAAATGGAACTTAAAAACAAACTTTTAAAGCTTAAAACGTGTAAACCGGCAAAGTTCGCCTAAGCGAGCTGACTGGTGCATAAAAACCTTAAAAATGGACTATTTTCATGAAACTAAGTTAATCAAGTAAAAATAAATCATCCGAAAATAATTCGGATGATTTGGGTAATTTTACCCGATTCAACCGTTTCCGGTGTATTAAAGACGGAAACGGGCCCCGCGGCCAAACGGGGTGTTTAAACGAGCTCTAATTTCACCACTTTAATGAAGATATCAATAATAACTATTTTCGGGTCGTGTGTGGTCAAACTCATATTTTTTTGAAAACATAAAGACGAATAACCGTGCTAGGCACGCAAAACGAGAAAACAAACTATCGGTAGTTTTGACTAAAGAACTCTAAGTGATATCACAATCTAAGTCCTGAGTAGTGTATCGGGGTTAACATGGTCCCCGGATCGTGTACGGTACTGGGTTAACAGTGTCCCCGGACGTACCGGCTAACACGAATTTAAGTTATATTGTTAGAAATTGTGTAGTAACGATTTGGGGATCGTATTACAGATCTGTACCAGTAGCCGTGCACCGTAGTACATCTTGCTCACAGGAAGGTGAGTTTTCACGAGCCCCTTTTTACTGAACTGTTTTAAATATTTTACCGGGGCGGAAAACATGTTTTTATCAAAGTGTTTAAGTACATGCTAATCGCATGGAAACGAATGTATTTATATAATATTTATCGTACGGAAATCGTACGGGAATGTATTAAGATGGTAATTAACTAAGTTGCTAATATTGTAAGGCCCGAAACAGTGTTCTGGGGTAACCGAGTTCCCAGAGGTTATTAAATGGGTTTCTGGGGTAACAGAGTTCCCAGAGGTTATTAAATGTGTTTCTGGGGTAACTGAGTTCCCAGAGGTTATTGGAAGTATTCTGGGGTAACAGAGTTCCCGGAGGTTAATCTAAATGTTTTGGGGTTAATAGAGTTTTCACTCGTGAACTCAGTATAATTACATCACTTATTCATGATTTTTATAACGATTTGTCGTGGTTTATTTAAATTAGTGAAACTCACCAACTATTCGTAGTTGACCCGTTTTCTTTACATGCTTTCTAGGTACACTCAAGTCGGAATGAGTGATATGTGTTCGATGCTGTGTGCTATTTTGTGGAAGTCTAGAGATCTATATTTTGCATTAAATATGTTAATGTACTATCGGTAACACTTATGTGATAACGCTTAGATGGTTATGAAACTCAGAACAATGTAATACTTTTAAAGTAATGTAGTGGTGTTTTCTTTATAAACAATGCTGTTGATATCAGATGTGTCTGTTGCATCCCGTGTACGTTTCCGCTGCGGTTACGGGGTGTTACACCCATAGATGGTTAAAGCTTCATGGACGGGACTGGACTGACAAGAGAACCATACTCTCGTGTTTAATAGTTTGTATAATAAAGTTTGTTTTAAACATATATGTTTTCTTGTACAACATATATTTTTATAAAATAAAACGTCACCATGAGTTACATGTTTTGGATGTAAACTGGGACATACTCTAATATATTTTGTGAAAGTATTATTTATAAAAAAAAGATAGGGTGTTTCAAGTAAGGCATGTAAGTCCCGATGGCTTGTAAGTCCAACGTTCAACCTTAAAGCTTAAAATTTTTGTATGTTTAAAGAAAATCTTTTGATCAACCACTACGAGGTTGAAGTCAAATTGGGGTGATCTGGGGAAAGCCAATAAGCTTTGAGAAGAGATAGGAGGTATCAAAGGTTCATGAGTGAAGTCTATCTAAGGTTTATGCCTAATTGAACATTTATCATATCACTGATGAAATGAAAATCATGCTAAGTATATTTATACATGTTATTAACTTGTCTTTCTTTGTCATAATAATGTTGAAAATGAATCATTGTGAAAGCATCTTAATCAATATGATTCCAAATTCGAATATTTTCATAAAAGTTTGCTCGCTTATCGGAACTGAAATTCGATCCCAAAAGTTGCTAAATTACAAGAAGACTGAGTGATTAAATTTTAGTATTTTTAATCTAATTTTATTATTATTTCTTATTAGTTTTATTTTTTACCTCATACTTACTCTCGTCGAAACGAATGCCATAAGAGATCGCTTTTAAAACATGGATCAAGCCCATGTTTGAGTGTAGGAACCCGTCACGGATCTAGCCGCTATGATACATCGATTATCCATTACGAATCCGAGTACGTTAAATACATAGTTTATTGATAAATATGGAGAGAATACATTATGGTTATGGAGAGCATAATAACTTAGATCTTGGATCTCACACCTCTCTCTATGTGATCTCATCTAATTATGAGCATGGATTAGCCTATTTATAGCCAATATGCTCAATTCGTTAAGTTAACGAAATAGACTCCATTCGTTATGCTTCCATAACGAATGGTGATAACTTAACGAACCATCCCCCTTCGTTATGCATCCATAACGAATGGACCTATAACTTAACGAACTAGCCTAGTCTATGACGGATGGACCTCATTCGCTATACAATCCATAGCGAATGGGCCATTTACATTAAATATACATTAAATCAAAGGCTAGACAACCTATAACTCATTCGAATGCTACGGATAACCATTTCG
Organism: Bidens hawaiensis; assembly: GCF_021521415.1. Taxonomy (NCBI): domain Eukaryota; kingdom Viridiplantae; phylum Streptophyta; class Magnoliopsida; order Asterales; family Asteraceae; genus Bidens; species Bidens hawaiensis. The sequence goes on from NW_027491482.1 coordinate 678,560, forward strand.
TTCACTAACAGACACCCCCTTTTTCGTAGCTATCGAATACTTTATCCTTGAATACTTTAATTGCAAATCACCAGTCACAAACCGTGCTCTAACAGACACCTCCTTGACTGATGATTTTTGGGCTTGTGTAGATGGACAATCGTTAAATCTTTTTAGCAAACCAACAACCTGTAGCTTCTCATATCAGATCACCCCCTCAATGTGAGCAACTCTTGGAGATCATCCCAATCATCCATTGGCGTATGATATGGTTCAATCTTTCAACAATCAACAGCAGGTCATCAGCTATCCATCAGCACCGGTAAAGAAAAACATAATCTTTACGTTTAACCTCGTCACACATCTTCATGAACAGCTCGATCATTCAACATCTTTCACTTTGGTTTTCATTCTCTTGATAACGTGTATCCAAATATACTCTTTGAAGCTTCCACATCTCGTTCGCAAAGATGCACTAATGTTTGGGCATAAGATTCAAAGTTCCAACCTTCATTAATAAACTCCAAATGATCAAATTCTTCACTCCAATGACAAGACTCGTATATTCTTCAATAAGATCAACTCATTCGAGAATCGTCCCCCTCAACAGAAGTAATCCGCCATTTACTCGTAGCCAACATAGTCAGGATCAAGTCCCTCAGAAAGAAGTAAACGAACAGACACTCGTATCCCACATAGTCAGGTTTCAATCTTCGAACAAATCAATCACCAATCGAAGAACAATTGCAATCTTGAACTCAGTCAAACGTAGCTTTGTAAGCATGAATTACCACCCGAATTGTAGTAATTTTTCAAGAAACCTTGCAAATGTAGGAACCCAAATAATATCAAATGAAAGTTTAATCTCCCCCTTTTCTTGACAAATTCGGCAAGGTCCTAAATAATCTTCAAGGTTCACAAACAAACACACTTCTCCTTAAATTACACGAGAACTCCCCCTCGGCCAGTCGAAACGCATAAACAGTCAGCCGGAAAATATATTACCAAAATTTGAGAGAAGAGTACCCAATACATTAGGAACATCCTAGAAAAATTTCAATTAAGAAAATTTTTCTCGATTTTCCCGCCAAAAATTCACTGAAAATTTTCGAAAAATAAATTTTAACGCCAAAATTTTCAAGAATGAAAACTCACTTATGAGGAATATTCTGGAAAAAAATCACGCAAGAAACTTTTTCCCACCATTTTACTTTTTTTTTAAACGAACCACCTCTCTAATTCGTTATACATATCCACTCCCAATTCGTTAACTTAGTTCGTCCTCTCCATTCGTCAACCCATCAGTTCGTCAATAGTTAGTTCGTTATAAGTTACCAAACTCTAATTCGTTATAACCTCATTCGTTATAACAGTTACACGAATGGCCTCCCATTCGTTAAGAAATCCACTTCGTCAAACATATAACGAATCACCTTAATTCGTTACCAATATCTTAACGAATTAACTTAACGAAGTAACTTAACGAATTGCATTAATTCGTCACTTTTAACTTAACGAATCAGCTTCACGAATTTCCTTAATTCGTTATGTTTACCTGAGTGAATCTCCTTAACGAACTAATTTAATTCGTTATAAATTACCTTAGCGAATTAACATTTAATTTGTTACCATTTCAATAACGAATTGCTACAGTAGATTCGTTAAGCTCCTTAACGAATTAGCTACAGTAACAGCGAATCAGGTTGTTGAATCTGAACTGCTTCGCCGGAAAAACGAATTTGGCCGGAAAAATCAGTTATCTCGTCGGAATAATCAGATCTGGCCGGAATCTGGAAATTTCAAGCTTCATTCATGGTAAAACATCAAAACATCATAAATTACCATGAAAATCACACCGAACCCTCAGTTTTTCACCACGATTCCGAATCCACCAACAATTTACCTTAACATTTACTTATTCATCACCAAATAACTTAACCCATATCATGCTCGTCCATGGTGAAACCTTCAATTCACCATAATTAACAACCAAAATCCACAGAAACACGAGGATTTCAATTCTAAACACAAATCCATCATCCAATTAACTTAACACTCAATAAATCATCATAAACCGAATCAAAAACTAACATACTCTTCCATGGTGAATCACTCAATACACCATAACTTAACACCAAATTACACAGGAAGTTCCCTCTTCCATCCATAAACACGAATTCACACTCAAATCCATCAATAACACACTAATTTACTCCAGATCTGACCAAAACCCGAAGAAAACGAAAAACACGAAAAACTCAGATTCATACCTTAATCGAAGTATCGAGAGCAGCTCCTGCTCTGATACCACTGTAGGAACCCGTCACGGATCTAGCCGCTATGATACATCGATTATCCATTACAAATCCGAGTACGTTAAATACATAGTTTATTGATAAATATGGAGAGAATACATTATGGTTATGGAGAGCATAATAACTTACATCTTGGATCTCACACCTTTCTCTATGTGATCTCACCTAATTATGAGCATGGGTTAGCCTATTTATAGCCAATATGATCAATTCGTTAAGTTAACGAAATAGACTCCATTCGTTATGCTTCCATAACGAATGGTGATAACTTAACGAACCGTCCTCCTTCGTTATGCATCCATAACGAATGGACCTATAACTTAACGAACTAGCCTAGTCTATGACGGATGGACCTCATTCGCTATACAATCCATAGCGAATGGGCCATTTACATTAAATATACATTAAATCAAAGACTAGACAACCTATAACTTATTCGAATGCTACGGCCAACCATTTCGTTCACTAACATTGAGTTTGTGACAATCTGTTCTCGGCCCAAGTCAGAGTAGCCCATAAAAGGTTTTGTGATGAAAGTAATTAGGTATTGATGGTCATGCCCATGCATAATTATGTTTTAAGCCCATCAAGGTTTTCGGCCCGGACATGTTGTTTTGAAGTTTAAAAGGCATCATTGTGCATCATTGGTATTATTATTGTAAATATGAAATTCTCTAATCTTCTTAAAACCGAAATCTAAGCCTTTGATTCATACATCCTTGCCTTCTTTGGAATTATACTTGATCGTCAAATCATTGGTTATTAAAGGTAAATGAAATATTGAGAAGAAGGTTCTTGGGTCAATGTTGAACCCTCTATGGTTGGAATGAATGTATTTGGTTAATTAACTGATTGAACTGGGAAATTTGATTAGGATGAATGATTGTGATGATTGAATGTTGTGTGTTTGATGTATTATGATTTTTCTTGAAGTTGCAGGTTTCACCATCAATGGTGTTTTTGGTGGTTTACGGAAGATGACACGTATTTCAAGATGAAACCCAAGGGTTTTCTAAGGGTTTCAAGGCCGAGATCTCGAGATCTAGGTTTCTCGGGATGGTTGACCGAAAACCATTGGTCAAACAGAGAACCCATAAGATCTACTGAAATATCAAGGGTTCTCAGTCAAACTTTGACCGATAACCAATATTAATTAACTGAGAACTCATGTTCTCGGTTGTACAGGATTCCTTATGAACAACATTGGACAGAATACTCCAACTTGGACCGAAAACTCTTTTAATTGACATAGAAGTCAGCTTCTAAACCGATATCTGCCTTTAATAACTTAAATTGACATTAATTTACAAATAAGGACTCACATTATCTAAATTTGTATTTTTGGTCCATGTTCTTTAACCAACATGTCAAGAATCCATATATTCTAAATAATGAGTGATTATCCAGTTAAGTAAACATAGTATTAACTTGACTCGTTTGTTGCAGTCATGGTTGATCAGGCACCTTTGAAATTTATTGATACTCACAACATTGCTGGATGTTTATATGATTGTAAGACCCCAAAACCCGGGAGTTTCACATTTGGTAATCATTCCATAGAAGTTTAATTGTACATGATAAAACGAGCTCATTTAACCTAAAAGAAAACAGCGGAAATCTTTCAACTCGAATATCCAAAACACAAAGGGATTTTAAATTGAATAAAACAAATTATACTTTTATTTAATTTAAAACTCAAGTCTACGCATCGGAAACATAAAAAAATCAAACTAAATAATTCTTTATGTTAACAATCCCATTCGGTAAATAAAACATAAACTTTAAAATATTTAAATAGAGTCTTCGACTAGAAATGTCATCATCCAAAGTCGGGTACCTCCTTTCACGTCCAAGCAGTATCCAATCTTTGCCTAACCTGCAATCAATCTAACATGCACACAAAGTCAGCTTAAGCTGAGTGAGTTCATGCTTAAATAAAAAGGAATTTAAAACATCATTAATCATTAAAATAAAAAATATAACTTTCCTACATCCTCCTCATAAAAACATCATTAATCATAAACTGTAAAATATAAATTTTAATAACCATCCTTATAAAAATAACATCCTCCGTCAAGCACGCAACACGGGCTTCCTTACCTCAAGTTACTAAACAAAAAGTAAAGGACCCGAGTAACATCCACCCCAAGGACAGATAAACTGTTAGGGGATTTTTAAACATCGATTCGCCACAAGGACAATCATCCTATCCCGGGACATATCCACATTAACCCCCAACAAGGAAATTAAGGAATTTTATTCTTCTCTTCGACCCGATCACGGCTTGACAAAAACATACAAATCGGTGGTCACACCAAACATCAATTAAATCATATAATAACGAATCATCCTCAGTCATAGACCAAATCATACGTATATAAAAATATATACAAATAACATACATACATCATTAAGTCTAGGATATAACAAGCAAAAGCTGTACGGGGAAATAAACAGTAAGTGTGCATGCGAGGCCTAAAACGTAAAAGCATTTAAAAGCGGGCATCATGAAACTCACCTGACGATTGTAAACTCAAATACCATAGTTAGAGAACCTCTAAGCCCAGTCAAGTAAAAAACGTGTCAAGTTATAACACGTGACATTACTAACTAGACCGCTAACGACTAGCAAACTCTACGAGCTTTTCCAACTCAATTAAACCGACCCGAAACCTTGTACACTACCAAAATCGTCCACATCAGCCCCTAACCTTAAATTTGATGATATTAACTTCTCACACCCGATTTGGGGCTACTGGTTCACAAACTATGCCCGATAACCCTTGCAATTGACGAGTTCGCGCGTTAACGAACTGTTTGAGTGATCACCAACCAAAACAGCCCCGTTTATACAAAAACAATCTATTTATAGCCACTAACCTTTCCTAATACCACATGACCTAACACGGTTGGCAGTTCACTCAAACAATGCCCCAATTGCAAGAATTACGATATCAAACCCGCCTACACCCTAAAATTCGAAATTTAGAAATTGACCTATTGAAACAACTCCAATGGCCATGAAATTTTAGTATGATATACTAGACAACCTGGGAATCTTTGTACCAAAAGGCCCACTTTTTGACCTCGGAAAGTGGGTCAATTGAAAGATGTCTGGTTCTGGCCCTAGGTTGAAAACTGAAGCAATTGATCATCAAGGAGGCCACATATGAATGAAACGAGTTTATGGGAGATCAGTACACACCTTAGTTGACCTCCCAGAGCTTGGAATCGATTTTACTAAGTTAGAAACGAAGATAAGGGGAGCCTTCTTGCTGCTGATCAGAAAAGAGACAATGGAGGGGGTTGGCTTAAGGTTTTTAATATCAAAAGTTTCACAAATAGCCACTGCACTTGCAATATGTATTCCTTGCTTCCAAACTAAAATAAATTAACTTTTAAAAAGTACCAAGAGGCCCTTGGAAACACAAACGAACCACGAAATTTATTTACCAACCTCCAACGCGAGACATTCGGCTTACGGGAATTTAGGGATGTTACACTGATCCACCTCTTGTCCACAAGGATTTCAAATCAATGATCATGGAGCTTAACACGTGCATGATTTCTCATGCTTTACGGGAAACTCCTGTCATTTTCAAGAAGTTGGTGACCGATTTTTTAAATCATGCTTCCATTAACCTAAAAGGTGCTGGGGGAGCTGTGGTGATTGAATCCAAGATCCAGAAGAAGCCTATTATTATTTCAGAGGCTATTATTCGTGAGGTTTTGATGTTCGATGATCAACCCGATTATCCAACGGAATACTCTACTGATGACGTTGCTGAAATAGCCCTAAAGATGAGATATGAAGGATCTTACCCTCCAGCCATCAAGAAGCTATTCCATCCATATTAGAGGTTCTTGATTCACACATTCTTCATGTGTGTCTCGGGACGAAAGGGGGGTTCTGATAAGATCAGCCACATTCAGATTTCGGTTGTGGTTGCTTTGATCAAGGACTGGAACTACAATTATTCCAAGTTAGTGTTCGATGAAATGATAAGCAACCTCAAAGGCAAGAAGAAAGAGATGTTCCTGATATACCCGAGGTTTTTACAAATGATATTTGACTTTCACTATCCTGACCTCGTCAAATCTGTAGAGACGCTCGATCTGAAAGCTATGGGTCCTAGCATGTTTGGGTTGATGAAGCAATCATGAAAGGGGGCCAAAGTGGTATACAAAGGACTTCACAAATTGGTCAAATTTGGAAGATTTTCTTAAACTAAGGCTATCACTGCTAGTGCTAGTGCCTCAATTGCTGATGAACATGTGACACCGGCTCCAAGGTTCACAGCTACTTATGAGACGATTTCTGATGATGCTGATGAGCCGGATAGTTCTTCATCATAACACGTGGAGACTAAGTACCATGAATAACAATCAGTACCTATTGCTGATCTATTGAAAGATTTTGAGGCATTTAAAGATCAACTCCAGCCAACTGCGACACAAGATGATGATATTCAAGAAGAACGAGCCACCGATCTCATTCCAAGAAAAAGGCAAAAGAAAAATCCGAGACCAGGGGTGCTGGTTACTGTAACTACACCAACAAGTCAACCAAAAGATTCTGAGCGTGAAACAATTGAAGCTCAAGTTGATCAAGGTCCGTCCACTGCTGATCAACGAACTCAAGAACAGATCTTTGATGACATTTCTCATGAGTTCGAGTTTGAAGCCCACATTCAGTCCACAGATGAACCAGTTGGATCGTCTGACCCGATTGGTCAACAAAGTTCAAGCGCCGCTGACAAGATTGCACACATGTAGGCAATGCAAGACAAGTTTTTGACATATAAGGGCAAGGGGATTGTTCTTGAGGCTGAACCTGTTGATGTACATGCCTTACACCGATGAGTCTTTGAACTTGAACAAGACTAGGTTGTGAAGGATGTACGAATCCAAGAGCTTGAAGCAAGTAATTTTGATAAAGATTTAAATAACAATGAACTTCAAGCAAATATGGGGGCCTCACTACAATGTACTTAGATCTCCAACAAAAGCTTATTTAGAAATTCGGAGATGAATTCAAAAGTTATGAGGACATTGCTGAAAAGACAACTGGCGATAGTCAAAGTGGTGGTTCCAACGTGCGCACTACATCTAATATTGATGCCTCTGAAACACTGGAACAATATCTTGCTGCTCCTCCAAAGATAGCCGACAAGCTGAAAGGATCCAAAAGAAGATTCTGATAATGAAGAATTCAAATCAGAATGTGGAATCTTCTGATCACCTTGATAAATTTATTATTGAATTCAAAAAGGGATTTTCCGACAAGTTTGGTGATAGATTAGGTTTCGTGTCATGGGGATTTGATGTTGACAAAGCTATGTGGTGGGTGAAAAGGAGGTCCAGCAATACTGAATACTACAAGAAGATAAAGGACTTTAGGTCATGGACAAGGGTTGACCTAAGTGAGTTGATCAACGCTCCTTTTCACAACCCAATAATGACAAGAAGGCCACCGATTTCTGGAACTTCTTAAGGAATCAAGTCGATCGAGGATTCCCAAATATGGCTACAGCCGAATTATTTTTGAAAAAAGCCAAAGGAGTCCGAGATCCAAAGATTGGGAAAACTATGGTTAATGTGTTGTGGTTGGCAACTAAAAAGGCAACACACATTCCGCTCTCTACTAGAATTCCAGATGGTGCATTGGATCAAATGTAGTTCTGGACCTATGATGGTGAAACATCAACGGTCGTCATTCGTCTAAGAAAGGGGTAGTTTCATTTTGTTGATCCACATGACTTGTTAAAATTCGGTGAGAAAGATATCAGAACTCTTAGCAATTTTCAGATCATGGTTGAGCCGTTGTACGAGTCAGATGCTAAGGAGTGTAGCATGGTTAGATCAATCATTCGTACAGGTTTATGGGCTGGTGCTTACAAAGAGGCGGACACAAATATACTTGAGCACGATTGATGTCGAAGATACAAACCAAGAGAAGATTGTTGGGCTATTATTAATATGGTTTGTACTTTGTTTGTGCTTACATTGTAAACCGAGATCACGTGGATCTCGGTGGGCTTTTGGTTACTATTAGGCTTGGGTGTATTCTCTATATAAACCGTGTAATTAGGTTTACTTGGGGTTAGACGTGATAGAGCGAAAGAAGAAAGATGTATTGTTCTTTGTAACCTTTGTGTAAAAGCACCAGACGTAATATACATGTGTTTTGAAGCAATTTCTTTATGCTCGCATTGTGTTTTATATTCGTTTCTTTGAATCCACTCGTGTTATATTCCGCCTAATAAGGATTTTAGGTGATATCATATTGAAATATCCATTCACAGGACTTATAGAGGACATGATGGTAATTATGCTTTTGTTTAATTTTAATTTTTTTAAAGTTCTCAGATTGATGTGGGTCGCACCCACCACTCTTATCTTCAAGCCCTCAATTATCTTCATCTCCTTTACACATTTTATCCAAACCACCACTCCTTCGGGCACCATTTCAAGCGCCTCGATTGCCACCAACTCCTCCGTCCCCTTTAAACTCCAAACTCTTGCTCATCTAAAAAATAGATCTTCTGGAACCCAACTGCACCATGAACACACTCAATTTTTGCTCTGATTAATGTTACGACTACCATAATCGATCCAACGCTCGTTAAGAAAATCACACCTACACTCAAAATAACAATCAGATCTAGGGTTTCCTGATTGGAAAACGTCCGTCAAAGTATTACTGACGGACCGGAAGACGTAGAGGAAGATTCGCGCAGAAAGAACTCCTAAGTAAGTGACCCGATTGAAATTGCAATATGCTATCAACTCAATTACAAACCCCCGTGAGAAGTATTTGGTTTGTTGGTGGAGGTGGTGGCGGTTGCAGCGATAGCCGGAGGAGTGGTTGAACTTTGTGTAATGGAAATGAAGATGGGTTGAAGATAATAAGGTAGTGATGGGTGAACCCCGATTCATTTAATATATATATTTTTTTAAAAACAATAAGTAAGTTCACATGATTGGCATATGCAAATACTTAACTAAGAAAATGGATAAAGTTAAGTGCTCTGATACATTTTCCCACTTAAATGATAGAGAGTGAAAGCTAATTTTTTAAATGACTTGATCTATAAATTAATGATGTTTATTTGACAAAATTTGTATTTATGTCTTGTATAAATTAACTCTATTTCAAATTTATAGGCAGCCATGACGAAAACAAGCTAAAACATGAAAGTTAACAAGTGAATGGTCAAATTCTTAACGTGTTTAACTATCCACCTAAAATTTTGATTAGTCGAGTTGAAACCAAATATTAATTTAAATTAATGTGATGATCATCGGATCAAATCATTTTAGTAATTTAAATTGATGAATAAAAGCAGCCCAAGAGCCCACAAGTAGAGTCATTAGCAGCCCAAGAAAAAGAATAAAACGAAACGAGAACGCTGGAGTTTTGAGAATGTAAAAGAATAGGAAAGAATGAGGGATTTGGATGAGAGCTTACACTTCACAGAAAAATTATTGTCATGTAATTTTCCATTGGTGACATTCAATCCTAGAGAGACTTTAGAAAATTATTGTCATGTTTTTGTGGGTCGTATCTAAAGTTAGTCAATTAAAAAATATAGGTCATGTCTATGTAACCATTTAAATAAGTATATGGAACAAGTTAATAATCCAATGCATGTGAAATTCAATTGTTTTGTGTGTTTGATTTTGTGTAGATTCGAAAAATGGTAATAGTACGCAACCCAATCGTGCTCTATAGACCCAAGTTAGTTTAGTTAAGAATCAAGCTATGTGCATGTTTTGTACATGGATTGTGCACCAAGTCAGTGGTAGGATCATTAAAAGCTATGTGCATGTTTTGTATGAGAGAATAGAATAAGGAAGGAAGGAAGGAAGGAAGGAAGGAAATGCATCATTATTTTTAAGGAATTTTTGTTTTTTTAGATTAACTTAAATTATTATTATTATTATTATTATTTAACCTATAAAAATAGAATAAATCATTACTTTATGTTGTTTGGTAGGCAAGAAAATGATGAATGAAAAATTTGTTAATGACAAATATACTAATTCCTCAAAAGAAATAAATTTATCCAAAATAAAAATACGATAATGGCGGTGGTGGTGGTGGCGTTGACTGTGGTGACGTCGATGGTAGTAGTAGTGGTGGCAGTGGTTGCGACAATGGCAGTGGTGACTGTGGTGGTGGCGACGGTGGTGACAATGGTTGTGGTCAAGTGGTAGTGGTGACGACGATGACGAAGACAGTGGTGGTCAAGTGATGATGGCGGCAACGACGTCAGTGATTGCTAGGTGGTCGTGTCGAGAAAGTAGAGTGAAATGGAAAATGAAATATAAAAAAAAGTGGGAATGGAAATGTTTTGATGGAATTGTAATCTTGTGTAATAGATTATTCCATTCATTTAACTAAATAAACATCATTTTTATCTATTTTAATGATTCATTTCATTTTGCCTGTCATTCTTAGATACGAAATACTATCCATGTCAATGTAGTCAACTAAAGATTATTATTATGGATAGTTATGCAACTGAGTAACCAAAACCATAATTCGTAACTAATTCCAACTCTCTTATGATTTTGTCTATTATATATTAATGGTTTTTTGATTAATCGCAACTTAGCGGGTGTTTGGGATTGCTTATTTTTATCAACTTATAACTTATAAACTTTTTAAGAAGTAATAATGTATTTGGGATTGCTTATACTGTAAGAGGAAAAGTTCTGTAAATTATATTTTTATAACTTATTAACTTAATAAAAAATTATAATAAGATAAAATAAAAACCACAAACACCCCCTCAATAGTTTAGCTTAGTCTATTTTAAATAACAGAACTTCATTCAACTTTTGCATTTTTTAATTAAATAAAATATAATGACCACATGCAAAAGGTAAATTTCCCATTACTACTCATTAGTCATTACTAGGTGATAAATGAGATAAGTGCCTTAAGGCGTTTGAAAGTCATGTAAGAATAAATATAATATTATATATATATATATATATATAGGATCAGGATCATGAGAGAATCTTTTTGAAATTGAGAACTATAAGAACCATTTTGAACCACAAAAATATATAAATTATATATATATATATATAATTATATTTATTCTTATAGGATATATATATATATATATTTATATAGCCATCATTATCATATATATAATACTAGGTTAGGTACCCGTGTGATACACGGGTTAGATAAATTATATTATAAAAAAGTCAATGAATCTAAAGATGCACTTAAAACATCTAATAAATTACAATGAAAACAAATAGAATTACATGACAAAGCTCTCTAAAAATCTCTTTATATGCAACGTTCATAGTCTTTTTTACAACTTGACCATCTTCATAAAAAATGAGTACTTTGAGTCCTTTTGTTTTAACTCTAGATAGCGCAGATGAGCAAAAACTGGTTGTCTAAGAAATAAACCAACCCTAGAAAGTGATTAACTTTGGCTTTTATTGATTGTCATTGCAAAACAGACATTAATGTCTACAATAATAAGAGCTGCAACTTCAGATATGGTTGGTAAGTTATATGTTCTTCCATCTTGTTGCCTTTTTCCAATAAGACGGAGTTTTAGGTTGCAATTTGGATTTCGTTTGTAACAATCTCTAACCATTTTGTATGTTTTAACCAAAACATTTTGAGAGTCTAACGTACTTTTCAATTCTGTTATCATTTCCAGATCAATCAAGTCTGAAGTTGACGTAGATTCCCTTGTTGTGTCACTACAAAAAATTTATCATTATTAGACTAATGTATATATAAACAATGATAAAACCAAATAATAATAATAATCTATAATGTATATGAAAATTTAAAATGCATACCCACATACTATCATTCTATTTGATACTTTACTATCCGTGTCATATATATATGGTTGGGAGAATTTAGGTTTTCCACCTTGGAGAGGTAGAAGACTTCCAATATGATGATAATTTTGTCCACCAAGTCTAAAAATGTACGGCGCTTTACCCTTATTAATGGAGTTATCAACTTTTTCACCCATTGAAGTAAAACTAAATATTAAATTGTAACGACGAATATTCTTTAAAAAGTATTTGCTTTTAGAGCCAACACCAGTAAACAAATTTTTATAGTTTATATAGGGAGCTTTTAATCATGGAAGTTGAACCTTGCTATAACCACAACATAACAAATAATTTGTTATCCCATTATCTGTTCTACCATTTACTCCTTCATTTTTTCATAATTTTGCGTAACAACTTCCACACTAAATGTACTATATTATAAATAATTATAATCTGTTACCTCTAGATATTCCTACAAACGGGTCCCTAACAATATTATCTCTTCAACATGTGTATGTTCATTATGCATAATGTTAGTCGTATTAGATGAACCATCTAAAATTAAAAAAGTTAAAATTATAATAACGAAAACTATTGCTAAAATTGGAATGTTGTACGTGGATGTGTTCTTCTATAACTTTAATTTTATATTCATAATAAAATTATAAAAAAACATTTAATATCTAAATGCATACCAACATTAGCATTTACATCTGATGAAGTTATATTGACGCTAGACACGGATGTACGTTGATGTGTAACAAACGTATTTGAAGAGGAAGCTATTTTTTGCCATAGGATATGCGGTTACTATTTATATGTAAAAGTGTAGTATTTTGAAGCCTTAATGTAGACATATGCAGTTTAGATATTCTATTATCCTAAATTAGTTTATGTGCTTTTCGTTTATTAGCAGCAATTTTACTAATAACTGTAAACAAATATGAAGCAAAGGGAAAAATATGAATATTAACAGAATTATACTGAATTACAAAATAGAATGGTAAATGCCACATACCGTTCGAAATATACAATAAGGGAGTTCTTGATAGCTCAATTATAATAACATAAAATAAATCAAATCAAATAAATCATTTATGCAGGTAAGTATAATGTGTAAATTTAATATTGATGTGATGATTGATAAGGCTAATAAGGAATGTTTTAAATCTTAATTAAAATTGTATTTTAAATAATAAATTTAATTAGAAATTGCATAAGTGTGCCACTTGCCAAAATATTAGGCTAACTAAGGGTTTGTGGTTCAACCAACATTTTTGTTTATTTTAATAGTAGATTAGATCAAAATATTAATTATAGAGAAGATTGAAAATTGAGTCCCTGTGGTCTTCAGACGGAGTCACAATTAGTCCCTGCAAAAAAAAATATGAACTTCTTACAACCCCATAGTTTACAAACTGAACCTTATGCGTCCCTCGTTTAAAATATCGTTAAGTTAACATTAAAATTAAGGGTATTTATGTAATATTGTATATAAAACCATTTACCCTAAACAATATTAACCATTTACAGTCTGTCATTCAATATTACATCCCATACTTACAGCAGTCGTTCAAAATAATCCGGAAGCCAGGGAAATTAATCCGGCGACCATTGAAATTAATCGGCGACCATTAATTAATCCGGCGACCATTTCAATCGACGTTGGCCTTCAAGCCGGTCATTACTTACAGCTCGTTCATTACAACCCTATTTCATGTTTGTGTTCAATTTCAGCCGTGCAATCAAAATATCAAAGTAGAAAAACCGACATTTAATCTCGAACCAGAAATAAACATACATAAGTGATGAATTGATTATGTAAACACTTGAGGGGTTACCTGAAATTGATAGCTGATGTACATAAAAATATACATCTTTTCGGCATCAAATAATCTCTAAAAACTGCAAATTCTATCTAAAAACATAGCATAAAAGACTACTTATCATAATAAAACATAATTTCAGGTGAAACCAAGCCTCAAACGAAGAAACAAGCAAAAATACGAAGAAAAACAGAAGAAAACACAAGAAAACAAAGAAACACGCCCCCATGATTCTAACACAAGAAAAGATAAAATCTGAGAACAAAAGCACGTGGCCGTGCTCAGCATGCACGGGGCCGTGGACGGAAATGCAGAAAAGACAAAGAAGAATTTAGCACGTGTCACTAAAAAGCACGGGGCCGTGCCTGCTAACCACGGGGCCGTTGCCAGCTCACACAAAAGACAAAGCAAATCTGACACATGTCATAAAAAACACGGGGCCGTGCTCATCTTGCACGGGGCCGTGCTTCATCGCCCAGATTACCTATAAATAGTGGCTCATGTTGCATTCATCAAGTGTGCATTGAAAAGATTTCTATCCGATTCTCTCTTACAAAAACACACAATAACACTCACTTCGAAGATCAAGTGAAGAGTTTGAAGGCTTGGAGGTCATCATCACTATCATCATCATCAACCATCATTACCATCATTAAGAAGAAGGATTCATCTACATTTGGTTAGATTGTTCTAAGTTTAATCATGTATTTGTTATTATCAATCATCTTAATGTTTATCACTATGCTCATTATGAGCGAAACTCCTTTTACCATCTAAAATCTATGAAGAAGCTTTGTTTTACTTGATAATTAATCTAGACATGTGATGTAGCCTAGTTAAGTACATGGTTATGTTACAATTATCTTTTGATGAAAAATGTTTCACCATCTTAAATTACTAAATCAAACTTGGGGGTTGTTAATATCATTGGCAATCGTTCATGATCGATTCATGTTCTTGAAAGATAGAAATACTTTGATGCATTATCGAAACATGGATCCTTATATTGTACTTAGAAATGATGAGATATAAGTTATGGTGTATTTTTCTAAACCTTGGTAATCCGAAAATGGCGTTGCTTAGGATATCAAATTAGCTAAAGAAACCATATGTTAACGGAATGTGTAACCATAACCTACTTAAATTAACCAAGGGGAGGTTGTGTGATGAACTACAACCACCCGAAGTTTTTAGAATTGGTTTTGAGATCTTGAAGCCAATCCTAATCTTTCTACTTAACGAAATTACTTGCCAACTTAAATCGACATCATTGAGATGGTATGACATTAGGAAAGGGTGGACTTTAAAATGCGCATACCATCTCCTTAGTGCCGTAGATGCTCACTTTGGGTTAAGGAGCTATCTATCATATATTGCTATGGTAAGTTTATCACATGTCTACATATTGATTATCAATGCTAAAATGGAGTGGATTCTTGATATTAGATGGTAACCTTCGCATAATTGAACAACTCGTTTAGATTTCCTTTTCTTGGTCACCTATATATTATATATATAAGTATTACATTTTATAAAAAGTTCAAAAATTAACCCCAAAATAATTAAAACCTCTGATTAAAGTAAAACAACGATTTATTATTAGAAATCTTTGTGTCCAAGGATTGATACTTGGTTCTTACCAATACTATTCTACATATACGATAGGTACACTTGCCTATTTTATGTGTGTTTAGTCTTTGTAGAAATCACTTTTATAAATTTAAAACACGATCTTGTGCAAAAGCTAAATATCCAATTCATCATATTTTAATAGACGCGTAAGCACACATCAAGTTTTTGGCGCCGTTGCCGGGGACACAGTACGTTTCTAAAAACGATCTAAGTTTTAATTTAATCATTGTTGATAATTATACAAATTTTTAAATTTTATTTTATTTTATCTTATTTTATTAAAATATATAATTTTACGGCTAGCCTACTTTTTTTTACCTTTGTTTATCTTTACTTTAGCCTAGTTAATTTAGACCCTAACCTAGTTTAAAAGTAGCGTAGAATAACTTGTAGCTTAATATTAAACTAACTTTAGCTAACTTTTACTTTAGAGTTTAATTTTGATTTAGCCTCATGTATGTCCTCTACTTCTGAGCGTGAGCTTGTTTCTCTCATCTCTGAACCGGAACGACTCTTTCGTCGACGAACTCGTAAACGGACCACAGAAACCGCAGAAACAATCAAAAACGAATCAGTAGACGCCACCACATCAGGAGAAAATCAAACCGAAGAAATGATGGCGGCCAGAACAATGAGCCGAACATGAGCCATATGGTGGAAAATTTCCGAAAATGGAGTGGCTCCACCCGAAATCACCAAAAATTTCGAAATCAAATCTAGCACCATCCATATGATGGAAAATTTAGTTCAATTTCATGGTCTCCTCGACGAAGACCCTCTTTCTCACATATCTCGATTCTTACGAATCTGCGGAACTTTTAAAATCCAAAACTGTTCAGTAGACCAAATCAAGCTTAAACTCTTTCCTTTCTCTCTCAGGGGCCAAGCCCTATAATGGATAGAATCTCTTTCCTCTTGTTCCATCACCACTTGGGACCAGATGGTTGAACAGTTTCTTCTTAAATATTTTCCGCCTGATAAAACTGCCAAATACCGAGCCAGCATTACCGGATTCCGGACCGATGATGATGAATCGTTACACGCTGCATGGGAAAGATACAAAAGTCTTCTAAGAAGATGCCCACATCATGGACTGAGCGTATGGTTACAAGTTCAAACTTTCTTTGACGCACAATCCAGTCAAAACAAACAGGCCATCGACCAAATCGCTGGTGGAGACCTGGGATCCAAATCACTTAACGAAGCATTTGGAGTCCTGGAGAAGGCCGCAAAGAAAAGTTTCGCTTACAACCCACCAAGATCTACACCTACCCATAAAGGAATACACCACGTTGATTCCAACACCCTTGTCACAGCACAGCTTGAAGCTCTTTCTAAAAAATTCGAACAACTTCAAGCCGAGCTATCAAAAACCAGACTCACATGTGACACTTGTGGAGGAAGTCAAAAGACGAGTGACTGTAAACAAGTCATTATGGCTATGGAAGAAGTCGATTTCATCGCTCGACAAAACAATGCCTTCAACAATAACTACAATCCAGGTTGGAGAAACCATCCAAACTTTAGCTGGAAAGACGGAGGTAACACTCAACCCTTACCAGGATTCGAGAAGAGACCAATGAATCAATCCTTCTAACAAAAGCATCAATACCAAGATCAAAGCTCGAGTAGCCATCAAAACCCAAGCTACTCTAAGATCGAAGAAATGTTAATCCAATTAATAACCAAAACAAATGAAGCCGAGAAGAAAGCCGACTCAAGAGCTGTTGATATCAGCGGAGTATTACTGAAGCACGAAGCCGATCTCAAAAGTCAACAAGCATCACTTCAGAACCTAGAAACCCAAATCGGGCAGATTGCTCGACAATTATCCGAAAGACCATCTGGCACCCTTCCAAGCAATACAATCACCAACCCGAATGCAACAGCTATCGTCGTTACACTCAGGAGTTGTACAACCACTGTTGTCTCACCAGCTTTGGAGAAAAAGTCTTTTGATGAAACGCAGGAAGGGCTGACCCCAACAAGCACAGCACTGCCTAAGGAGCCAGTTCGAACCTATGTTCCACCTATTCCATACCCTGGAAGATTGAAGCATGAACGATTGGAGGCCCAATACGGGAAGTTTCTAGAACTCTTTAAACAACTCCATATTAACATCCCTTTTGTCGAAGCTATTGCTCAAATGCCAAAACATGCCAAGTTTCTCAAAGAAGTACTGACAAACAAAAGGAAGCTGGAGGAGCTCTCGCATGTCACCCTAAGTGAAGAATGTTCAGCTGTCATCCAAAGAATGCTACCAACAAAGATGACCGATCCAGGGAGCTTTACTATCCCTTGTCTCATAGGAAATTTATCTGTTAGTAATGCCCTGGCTAACCTAGGAGCTAGTATTAATTTAATGCCTTATGCGGTTTTTGCAAAACTAGGGATAGGAGAACCAAAGCCCACCCGCATGAGCATTCAGTTAGCTGACCGATCCGTCAAATATCCTAGGGGTATTGTTGAAAACATGCTTGTCAAAATCGATAAGTTCGTTTTCCCAGTAGATTTTATGATTATAGACATGGAGAAAGACAAAAGCGTACCTCTAAGTTTAGGAAGACCCTTTTTAGCCACCGCAAAGGCTATCATTGATGTTTGCACCGGCAAACTCACTCTCAGGGTCAATGACGAGGCAATCTCTTTTGACATAGGAAAATCTATGCAATATCCGCAACAACACGGTGACACTTTATATTGTGCTGAAGTCATAGACTCTATCGTAAGTTGCTATATGCGAGATTCCTCAATCAATACTCCTTTAGAAACACAAGTCTTAGAAAAAACGCTCAACAAACCCATTTTGGAAAACGAAAATCTCAATAATAACTATAACGAAGAATCTGAAGCAGTATACGAAATCATTCAACACAATGAAAAATCAAAAACATCAATCGAAGAACCACCAGCCTTAGAATTAAAAGAACTACCAAAACATCTCGAATACGCCTTTCTAGGAAGGGACTCTCAACTCCTAGTAATTATTTCATCTCACCTTTCTAAAGAAGAGAAAGACGAACTTCTTAAGGTTCTAAAAAACCATAAGAAGGCTATCACATGGAAGATCTTGGATATCAAGGGCATCAGTCCCTCCTTTTGTACTCACAAAATCCTCATGGAAGAAGAATACAAACCCGTGGTCCAACATCAAAGACGTCTCAATCCCAATATGCAAGATGTGGTGAATGTGGAAGTAATCAAACTGCTTGATGCCGGAATAATCTACCAGATCTCAGATTCACCTTGGGTAAGTCCCGTTCAAGTAGTACCCAAGAAGGGAGGAATGACAGTCGTAATGAACGAGAAGGACGAGCTGATACCAATGAGGACCATTACAAGCTGGCGAGTTTGCATCGGTTACCGGAAACTTAATGATGCCACAAGAAAAGATCATTTTCCACTTCTTTTCATAGATCAAATGCTTGAACGACTATCTGGAAAAAAGTTCTACTGTTTTCTTGATGGATTTTCCGGATATTTTCAGATTCCCATCGCTCCTAAAGATCAGGAGAAAACTACTTTTACATGTCCATACGGAACCTTCGTCTACCGAAGAATGCCATTTGGACTATGTAATGCTCCAGCCACCTTCCAGCGTTGCATAATGGCCATCTTTCATGAAATGATAGAAAACTCTATGAAAGTTTTGATGGATGACTTCTCAGTCTTTGGAGACTCCTTCGATCATTGCCTGAAAAATCTAGACAGAATGTTAGCAAGATGTGAGGAAGTAAATCTAGTGCTCAACTAGGAAAAATTCCACTTTATGGTAAAGGAGGGCATTGTTTTAGGACACAAGATTTCTCAAAACGGAGTAGAAGTCGATAGGGCCAAAATAGAAACCATATCCAAACTTCCGCCACCAACTTCTGTCAAAGCCATTAGAAGTTTTCTAGGTCACGCGGGTTTCTACCGACGTTTCAAAAAAGACTTCTCAAAAATTTTAAGACCCATGACCAAACTTCTAGAGAAAGACGCGCCATTTGTCTTCTCTGAGGAATGTGTTGAGTCATTCAATACACTAAAAGACAAACTTGTCAACGCGCCAATCATGACCACACCCGATTGGACCCTTCATTCGAAATCATGTGCGATGCAAGTAACTTTGCAGTTGGAGCCGTACTCGGACAACGCAAAGAAAAACATTTTCACCCAATCTACTACGCCAGTAAAACTCTTAACGATGCACAGGAAAATTATACCACAACTGAAAAAGAGTTACTAGCTGTAGTATTTGCCTTTGAAAAATTTAGATCCTACTTAGTTCTTTCTAAAACAATAGTTTATACCGATCATGCCGCAATACGATACCTGCTCAACAAGCAAGATGCCAAACCTAGACTCATCCGGTGGATCCTACTACTCCAAGAATTTGACATCGAAGTTAAAGACAAGAAGTGAGCAGAAAATGTAGCCACAGACCACCTCTCACATTTAGAGTGTCCAACTCCCAAAGAATTTCCCAAGGAAATTATCAATGATAATTTCCCACATGAAATTCTTATGCACATCCAAGAAGAGATAGAGGAAAAAGACGAAAGTCCTTGGTATGCCGACTTCGCTAATTATTTAGCTTGTAGGATCCTTAGAAAATGGCTTACCCATCAACAGCGGAAGAAATTATTCTCCGACCTTAAGTTTTACTTCTGGGAAGATCCATATGTGTTTAGGATAGGTGTGGATCAAGTCATTCGTAGGTGCGTAGCAGGTAAGGAGGTCTTAGACATTCTCAAACACTGCCATGAAGGACCAACATGCGGACACCACGGTACTGCCACCACGGTCAGGAAAGTGTTTGATGCAGGATTTTTCTGGCCCACTATATACAAAGATACACATGCTTTGATCCAAGCATGCGATGCTTGTCAGAGAGCCGGAAACATCTCATCAAAAAATGAGATGGCTCAAAAAGGCATTCAGATTTGTGAAATCTTTGATGTATGGGGGGTAGATTTCATAGGGCCATTTCCTAACTCATTCGGAAATAAATACATCCTTGTAGCAGTTGACTACGTGTCTAAATGGGTAGAAGCACAAGCTCTCCCCACTAACGATGCTCGAGTAGTTGTACGATTTCTGAAAAAGTTATTTTCAAGATTCGGAACATCAAAAGCCCTCATCACCGACAGAGGTACTCACTTCTGTAACACCCTGATGGACAAGGTCTTAGCACGATATGGGGTTCACCACCGCCTGGCAACGCCATATCACCCGCAGACCAGTGGACAGGTGGAAGTCTCGAATCGAGGAATTGAGAGAATTCTAGAAAGAAGTGTGGGGATGAATCGCAAAAATTGGGCAGAAAAATTAGATGATGCATTGTGGGCCCTTAGGACAGCCAACAAAACTCCCATAGGAAAGACACCCTTCAATCTCGTTTACGGGAAGGCATGTCATCTACCAGTAGAATTAAAACACAAAGCCTACTGGGCCCTTAGAGCAGTAAATTTTGTTCTAATGTCCGCCGGAGCAAACAGGGAAGATCAAATTCGTGAGCTCGAGGAACTGAGAACAATGACCTATGAAAATTCGTGGTCTTACAAAGAAAAGACTAAACGCATACACGACGCTCATTTAAAAGGAAATAAAAATTTTAAAATTGGAGATCGTGTACTGTTATACAACGCTCGTTTACGGCTTTTCCCAGGAAAACGGAAATCCCGATGGTCAGGTCCATACGTAGTCGAAACAATTTTTGATTATGGGACCATCGAATTTTAAATGCAAACGGCCAGAAGTTCAAGGTGAATGAACATCGATTGAAACCATATATCGACGGTCCACCTGAAGAAGTGTTGGAGATATTAACCCTCCAAACTTCTTGATTAAAAAACATAAGGAAATAAGGTCTGGCCAAGACCTTCTAAAAACTAGGCCTTGTAAAAATTTTACTTAATATATATATATATATATATATATATATATATATATATATATATATATATATATAAACACAAAAAACACGGGGGCGTGCTCTCAAAAGCACGGTCCCGTGCCGAAAAATACGGGCCGGCATCTACGCTGCAAAAATCTCAGTCAGACTGGTTTGTAACTGAATTGTCAGACTAAAATCACGGGGGCGTGCTTCCATCAGCACGGTACCGTGCTTGGTTTCCTGTTTGGTTATAAAAGGCACCTTGTGTCATTCCTTGCACAAACCAAAACCAAAACCAAAAACCTCTGAAAATTCAGCATGCCAACTGAGATGAATGAAGCAATTCCCGTTTCCCGAAATCCGAGGAATGATGCCCGCCACGTTTCCAAAACCGAGCTTCTCTTGAAACTTCAAGAACTCGTGAAAGAACTCACCGAAATGAATCTCCTTGCGGAAATGCGTCTTGTGAAACTCACCGAATCGGTGGAAAACATGAAAATGGAACTCCGAGACATCAACGAGCAACTCCAGTTTCAAGTTCTCGGTTTCACGTATTTCCCACCACCAGGACCATTCGGAGGAGGAGAGCCTTTCGGGGAACTCTAGGAAACTTAATTTTATGTTTTTATGTGTAATCAAGTGCATTAAGCACAATGTGTTAGGACTTCGGGCTTAACCCGACTATTTTCTTTTCTTAGGAAACCCGGGCTTAACCCAAAATTGTTCTAGGATCCTTAATTAATGAAAAGTAAATTTTAGATGACTAAACTTCCAAAATTACCATAATAAACGTCATGATAAAAATTCCAGATCGCAAATCATGTTAAAAATAAAAATAATAATCACTGTGACAAAAAGCACTGGCCGTGCTTTCCTAAACACGGTACCGTGGTCACCCTAGAATCTTCAGCATGATACGTGCTGACTCCGTACAATTCTCTGACGTAGGAACATTTATTCTTCTAGCAGCACGGGGCCATGTTTCTTATTACACGGGGTCGTGTTCAACTTCCCAGTCCCTATATAATGCATGCATAATCTCACTATTCCATTCACACCAAACAAAAATTACCCAAATGGAAGGAAAATGGGTGGAATGGAAACCAGTGAAGAAAGGGAAACACCATGAATCTTCCTTTTTCGAGGAACAAATCATGAGGTTGCAATGCAATGTAAAGGACCAAGTTGAAACAAACTTGCAAACTGAAGCTCGAGTAGTCGAGCTGGTCAACAAAGTGGAACTACTCAGGTTCGAAAACTTCCATGTAGTGGATGGCCACCACAAGGATGTAACTTCCAAGCTCAACTTTCTCTACCGAGAACTCGTCACGCTAAACAAGAAGCTTGACAAACTCGTGGAAGCCAAACAAGCACCACCACACATCCAGGACTTGTTCGGGAATGGTGGCCGTTGTAGTTCTCACTTTGTTGCAAGTTTAGGTTGTTACTGCTAGGATAATGTGTTATGACCCGAGAATTGTTGTAACTTTTCATCTATCTTAATTTATGTCTTTATTTTTATGTTTTAATGAAAATTAAGGTTTTTAATTATCAAGTTTAAAATAACCAGAAAATAAAAATCCAGTTAAAAACAAACCAAGCTCGACAAACAAACAGAACTGTCTGCACTCAGCAGCACGGTACGGTGCTTCAAAAGCACGGGGCCGTGTTTTTGGTGTCAGATCAGTTACGAGTTTTAACTTGATAAAATAACTTTCCACCACCACCAACCTTATTTTTCACTGCACCCTGAACGAAAACCGCCGACCCTCAACCATTTCACTAATTCCTTCATCAAATCTTCGATTCTAAACCTAAAGTATGTTAATTTAACAATTATACTATCCAAATTCGTCATTTTAGGTTTAGATTAACCCTAAAATTGTTCAAATCGACCAAATCGGGTCAAAACCCGAAAAGGGTATGGGTTATTAGGCTAGATTAAGATGAATAGATCGTTGAATGAGTAATGGTTAGGGTTTAATTGAAAGAAACAAATCGGGTTTTGGGTTTTTACACAAATACCCGACCCACCTTTAAATCCACTTGATATAACCAGTTGGAAACGAGGGTTCGAGTCTGAGTAAGTTAGAAATCGATATTAGAAACACGAGCCGTGCCCAGAACAACACGAGTCGTGATCAACCAAAAGTCAAAATTGAAAGAAAACTGAACCATAAGCTACAGCACGGCACCGTGCTTCTGAAAGCACGCCGCCGTGCTTTGCCTTCTGTTTCAGCAAAACGCAAATTTTTTTTTTGTAAATTTTGACTGATACAAGTGTCAATTGCAGATGGCTGAGTATGGGGATGATTTTCATGCGTTCCTTGTCTTCGGAAATCGACATAGAAAGGACCAATTGGAGAACGAAAGATTAGTATACCTCAACAACAGATATCCGGAAGCCCACTTCTGTGAATGTGAAACCACCCTACGAAACGTAAACCAATGGGAACGATATCAAAGCATTCTGACGGAACCTTGGAAACGAGTTTTCAATCAGACGGGGGATTCAGTTACAAAACTCACAAAAGAATTCCTAGCCACGTTCAACTATAGGAAGAAAAAGTTTGACATGTGGGATACTAAGGCGACCGAGTTTCGTTTTGGGCGTGTTTGGCGTACAACTTCTGTTACTCAACTTGGGATGACATGGGTATTTACACAGACGAGGAAACTGACAGCGACATCTGGTTCGAAGCAAAAACAACATTTACAGATGAAGGTGACGATGATGCGGCCGTAGCAGGTGCCATAAGGGAAGAATCCTGGGAACAACTAAGTTATGGAACAACAAAGTACAGGTCAAGCGTCTCTAAAAGCACAGCACTGGTGACCCGCTGATGAGGTACATCCACCGTCTGCTAAGTCATACCGTCACAGCTCGAGGACAGAGTGAAGGGGTTGTAAACCTAAAGGATCTTTGGGCATTGTACTGCATGAAAAATGACATACCATGCAATATCACTATGCTTTTCTGCAAACTTTTCATGTCAAATGCTACTGCCCAAGGAAATTCACCAATCTTTGGTGGTCCCTGGATCTACAACCTCTACCAGACTTATGGTGCAGACACTGAGGGAACCCCGAGCCTAGAGACAATCGCTCTCAACTTTGATTACTGTGAGAGCATGAAGATGGTTCATGAAATCAGCCCGGGTGTGTAGAGATTTTGTGACCAAAACAACCAAGTGTGGGACCCAGAAGACCCATCAGAGATGATGATTCAGGATGTGCATGAGAGAAGATAGTCACCGCCTAGACAACAACGACGTCGCACCTACCATCAGACAGGAGGCCCATCTTCATCAGGGGTCGGCCCCAGTTCGTCACATGATATCCGATACTCCTTTGAGGGTTTATACGGACTTATCGACAATTCTCAACTAACACTACTGCCTCGTTTAACAGGATGTCAGAACAAATAGCTGCTTCAGATGCATAGCGAGCAGCCGAATATGCAGAGACGAGGCGAGAGATCGATCGATTGGGCTATCGCATGGACAGACAGTGGGGACCATTTGACCCGGATGCGGATAACTGATGATTTGCGGCACAGGTAGTTCGGGCATGGGCATGGGCATGGGCTGGTAGTTTTATAAACTTATTATTTTGTGTGTTTTAAACAATTTACTTTTCATCGTACTTGTTTATTTATGTTTGTGTTGGTTTGGATATTATTATGGCCGTGTGTGCCAAAGACACTATTGTAGGTACTAATTTAGCCCGATAAGGCAAGGGATGAATGATTCATACCCAATTTTCAGCATTTTATGCTTGGTTGTTTGTGGTTGTTTGCAGTTTTATATTATACAGGTACAAAAACCAGGAAAACGGACGAAAAACAGGGGACGCTCTGTCGAAATTTCATTAACCCGTAGGGAAGTAACTCTCCATTTCACCCATAACGCTCAACTAGAATTTTTATACATTTTCACAAATCTTGTCACATTGAGGACAATATGAGATTCAAGTGTGGGGCGGGGAATTAGTTGACCAAGTACTTGTCCAACTAATTATAAAAATTCTCTAAAACAAATATTTTTGCAGCAAACAAAGACTATTGTAAACCTAAAAAGAAAACCAAGAAATTTTTTGCAAATAACCAATCATTACATAAAAGTGAAAAAGTAAGAAAAAAGTTTTGTAATATTGAGAATAAATTTATGCGAAATATGGCGTTAATACCCAATTCCTCCGTTACAGTGAGATAAACCTCATGCCATATAAATAATTTTTTCAAAAGCTTTGAGTGAGGCATATGTTTCATGTGATTTAGAACTTGTCACAATTTTTCATTTCAAGACCGCATGAAGCATTGTATAAGGAAGAAGGTAATATTTACACAATTCCATCAAAACCATTACAGAACCCAAAAACTCAATCACCCTATCCATTTCCACCGGTAAAATACAACACTGGTCTTTTACCGGCAGACCCTAAAGAACTGGAAATGCATTCTTTCGATTTAAATTTCCTTTGCTGCATACACTTTACAAAACCTAGGTTGCCTCCAGAACCTAGGGAGAGAATCTTTCTCTTTAGCAATGAGGTGAGGAAAAAGTGGCGCCAAAACGAAAAAAGGCCGTCATTCTGTGGAATTTCCAAAAACGCAATGAAGAGAAGAGCAAAAGATATGAACGATGATTAGGTTGCGGAAACTGGTCCCACGAAGGAAGATGTAGAAAAAGTCAAACTCAGTCTCAGCATGAATATACCGAGCTAATGAGGGTGGGGGCTATTAGGCTCAAAGCCGAACGATCCATTAGAGTTGAAAGTTATATTCATAACAGGATTGAGGAAGAATTAATCCACATCCTCGACAAAACTGGTCTTGACGGTCTGACCTTAAAAGAGTCATTAGGCCTAGTAAAAAAAACTCGAAGAAAAAGGAGCTAACCATCGAAGACATCTCGAAAAACAGTAGAAGTTGTATTCACCACTTACCCTTAAACCACCACAAAACCACGGTTTACCTTTCGATCTATGATACCCTTCAAAAGGTGGAGATTTGAACTTGTTACGAGCTTATTTATCACAGGTTACATTTTGGCTAAGAGTGTTCAGATACCTACATCACAGGTATAATCAGATATAAAACAGAGTGTGAGTGAACATTGTGAGAACGTGATGTTTTGCATAAACGGAACCTCATAAAAACAAAAACTTTTCTACCTTTTATCACTAACATATAGATTGGTTATTTTGTTTCATCTTCTTGGAGTTCACTTAAGGAATAGCTATAATCTCAGTTTGCTGTTTTTAAAGAACATTTATAAGAAGATTGCTTGAGGACAAGCAATGTTCAAGTGTGGGGATATTTGATGTACATAAAAATATACATCTTTTCGGCATCAAATAATCTCTAAAAACTGCAAATTCTATCTAAAAAGATAGCATAAAAGACTACTTATCATAATAAAACATAATTTCAGGTGAAACCAAGCCTCAAACGAAGAAACAAGCAAAAATACGAAGAAAAATAGAAGAAAACCCAAGAAAACAAAGAAACACGCCCCCATGCTTCTAACACAAGAAAAGACAAAATCTGAGAATAAAAGCACGGGGCCGTGCTCAGCATGCACGGGGCCGTGGACGGAAATGCAGAAAAGACAAAGAAGAATTTAGCACGTGTCACTAAAAAGTACGGGGCCGTGCCTGCTAACCACGGGGCCGTTGCCAGCTCACACAAAAGACAAAACATATCTGGCACATGTCATAAAAATACACGGGGCCGTGCTTCATCGCCCAGATTGCCTATAAATAGTGGCTCATGTTGCATTCATCAAGTGTGCCTTGAAAAGATTTCTATCCGATTCTCTCTTATAAAAACACACACTAACACTCACTTTGAAGATCTAGTGAGCGTTTTTAGGCTTGGAGGTCATCATCACTAATCATCATCATCAACCATCATTACCATCATTAAGAAGAAGGATTCATCTACATTTGGTTAGATTGTTCTAAGTTTAATCATATATTTGTTATTATCAATCATCTTAATGTTTATCACTATGCTTATTATGAGCTAAACTCCTTTTGCCATCTAAAATCTATGAAGAAGCTTTGTTTTACTTGATAATTAATCAAGACTTGTGATGTAGTCTAGTTAAGTACATGGTTATGTTACAATTATCTTTTGATGAAAAGTGTTTCACCATCTTAAATTACTAAATCAAAGTTGGTGGTTGTAAATACCATTGGCAATCGTTCATGATCGATTCATGTTCTTGAAAGATAGAAATACTTTGATGCATTATCGAAAAATGGATCCTTATATTGTACTTAGAAATGATGAGATATAAGTTATGGTGTATTTTTCTAAACCTTGGTAATCCGAAAATGGCTTTGCTTAGGATATCAAATTAGCTAAAGAAACCATATGTTAACGGAATGTGTAACCATAACCTACTTAAATCAACCAAGGGGAGGTTGTGTGATGAACTACAACCACCCGAAGTTGTTAGAATTGGTTTTGAGATCTTGAAGTCAATCCTAATCTTTCTACTTAACGAAACTACTTGCCAACTTAAATCGACATCATTGAGATGGTATGACATTAGGAAAGGGTGAACTTTAAAATGCGCATACCATCTCCTTAGTGCCGTAGATGCTCACTTTGGGTTAAGGAGCTATCTATCATATATTGCTACGGTAAGTTTATCACATGTCTACATATTAATTATCAATGCTAAAATGGAGTGGATTCTTGATATTAGATGGTAACCTTCGCATAAATGAACAACTCGTTTAGATTTCCTTTTCTTGGTCACCTATATATTATATATATAAGTATTTACATTTTATAAAAAGTTAAAAAAATAACCCCAAAATAATTAAAACCTCCGATTAAAGTAAAACAACGATTTATTATTAGAAACCTTTGTGTTCACGGATCGATACTTGGTTCTTACCAATACTATTCTACATATACGATAGTTACACTTGCCTATTTTATGTGTGTTTAGTCTCTGTAGAAATCACTTTTATAAATTTAAAACACGATCTTTTGCAAAAGCTAAATACCCAATTCATCATATTTTAATAGACGCGTAAGCACACATCAATAACAGTAACAACGAAACCTCTGACTCTAAAACCTTCAGCCAAATGCAAACCTAGCCATTGTTAGGGTAAGGGTTTAAGGGTGAGAGAAGAATAATTAGGGAAGAGGACTGCTGGAGTGGAGCATGGAAGAAAACGGGCAAGAAGAGGACGAATGTGAACTGATAGTGGCTGTTAAGGTTCCATATTAGAATAAGAAAGGGGTTATGAACTACCTCGTTGTTGTGAACAAGAAACGGGCATGTTTTATTTCTTATAATTAATCAGGGGTAAGAGAGTAATTTCACGCCTATTTGGACGGATAACTTAATGGCTGTTAGAAGGAGGGACACATAAAGTTCAGTTTGTAAACTATGGGGATGTAAGAAGTTCATATTTTTTTGCAGGGACTAATTGTGATTCCATCTGAAGACCACATGGACTCAATCGGCAATTTTCTCTTAATTATACTTTATTATATATTAGTTTGGTAATTGTTGATGTGTCATATTACCTTTAATTAACAAATAAAGAGTTTCCCCTTAGGTGTATATAAATAGAGATAAATATTAACATCATAACCTAATATGACACACATACAATTTTGTGTGCCTCTTCTCCCTAAACTGAAATCTCACAAAACTGAGATTCATCAAAACCAAAATCCCATTAAAATCGAGATCCTTAAAAACCAAAAACTTATTAAAAACCGAAATAAAAACCAGAACTGAAGTGTTGACCGAGAACCCATAAGTTGACCGAGAATTCATTACTAGAATCGAGAACTTATTACAAAAACGAAAACCAAAAATTTTCTAAACTAAACAGGTTATTGTTAACTAATTAAATGTTTTATAAATACTTAAAACTTAAAAACCTTTTACAAAACATAAAAGCTTAACTTGAATGAATTTTGATGTATCACTTTTGCTCGAAGGTGATGTGTTACAACTACCCCTCATTCAAGTCTAATTATAAAGCTTTGTTAATTTTGCCTGCATGATTTAAATGTCTCTTTTCTGCCCAAAGGTGATGTGTTACATTTATATTCAACAAAGTTAATTCGTGCATAATTAAAATAATTATCTCACTTCTGCTCAAATGTGATGTGTTACAATTGTTTTACACACATATACTTACATAAATTGTAATTCTACCCAAAGGTGTTTTATTTTTTGTTTAAGTAGAACTTTTAATTATAATCTATTAGTTTGATGTTAATAATAGACATATCACATCTTCAATAAAATATAATGATCCTCACATTAATTATCCTTCATTAATCTAATGATTATAAACTTTAATCTTTCTCACCTTGGTATCCCATAGCATTACTCGCTATCATTTGTTCCTAGAAATTACTATCTCATACAAATCATCCACTCTAATCTCAAACCCAAATATGTTTTTCTTCATAAAGAGTTTCATTAACTTTTGGCTCTTCTCGTTTTTTGATTATCCTCAAGACATGACCATCTTGTTGCTCCTTCTAATAATAGTAGTAAAGAAGAAACCTAGAGAATGAAAAAGGGATAAGTCAAACATAATGTCTCTTATGATAATCAATAAACTCATGCTATCAAATAGAGTTATTCTGGATTTAGTTTTTCCTAATACTAAACTAATATCTATAGAATAATTAAAATAACTCCTAAGATGCATGCGATCCTTGAAAATTCTCAATAAAAGGTTAAATGACATTACTGTATGCATCATAATGTACAATATCATGACTCATAAAATTAAGGGCTCACGTATTGATAATAAGTACAATTTTCTAGCACATTACATACTAAATACAATTGGGTGCCTTAAGAATAAACTAAATGTCACGCCCCCATCTATGGCATGGGCGTGCGACCAACAGTTAGTACCACATTTGTAAATTTATCAGAGTTATGGGTTTATTAAGGAAATATATTTAGCGTGGATTAAAATATTATTATTTACATAACAAAACACGGGATTATAAAATATCCGTTTAGTGTTTACAAAAGATTACTTGTTACACAAAAACCATCATTTACGTTTAATAATTAACAAAATGATCTGAGTTATCAGATCGCCTAGATGTCACTTCGATTCTTCAAGCGAGCAACACATGCTGGTGAATAAGCTGACGCATAAAACATATTATTTGCTTAATTACCCCTCGAGACATAACTTAGGTCCGGCCCATCGTGGCTTAGAGATAATCAAATTTAAAAACAAAACACAATTATAAACATAAGCTCTACTCGAAACACCTCAGCAAACACCGTTGCGTTCAAGATTACTTAGTTACCATTAGTATACACATAATCACCCTCACTCGGACGTAACTTAGGTCCGACCCATCGTGGTGGAGGCATATGACCAGGTGTGGCGCGGTGTGCCCACCGTCTTCCACATATGTAAGGATCCAAACAAACGTACACGACATCCTGAGGGCCAGTGATTACTTTTGTTCATAATGTTTTAGAGATAGGAAATCTCATGTAATTCATTTATTTAACTCGATTTAGTACAAGTTTAAAAAGTTGGGCGTATTCACCTTTGAAAATAATCAGGTTCACTTCGCTGACTAGCTATCTCGGACCTATATTACGAGTATAACCTTTTATTATTACATAGTTGAACTTGGCTTAAGACCTTTAGTCTCTTTTATATAATCTTTACCTCGGTTATATTTTAAAATATACTTTCTTTCTTTTACAAGTTAAACCTCTAGTTTTACTTTTCTTAAACACTACGTTTCTTCTTTAAGAAGAAACGTATACTTTATTTCTTTACTTATTATTTAAGAAATTCAAATAATAATATCAATAATAAAGATATAATCTATATCATATTCTTTACCTATATTTTTCTTTGCTATATTTTCTTTATTTTCATTTTCGATGTATCGAGTATATCCTCGACTTAGGGTTTTAAGCCTTTAATATTTTATTAATATTTCATTCGGGCAATATCCCTACCTTGATTGGCTTATAAATTCTTAGGCACTCGAGCAGCACTTCGACGCCTTTACGTTTCCTTGAAGATCCCTTGATCAACACTTTCTTCGCATGTAAATCGAGGTACATCGGTCTTTACAACTTATCGGCACGCGCTTTGAGGCGGGCGTCGGGTAGTCTCTCGGGTAGCACGCTTTTCTAGAGAGTGTTGTCGGTGTAAGGCACGTACTTTGGGGTAATATCGATTTAGAACAAGGAAAACGAGGAAAAGTCGGCTACGCTTTACAAGGTTAGTGAGAGAGTATGTTTTAGAGAGAGAAAAGCTGTGAAAGTTTGGTGTGAGTGAGAATGGGGGCTGGTGCTTGCTATTTATAGGCTGAGTTTAGGACCCATCGCGATACGCGATGGTCCATTGGCTCTGTCGTCGCGTATCGCGACGTAGGTTGTACGAGTCACCCATAGGGTTGCCACATGGCGGACGTAGTACCATGTGGGGACACGTGGCGGGGCACATGTCCGGCTGTCAGACCACGTCATCGTGATACGCGATGACGTTGACTCTTCAGCCATCGCGTATCACGATCGGACGTGAAGGCAGAATTTTACTTTTAGCCATGTGATTTTGGAAACTTGGCATTTTTGACCGGATAATTTCATGATGTTACATCCTCCGCACCTTGGAATGAATCTCGTCCGCGAGATTCGCTTCTTTGAACAAGTGGGGGTACTTTTTCTTCATTTCCGATTCAAATTCCCAATTATACTCGGGGCCTCTTCGGGAGTCCCACTTTACTTTGACTAATTTTAATGTTTGTCTCTTAAGTTTCTTTGTTTTCGAATCTTCGATTTGTATAGGTTGTTCTACGAATTTTAAATTTTCATTTATTTCAACATCCTTTCGGGGCATTGACAATGATTCATTGGCTAGACATTTACGCAGATTAGAGATGTTGAATACATCGTGTGTTCCTTTCATTTCTTTGGGTAGTCGCAAACGGTATGTGACAGTTCCGATTTGCTCGAGTATTTCAAAAGGTCCTACGAAACGTGGACTTAGTTTTCCTTTCTTTCTGAAGCGAACGACACCCTTCCAAGGCAAAAATTTCAATAAGACTTTATCGCCTACATTGAAATCCAACGATTTACGACGGACATCGGCGTAACTCTTTTGGCGGTCTCACGCCGTCTTAAGTCGTTCACGGATTTGTAACACTATGTCAGTGGTTTCTTGGACTATCTCGGGTCCAGAAAATTGATTATCTCCGGTTTCAGACCAGCATACCGACGTTCTACATTTTCGACCGTATAACGCTTCAAACGGCGTAGCTTGAATACTCATGTGATAACTATTATTGTATGAAAATTCCATTAGGGGTAGATGGTCATCCCAACTTCCACCTATGTCTATCACACAAGCTCGGAGCATATCTTCAAGCATTTGAATTTTCCTTTCGCTTTGCCCATTGGCTTGTGGATGATAGGCAGTGCTAAGATTGAGTTGGGTTCCTAACGCTTGTCGAAAACTTTTCCAGAAATGAGACGTAAAGTGACTGTCTCGATCAGAAATAATAGACAGAGGCACTCCATGCAAAGAAACGATGTTGTTCACATAAATTCGCGCTAATTTATCCATTGAGTATGTCTCGTTAATGGGTATGAAGTGTGCGGATTTTGTTAGTCTATCCACGATAACCCAAATTGTATTATGCTGATGAGTGGTTTTTGAGAGTTTCGTGACGAAGTCCATATTTATCAATTCCCATTTCCAAACGGGGAGTTCGAGTTGCTGAAGCAATCCAAAGGGATTTTGATTTTCACCCTTGAACTTCAAACACGTTACACATTATGCCACATGCAAATCGTTGTCCCTTATCATTCTGTTCCACCAGTAGTTCGGCTTAAGATTTTGGTACATCTTGTCACTACCGGGGTGCATCAAGTATTTGGACTTGTGAGCTTCGCTCGTGATCTTTTAACGCAACCCAAATCCTGTTTCCAAGTCTAAGTATACCATTGTCATCCTTGACTAGCGATTCAATAGCGCCGTTACGTTTTCGTCGGAGATCTTGTTTTCATTAATTGCTTGAAGTTGAACAGAATTGATTTGCTCGACCAGATGTACTTGGATTTCTAGTCGTAGAGCTTGAACTTTTCTTGGTTTCTCATGTTCCTTACGACTCAACGCATCAGCCACAATGTTGGCTTTACCTTCATGATAAACGATTTCACAGTCGTAATCATTTAAAGTTTCCATCCAGCGCCTTTGACGCATGTTAAGTTCTTTTTGTTCAAAGATGTGTTTCAAGATTTTGTGATTGGTATACACGATAAATTTGACTCCATAGAGATAGTGCCTCCGTAACTTTAATGCAAAGATTATGGCACCTAACTCTAGATCGTGAGTTGTGTAGTTCTTTTCGTGTACCTTGAGTTGTCAAGAGGCGTAACCGATTACTTTCTTTCGTTGCATTAGTACGCATCCTAAACCGAAATGAGACGCATCAATAAAGACAACAAATCCTCGGTACCTTCTGGCAAGGCCAGTATAGGTGTATTGGTGAGTTTTTGTTTAAGCATATCGAACGCCTCTTTTTGTTTGGTTCCCTATTCATACTTGACATCTTTACGAGTTAACGAAGTTAGAGGTACGGCTATTCGAGAGAAGTTTTCAATGAGCCTACGATAATCGCCGGCCAAACCTAAGAAACTTCGGATCTCAGTTGGCGACTTTGGAATCTCCCACTTTTGAGATAGCTTCAATCTTTGCGGGGTCCACTTGAATTACATTCACGTTTATGATGTGACCAAGAAATTGCACTTCATGAAGAAAAATTCGCATTTCGAAAACTTGGCGTACAACTTCTCGTTTCTAAGTAATTCAAGTAAAACTCGGAGATACGAAACATGACCTTCCTTTGACTTAGAATAAATAAGTATGTCGTCGATGAATACGATAACAAATTTATCCAAGTAAGGTTTAGAAATTCGATTCATCGTGTCCATGAATGCGGCTGGGGCATTAGTGAGACCAAACGGCATCAGCGTGAACTCATAATGTCCATACCTTTTTTGGAAAGCGGTTTTCGGAATGTATATGGATTGGACTTTGAGTTGGTGATAACCAGAACACAAATCGATTTTAGAGAAATAGCTTGCGCCTTGCAGTTGGTCGAATAGATCGTCGATTTGAGATAGAGGGTATCGGTTCTTGATGGTTACTTTGTTTAGAGATCGGTAGTCGATACACATACGCATTGATCCATCCTTCTTCTTGATGAAAATAATCGGCGTCCCCATGGTGATGAACTTGGACGAATGAATCTCTTCTCGAGTAGCTCGTCTAATTGCTTCTTTAGCTCCTTCATCTCGGTTGACGCTAAACAATACGGGGCTTTGGCGATTGGTGCAGTTCCGAGCATAAGGTCTATTTTAAATTCGATTTCTCTATCGAGAGGAATTCCAGCCAGATCGTTGGGAAAAACATCGGAAAAGTCGGAGACAATATGTACGTCTTTTATCTCCTTTGGTTTGGATTCTTCGGTGACGTAGGCCATGAATGCTAAGCATCCTTGATTTAAACATTTGTTAGCCCTAATCATGGAGATTATGCTAACTTGGCCAACATCTTTGTCCCATTCAATTCGAATGGTTCATTTATCAGGGGCTCGAAGTTCTATGGTTTTGCTATTGCAAATGATACGGGCATGATTGTTGGATAACCAGTCTATACCAAGTACTATATCAAAACCAGCAAGAGTCATGGGCAACAAGAATGGGCAGAACATAACCATCTAACAATATTTTTCTGTTTTTCAAAGCTTCGGATATTTTAATGATTTCGACACTAGCGGTCTCGATGCTTAGAGTTTTATTTAATTTTGTTAAAGGTTCGTTTAATAGACTACAAAAGCTATAATCTATGAAACTTAAGTTGGCACCTGAATCGAATAGAACCCTAGCATACGATGATGGTTTCCGGTATGTCGGCCGCTTCCTTGGCATCCAGCATAAAGACCCTTGCGTTACCCTTCTTCAATTCATTCTTCTGACCACTACCACCCGCACCACCGGCAATGGTTTTTTTTGGGGTACTAAAAGCTAAGGTGTCCCATCTCCTTGCAATTGAAGCAAGTCATCATCTTCTTCCAACAATCGGCCGTTGCGTGGCCGGGTTTGTGACATGAGTCGCAAACAGTTGTGGTTGAAGAC
This sequence comes from Bidens hawaiensis, assembly GCF_021521415.1. Lineage (NCBI taxonomy): Eukaryota > Viridiplantae > Streptophyta > Magnoliopsida > Asterales > Asteraceae > Bidens > Bidens hawaiensis. The sequence goes on from NW_027491482.1 coordinate 714,207, forward strand.
GGAGCAAAGTGGCATCTTCCCTTATGATATTTCTTACATATCTTACATTGGTTGTAGTTGGAATTGAATCCCGATTTGCGTTGATCTACACCCTTGCCCTTGAATCAGGCACTTCTACCTTTCTTGTGGTCGTTTGATGGCACGACCTTCTTATCTTCCACCTTATTGCGGATTAAACCGTTCATCAGATAACCAGCTAACTCCATGGTGGAATCAGCGGTTTGAGGTAAGTGACACCTCACCATGTCGCGGATTTTCTATGGAAGTCCCCAAATATATTGAGTGACTTTGTTGGACTCAGGAGTTACCATATAGGGCACGAGTCGACAGTACTCGTGAAACTTTGTGTTGTACTCACGGAGATTGGTTCCTACGACTTTGTGACTAAGAAACTTTGATTGAATTTGATTGATCTCATGCATCGGGCAGAATTTTGCTAACACCATTTCTTTAAACTCTTCCCACATCAGATTGTATAATTTTTGCCTCACTTTGCTCATGATCAGCATATTCCACCACTCCGGAGCCTCACCTTTGAACATTTGCACCGTATATTGTATCTTCTCTTGTTCGGCACATTTAATTATATTCACGATCGACTCCACCTCTTCTAACCATCTAAGCGTTGCAACGGCACCCGTTGTCGGCATAAAATTCCTTGGGACCGAAATTCTTGAAATCTTTGAATGAGCTGCTTTCAATTTTTAACTTCTTAAATGTGTTATTAAAGTCTCGTGTAGTGCTCGATCGAGATGTTTTTCTTGGGATTGTGGAATGACGTTTGGGTATCCGTATTCTAGAGGCGGATCTCGATATCCCATCCTCACGATGTCATAGTGAGTCTTTGGATATGGTGACGAGGTAACGTCAGATGGGTAGTTGTAAAAGGCTTCAGTTGCTGCCGCTTGCTCACGAATCTTATTTACTTTATCTTTAATTTAAGGAATTTTGCCTTGATAAGGTGGAAAGCTTGGCGGAAACTTTTTCTTGATTTCTTGAATGTATTGCACATAGGGGTCTACTAAACCATAGCTTAGATTCTTGTTGAAGAATGGTTGCACACATCCTTGATTTGGCGGACAGTCACAATTTGTTGATTTCTCCAATGGAGTCGTTATTGCTTCAGAGTTCTCTTGATCTGGATCTTCCTCGGGGTCTTCCTCTTCCTCTGGGTCTTCTTCAGGATCTTCCTCTTCCTCTGGGTTTTCATCTTCTTCCATAGCCTTGGTTGCTTCTGCTACCACCGGGTGAAAGCGATAACTTTCGTATGGTAGCATAACCCTCAACTTCGGCTTTTGAGACGGTTCATTGTAAGGGTTGAGGTGAGAGTCAACCGAGTTGAAAGCAGAGGTTCCAGTATGCCATTGTCTTTGGTCGGAGTAGCATTGCATCCAGTCGGAAGAATCAGACTCGGTTTCCTATTTAGTTTGTTTGTTGGCCAAAAATGCATAAGACAGATGAGGATTGGGTGGTTGATACATCTGGATGTCAGACAGACGATACTCCGGGATGCTTGACGTATGGTACTCCGGAATGCTTGATGGATGATACTCCGGAATGTTGGTTGGATAGTAACTTGAAGTTCTTGGGGGATTATACCCTTGCATTGGTGGATCACTTGGAAGATTGATCGGAAATTGTTTAGTGCCGGGAAAGTAAACCGGTATAGGTCGTTCTATTGGGTGATCTTGGTTGAAAAAGTCTTCATATTAATCTTCACTCATGTTGTCTTTCGGTATGGGTTCGGGGTTTCTAGCTCTCCTTGCGTCGCACATAAAGCATTTGATTACCTTCTTGAATGACATCTATGGGTGGTTTAGATTGAGGAGGGTTAGAAAAGGCTTATCAGCCTATCTTAGCCCTCTTGATATAAACAAATAAAATAATACTTATTCACTTGGATCGAAGCTTAGGTATTATTAATTAATACCTAATTCGCTAAGACCGATGGATCTAATACCAACCTGTCACACCCCCCATCTATGGCCTGAGCGTGCGGCCAATAGTTGGTACCACATTTGTAAAGTTATCAGAGTTATGGGTTTAGTGCACAAATATATTTAGCGTGGATTAAAAAATTGTTATTTACATAACAAAACACGGGATTATAAAATACTCGTTTAGTGTTTACAAAAGATTACTTGTTATACAAAAACCACCATTTAAGTTTAATAATTAACAAAATGATCTGAGCCATCAGATTGCCTAGATGTCACTTCAATTCTTCAAGCGGCTATCATTCGTTACCTGTAAAACATTTAGAAAATACGTCAGCAACACATACTGGTGAATAAGCTGATGCATAAAACATATTATTTACTTAATTACCCCTCAAGACATAACTTAGGTCCGGCCCATCGTGGCTTAGGGATAATCAAATTTAAAAACAAAACACAATTATAAACTTAAGCTCTACTTGAAACATCTCAACAAACACCGCAGCGTTCGAGATTACTTAGCTACCATCAGTATACACATGATCACCCTCACTCGGACGTAACTTAGGTCAAGCCCATCGTGGCGGAGGCATATGACTAGGTGTGGCACGGTGTGCCCACTGTCTTCCACATATGTAAGGATCCAAACAAACATATACGACAACCTGAGGGCCAGCGATTACTTTTGTTCATAATGTTTTAGAGATACGAAATCTCATGTAATTCATTTATTTGACTCGATTGAATACAAGTTTAAAAAGTTGGGCGTATTCACCTTTGAAAATAATCAGCTTCACTTCACTGACCGGTTATCATTTCTTTAGCTAGCTCAGACCTATAGTACGAGTATAACCTTTTATTATTACCAGATATTTAATCTGGCTTAAGACCTTTAGTCTCTTTTGTATAATCTTTACCTCGATTATATTTTACAATATACTTTCTTTATTTTACAAGTTAAACCTATAGGATTACTTGTTTTGCTTTTCTAAAACACTATGTTTCTTCTTTGAGAAGAAGCGTATACTTTATTTCTTTACTTATTATTTAAGAAATTCAAATAACAATAATAATATCAATAACAAAGATATAATTTATATCATATTCTTTACCTATATTTTTCTTTGTTATATTTTCTTTATTTTCATTTTCGAGGTATCGCGTATATTCTCGACTTAGGGTTTTAAGCCTTTTATATTTTATTAATATTTCATTCGAGCATTATCCCTACCTTGATTGGCTTATAAAATCTTAGGCACTCGAGCGGCACTTCGACGCCTTTAAGTTTTCTTGAACATCGCTTGATCAACAATTTCTTCGCACGTAAATCGAGGTACACCGGTCTTCACAATTTATTGGCACACACTTTGAGGCGGGCTTCGGGTCGTCTCTCGGGTAGCACGCTCTTCTAGATAGTGTCGTCGGTGTAAGGCATGTTCTTTGGGGTATTATCGGTTTAGGACACGGAAAACGAGGAAACGTCGGGCACGCTTTATGAGGTTAGTGAGAGAGTATGTTTTAGAGAGAGAAATAGCTGTGAAAGTTTGGTGTGAGTGAGAATGAGGGCTGGAGCTTGCTATTTATAGGCTGAGTTTAGGACCCACATCGCGATACGCGATGGTCCATTGGCTCCGCCGTCGCGTATCGTGACGTAGGTTATATGAGTCACCCATAGGGTTGCCACGTGGCGCCACGTGGGGACACGTGGCGGGACACGTGTCCGGCTGTCAGACAATCTCATCGAGATACGCGATGACGTTGAGTCTTCAGCCGTCGCGTATCGTGATCGGACGTGAATGCAAGATTTTTACTTTTAGCCCTTTGATTTTGGAAACTTGCCGTTATTGACCCAATAATTTCATGATGTTACACTAAAACACTCAGAAGTACCAAAGGAAAATGAGTGTGTTGATCATCCACATATGTACAAGAAAAAAAATGCCTGTTACTGAAAAATAAGATGTTATTTAACTCATTTCCACTAAAACTTAAAAGAGGATAATTCTAAGGTTCATAGACAAAATACAACTGTTACTTCCATCTTTAAGTTCTTTAATGAGAAGTCTCATTGCAAACATATGTCATTAGATTAGGCATAAGCAACAAGACTATCCATAATTAAAAAGAAAAACTTGCTAAAATTGATAGTTGTATAATAATAATAATGATTAAGTATGTCAATCCTTATATTCTCATTAACAAATGATTGTTTGAATCTACTTCTATATGTTTACCCGAAATCAACAAATAACTAGCATGAGTGTTAGTGACAAATTTAAATATAAAGGCAATTAGAAACTATGATAAACTATCTTTTAATTACGCTTTATGATACTTTAAATATTTTAGAGATTAATCATAAATTAGTATCAATACCTAAGCCACATTATGACAGTTAGGAGGTTTGCATAGCCTACATAAAGTCACTCTTACCTTAAACTCTCATATTATTTGTTATCAATATCTGGATTGAGACATTTATAAAATAGAACTAGATGATACTATATACTTTCACAACTTTTGTTATCATGAAAATAAAAAATTTAATAAAAGACAAATGAGAACTATAAAATTCATCCATTAAAATCAAATTTCATGAGAAATCATGACATGGTTGAAGAGAGTGATTTTTCATAATCTCATTCTTAGTGATTTTAAATCATGTGTTAGATGCCCTAAATATTACTTGTCTTATTAAATAAGTATGGGTCTACTAGAAGTTATATTTCACTTACCTTCATGGAACTTATTCAAACGGAATATTCAGACATAATTCTTTATCATTTAAAAGGCTATTTACTTGTAACTAATCTGTCTTCTATGGTCCACGGTCTTAAAAAGATCCCTTCATATGTACTTAATATGATTTCTTCTAAATATGTCCCTAAATTTACTATGACATCTGGACGTTAATGACATCAAACCAAGTCTAACATATATATAACAGATTCCCAACTAATTTACATAATTGAAACTTCTCTTGTAGATATTAAATATCAGTGGGAGACTTAAGTGTCTCAATCATAACTTACAAGATTTGCAAGAGGTGGAGGAGTGAAAACTTGATATTATCTCAATTACACCTCTTATACAAGACGGTGCTCCATCACAACACTATTTCATCAAAACTTATCTCTTTATAATTTACTACTACTCCTACAAAAGTTTCATTGATGCTTAAACGTGGGCAAATTCATATTTTATACTAAACTAATCCTCACCAAGAGAAACTACAACAACTTATATTATTAACTTGTTTCTCTGTTAGAATCTATTTCTTTTTAAATATTGACCTTAAGCATGCAAATTTACTAATGGTTTCTAAGGTCAGTGGGAGTAGTAAGAGTCCTTATAATGACTTGATAAAAGTACAAGAGGCAATGGGAAGAGTATCATTAAAGTTTACTCCAAATTTAACTCCAATTACACCTCTTGTACATCATATTGCACCAACTCTCACACACTTAGAATCCTGAAAATGACAGCACCCTAACCAAGAGCCAATTCATAAAACGGAAACTTCTAATAAACCCAATAATCAACTCAGGAGGTCATCTAGTTTTTATAACCAACTAACTTTGATGATTATGTAACCTCCTTAACTAAGTTAAAATGGATGTTGGAAAGTTTACTGATCATACCTCTTCTAATTAAACCATTAATATCAATCAATCTTATGAATGGAATAAAGTTATTATTAGCAAAATTGACTCCATAAGTCAAAATAACATTTAAGATTTAGTTGAATCACCTAAGTGTATTCATAACTAAACTAAATCCCAATAAAAAAAATTTAAGACACTAAGAAGTGCGATTGATTGTTAAAGGTTATATTCAAGGAGAAACCAATTATCAAAGAATCTTCTTACCTATATTACAAAAAATATCGTTAAGAATCATTATTGTTCTAGTAGCTTATAATAGTTAAGAGCTACATTAGATGAACATTAAAACAAACTTTCAACCGGCTTACATATGTATATGTTCATAAAACAACCTAAAAGTTATAAACTTAATGTCAAAGAACATTTAGTCTGTAATTCAATAAAATCCATATATGGGTTAATGTAAACATTAAAAGGTGATGAAATCTCTATACAAATATTTTCATCAAAAACCAACTGGATTAATGTATCTACCTCAAGATGAGTGGGAGCAACTAAAAAACAAACTTGTCCTTATATAGATGACATTATTTTAACAAGTATATGTTACATAAGTCAAAACATTGTTCATGCATACTTTGATATGGTAGATCTCAAAGATATCCCTTACGCAATAGATATCATAACATTTTGAGATAGACCCAAAGGGACATAAGTTTTGTTCTATAATTTTTACCTTAAATGGGTCCTTACACATGTAACAAACAATATTGCTCTACTTTAGAGGATAATAGGATCATTGAGATTATTACATTATGCTTCATTAAGTAGAAGCCTTATGTAGGTTCAAGTCTATACTCGTTCAAATATTACTCAAAATTGCAACACACTAGATATGTCTAGATTAATGTGAAGCATCTAAAAGAGTATTAAAATAGTTTTAAAAGAAACGAAAGACTATATAAATGAAGAAGTGAGAATTCAAACCGTTAGATTACTCTAAACTTTGTCATATTTAGAGATAAAAAAATGTAATTTTCGGGATATATTCTTATGTCAGTAGATAAATATATCCCATAGAAGAGTCATAATGAACTGATAACAACAACCTAAGTCATAACGACATAATATGTTGATTAATTACAACGTTGTTGTCAATAAATGTTGTTGAATATTTATTAGTGGACTCATGAGTTTTATTAAACTCCATATAAGTTATATATTGAAGACTTATTGTGATAAAGTCTGCTACCATGTTTTCTTAAATAGTAACAATTTGAGAGGTGCTGAATTAAATTTTGATATGAAACTAATTATTCGTTTATGAACGAATTGATGACTCTAAATTTTCATATCAAATACATTCATGATATGCTTAAGGATCCTATAACTAAAGGTCTATTACCCATAATTATTATGAAAGCGCTTATAAGAGGGGTTTATTGATGACCATGTACAATTGCATATCGTACTATGAATGATTACTAATAATTTTCCTCGTCAATTTTGATTTTGTATCTCTTAATATGTTCTGCATGCATAATGACATAAAGACAAATGATTATACAAATAAAACGTTTGAAGGGCTTACTTGAAAATTTTATCATAACTAATTAAGTTTAAATAAGGGCTCCAATTTGATTTATGGGGGTCTTGAGATGATGTTCAATTCAATGACTGTATTTCTCTGCTCCAGATTGAGTTTAAAGCAAAAATGAGTATAAGTTCTAATCAGACTAATCTAATACTCATAACAAATGATTATTCGGCCAAGTGGGAGAATGTAAGTATACATATAATATATATTTATTTATATAGCCATCATTATAATTTATATAATATTAGATAAAAATATTAATTATACCTTATTATATATTAGTTTGGTAATTGTTGATGTGCCATATTACTTTTAATTAACTAATAAAGGGTTTCTCATTGGGTGTATATAAAGAGAGATAAATGTTAACATCATAACCTAATCTCACACACATACAATTTTGTGTGCCTCTTATCTCCTAAGCTGGGTTCCTCTCGAGAACCCTAACACCATCATTAACTATACATCCTAAAGGGGAACTCGATCAAGCTGACAACTATGCCATCGACATCCTTCTCTGATGCGGTTGCTACTCTCCATGCTATAATATGTACACATATAATTATAGGTTTATCATATTCTTCATGTTTTCCATTATCATGATGATGAATTGATCAACGAGTCAAAAGCAGGAGGTTGCAAAATCAACAAGATTTCTTCCACGTTGACGTTGTAAAAGTTACAAGCGGATTGTATGATGAGGAAGTAGTCTCCTAGGATGATGGGTTTGCTCAAGCGTGGAGGACTGAGGCCAGCTGTTTTGTTGTTTGTATGATTGTTGTGTGTGGTTAAAATTGTTAGTCATCTCGTATGACCTTCTTAGGAGTTATGTATTTCTGAGGAGTCGTGTCATCTTGTTTGATTGACTCTGATCAACTGATTAAGGAATGTCTTAAAGAGCATTGTTGTAGTAATCGATAGTTGATAGTCAGACGGTGAGGTGAGGACTAACGACTGACTGAGATCAGTCGGGGATTAATCGACGCCTAGTAGTTATTTTACAACCAAACAGGAAGGTCTTTGACTATAACTCGGCTATTATTATTTCAATAATATATTTTTCGTCGAGCTAAATCCCATTACTAGAAAATATTGATATTATGATTCAACGAATTCTACATTCCTAGGGTATGTTTGGTTGAAAGGAATGGAATGAAGGGGGAATGGAATGGGAGAAGGGATGGAATGGACAAATGAATGAAATAGATCATTACCATTCCTTTGTCTTGTTTAGTTAACATATGGGAATGAAATAAATAATTAATTTATGTTGTTTGGTATCCGAAAATTTTTTTAAGAATGAAATAGAAATAATAAAAATATTCCTATCTCAAAATATATATATTTTTACAAAAAAAAACTGAAATTGTGACGGTGGTGGTAGCTCTGGATATGAAAATAGCGGCGGCGGTGGCGACGTTGGTGGCGGTGGCGGCGATGGTGGTCAGGCCACGGGGGTGGTGGTTGTGGTGGTGGTGGTCAAGCGATGGTAGCATTAGTAGTGATGGCGGTGGTAGGGTGGTGATGACAGTGGTGGTGGCCAGGCAGTGATAGTGGTGGTGGCGGTTATGGTCGGGTGGCGATGGTGACAATGGTTGTCATGGTTATGGCGACGATGGTGGCGGTAGTAGATTTGGCGGTAAGGTGGTGGTGGTGGAGGTGGTGATGGCGACGGTGGTGGTCAGGTGGTGGTGGCGGCGACGGTGGTGGCGACGGAGGTGGTGATGGTGACGGTGGCGGTGGTGGTCAGATGATGGTGGTGGCGATGGTAGTGGTGGTGGTGGTGGCGGTGGTTGTTAGATGTTGGTGTTGTTGAAAAAGTAAGTTGAAGGAAGAATGGAATGAAAAAAAAAGAATGAGGGTGAGAATGAATAGTTTTGATGGAATGGGATTCCATGTGTAATGGATGATTCCATTTCATTGTGCAACCAAACACCTCTTATTTAATTCCCACATAATGAATCATTTCATTCCTCCTGTCATTACTACATAACAAACGCTACCCTATAGTGATGGGGAGAGGTGACGTGGAGGGAGTGATGATTTTGGTTTCATTTCTATAGTGATACCTTTTTAGATCTGATTGCAAAGAAAATAAAAGGGTAGGGACTGAAATTTCAAATTTTAAACTATTAGACAAAAACGTTTTATTTAATATATGAAAAAAAATGCAATTTACTTTTAGCCAAAAAATTAAATAAAAGATAACAAGAAAAAAAGATAACAGGTGTCTTCTTGTGAATACTCTAAGATGAGGATTTGGTTTGAATAGACCGGGATCGTTTCAAAAGAAATATCCTTTTCATTTAAAGAAAATAAACAACGCCCTGCTTGCGATGTGCGCATATAATGTATATATGTGTGAACCCTCGGGTGAGCAAAAGTAAAATTGCACTAATTTTAACGTTATTTTACTAATCTCGAGAAAATAACGTTAAAAGTGACGGAAGGTTAATCAGGCTTCATGTGGTGGCATTGATAGCCGAAAGACAATTGTACATGCATCAATCAGCCGGTGTCCCGATGATTGAGTGCTATGTGCCTTATGTCCAAGGCTTGATGCAAAACTACTATCGAGCCGGGGGTCTCATCGGAAGCAGCCTCTCTATCCCTATTGGGTAGAGGTAAGGCTATCTACATCTTACCCTACTCAGACCCTACCATAGCTTTGCTATTGGTGGGATATACTGAGTACGATGATGATGATGATGATGATGATGATGATGATTTGAAGAAAATAAACTTTTTTGTTTGGGTACCATAAAATTTTTATCCTATATTATTCTTAAATATATAAAAAAAAAACTTTTAGTATAAAAAATTAAAGAATATTACTATTATTTATTAATTGGCATGAAGGAGTTAGATAAAGTTTATATTTATGAAAGTTGTAGGTTTTAACCCATTGATTACAAGAACAAAGTAAAAAAGTGACGTTAAAAAAAGCAGGAATATTTGTGAGTCTGTCATTGTCACAAAGGGTTCTTCAAGAGTCTGTAAAGATAAGTTCATTTAACAACGTTAAAAATAAGATATAACTCATAAAACATAATGTATGTAATAGAAAATCATGAAAGTATCAAACTATACTAAAACTATACTTCGTGACACTATCGAGTTGTATAAATATACTAAGTTCTTGAAGAAAAACGCAAAGTCATTTCATGTGGTTTGTTTTGTCACGTTGTGGTGCTCATGGAATGCTAGAAATGATATGGTGCATAATGGGTCGATTTTGTCTACCGAAAGTTGTGGAAATCGTTAAAACTCTTTGCAATCTTTGTTTTAAAAACAGGACGGGTGGTATGTCGATCTCGTGGGCGGATTGGGGTAGATTTGTATTGTAGTGGTCCGATGTAGTGTATGTTTGGTGTCTTTTTCTGTTCGGTGACCGGGTTAGCTGCTGGCTACGCCGTACAAAAAAATCGAAACTATACTTCGATTAAAACAAATAGTAGTTGACCCATCCAATGGACGGGCAATTAGAGTCGTGACTTGGAACAAATTTCAACCATTCATTGTCGTAATGACTAATGAGCGATTGACGATGAAAGTCATATGAGAGAGAGGTTTTGATATAGGGGAATTCGGAGATAACCGGCGGAGTAGTGGAGAGAAATTGTAATCGCCATGTAAACTGTTGTCTAAGTTATGATATAAGGTCGATATTTCATCTCAGATTAAAAAAATACAGTTACAATTGCATTCATTCTTCTCTGGTCATATAATATATAATTATTATAATCTAGATACAAAATATAGCATATATAACTGTTAAAAGTCATGAAAATGAGTACATGAATTTTTCACAAAGGATCACATAATCGAATAATATTTTTGCAGATATACATAGAAATACTTTTTTCCATGGTTATTTTGTTGGATCTTTCTATATTCATTGTATACAGAATACACCAACTCACCAAGTAGCCAAGTGGTATTACCTAACAGATATATGGTTTTTTTTTAATTAAAAGAAACGTTCACTTCCTCTTAAAATATTCCAAATATCTTGGGAATAATATGAAGACAATGGAAAGATGTCATGGGCTAGGGGGTAGATTTGAAAAAGATAAAGACGGTGATTGCCTGATTGGAATCTACCACCATTTTCCAACGAAGATCTTTGACTTGCCTTACCACTTTTAGAAATGTCCACTTTAGAATAACACCTCACTTTAAAAATCCTCCGACAAATTCAAGATATAGAATTAGTGTGTTTTACATTTCCCGGTTAACTTTGCTCTTAATTTTAGTTACTAATAGATCACTTACCAAATTATATTCTTTCAAGGGTAAATATAATTTCAGAGTAGTATACGCAAACATTAGCTTACCTATTTTTGTGTGTATATGTTAAGTTATTTTTCTAGTTTCAGTTAGCGATCTAAGTATGTATTTAAATCTACTATATATAGCACTCATGTATTGAAATTGAAATCCTAGTCTCAATTAGATGCGACGCCATAAAAAACACAATGTATGTAAAAGATATCGTATAATAAATTACTTTTAAAAGAGTTATAAATATAATACACTAGTTTAGCTTCCTACACTATCAATACACCCTAAATTATTATTTACGTAGTATATTAAACCGAAGTTTACCATAATTTTAACCACCGAATGTCTCCTATAGTTGAAAAATGCCTTATTCCTTATTCTTCATACATACCAAAATTTGGTTGCAAATACCGATTGGATTACGACATCGTAACTTTTGATAAACGCATTTCACAAGGATATTCCAAAACCGTCATAACTTGATCAAACTTACCTGGGCAAGTTAATTTTACCATACACAAGATATGTACCCAAATTAGAAACCAAATTTCATATTTTGAGATGTTCAACCGTCTCTTTGAGTCTTTACACAAAACGCATTATACTGGTGACATGAAAACCCGTAATAAACACATCGACATATGAGTGGGAATACAAATTAGCGTTGCCCACCAAGTCAAACATCTGGCCTTAGGTGGAACCCAAGCCAGCCAGATATGGGGTTTGGTTGCAGTTGAGCAAGCCGAGTCCATTTCTTTTCAAATGCCATGAACCATGAACTCTACTAAATTAGACCCTTTTCACAACCACAAGTCATTTTTTGTGAATATTAGAAATTATAGTTAAACAATGTTTCCATTGAACAGATTCAACCCCGTCATTCATCTTACTCTTTTTACACAACGAGCGTACCATGTATTTGTCACATATAAAACAATTATTTTCCGATTCAATCCCAAACAACCTTGGGAAAAATTTCTTTAACATAAAGTTCACACCAACTTATCTAACTAAATCAAAGAATTGTGAGCATAATCAACTATATTTTTCATTTGAGCTTCAACCGCTAGCTCAACACCTCCCCAATATGTTTTTAATTTGACCAATATATTTCCAGACACCCTACCATGCCTATGTTAACCTGAATTGATTAATATTTCATTATCTATTTGATATTAGGGCTGTCACTTTTACCCGAAACCCAGCTCGAGAAAACCCGAATTAACCCGACCCAAGAAACTCGAACACAAAAAAATGCTAACTTGAACCCGAATCGAAGTAATACGGGTTGGTTCTTGGGTTCGCATTCTAAGACTCGGGTCAACCCGAAAACCCCGAATAAACTTTTAGTTTTAAAACCATATTTTTTAGGTATTATAGCCGTTGACGTTATCAAAATTTAGTCCAAATCGACTGTTCTCATTCCACCTATTATGAATCGCTTGTTCATTGTTTATTAATTTTTCAATTTATCACTAAAAGCAACTATTATTCAACACCCTAATCATGTCATACTAAAGATGATTATGTCGGTATTGTTTATTATGGTTGAATCTTGTTAAATTTTACTCTTTTTAGAATGTTTTATCGGTTTATTTTTGTATTCCTATTGGTTTATTTACATTACGAGTAAAGAAAAATACGTTACATTTAAATTTAACAATGTAGTTTTCTTTTCCTATGATACTTGAAACCCGATTAACCCGAACAGAAAAAACCCGAACCCGAATTACCAGAACCTAAAGAAACTGTGAGAAATTTGAGTTGGGTTTGGGTCTAGATTTAAAATTTTGAAATCCGAAGAACTCGACCCGAAAAACCCGAAACTCGAAAAACTAACCCAAAGAACACCCATATTTGATGTATAGCTAAAATGATCTTGGCCCAAAGATACATGCCTTCTATTTTGAACTCGAAACTCCGTATATCTAGCATACTAACTTTAGCCGAACGAATGACCTCCATAGTCCATTTAACCCCCCCCCCCCCACCCCCAACACAACCAAAATAAAATAATAAGGAAAAAAAATAAGAAAATGAGTGTGGGGTAACCCCCAATACATCATCTTTGTCACACCCTGTCATAGGGGCCTAGACGTATGACCAATAGTTGGTATCAGTTTTGAAAATATATCAAAGTTTATTTTGTTGCAGCGGAAAATTCTTTTGAAAAAATATTTCTTTATATAAATAGGGATTCAAATACCCTTGATAATATAAAACATTTATTTTAACATAATCATGTATTATAAGGAGTTTAACAAAATGAGCCCACATATCCTTCTATATCTCCAATGAGTTGTCTCCCTGTTACACTCTGTTGTCTTTCATTCGTAACACGTGTATAAACTTGGATCCAGCTATACGTGCACTTATAGCCTGAATGCTATGTATATTACCTTTACGCATCAAACGTTTTGAAAACCATTCAAGCCATGTGTTTTGATTTTAAATCATATATAAATTGCTTAACACCTTCGCGTTAGTTTTAGAGTCAATGTACTCACCTTTGTTATGATCAAAATGTCTTGACTAGATTTATGTTGTGCATGTTATCTCGAACTTGTAGTTATGAGAATATCTTTGTATGAATATCTAGATACTAATCTAGATTTAGACATTTAGTCTAATTTGCAGCTTTAAACCTTGATAAAACATTTGTTTTGATATAAAAGTCATTTGTATTCAAAATGCTTATTTTAGTTTGCATAACGTTTGGTGTGACATGCTTTGGGCTAATAGGTTGGAACACTCTCATCAAGCTCTCCAGAAAAGTAAACTGTAAGGCCCCATTCCCGGTAGCCCTACTTTAGCGTCGGATTTACTCATAAACGAAGTTCTTACAAATCAGAGTTAATTAAAACTGTTCGCGAAATATAAAACATCATCCATTCTTTACAAAACATTAAACCTTTTCTTTGATACCATAACTCAAAACATTATAATTAAAACATCTTTTCTTTTGTCTTCGAATGCCAGCCTTTCAATCAATGCCATGTGTCGTCCTCATGCTAACTCTATAATCCGCTCACCTGCGTGCATACTAAAAGTCAGCTACGCTGAGTGAGTTCTAGTTAATCAAGCAACTTGTCATACAACCACTCCATACAATATATATACGTATCCGAAGACACATAGTCCACTGTCTAACATGCTACTGCTTAACCACTTAATTATCCCTACGGCTTAGCCTCTTAATTACCCCTACAGCTTAGCCACTTATGTCACTTTATGCCACTTGATGCCACTTTAATAACGAATATCGTTATGCCACTTTGCCACTTTAATAACGAATAACGTTATGTCACTTTAATAACGACGTCACGTATAGGCTTACCCTACCACGTACCATCGTCATGCCACTAACACTCTTAGTAGACTCTTGCCACATCTATCACACTCTACCTCTACCTGTCTACAACACACTTTATATCAATACAATATTTACATAATAAGCAAGTCACATCATAGAATACATACACACTAACAACCACTTGACAATCACTATCCTTGGCGATACGTGCAATATCCGAAGATCGTTCACGTACCGACAAGCATTATATATAGCTACTTGTATAACATCTATAGCATACACTTACCACTTAAGGTAAGTGTATTCACACTTCACATCGAGTATGCACACAACCTCGAAAACATAACAAGGAAATGGGGCTAGAAACTCACCTGAACTCGGTTACTTCACTATTAATGGTTGTCCTTCTCTTTAGCTATGCGCAACTAACTGTATAACAATTATACGTATCAATTAACTATCGCTACACATAACGCGTTCCTGATCTAATAATAACCCTCAACGAACGGGGGTTCGGGGGCAGCGCCTTTGACAGCGGGGTTCTAGGGGCGGCAGCCCCTAGCAGGGTCCAAGGGGCAGAGCCCCTGGCTGGGGTCGAGCTGCGATTTTAAATTCCCTACGATTTTAAATTATTATTTAATTCGCCCACATGTTTTACTATAACGTATTAAGCCTAATTCGTTATCAAAACACAGGCTAATTCGTTATTTGCCTCGCTGCCTAATTCGTTATCAAAAACACTGCCTAGTTCGTTATCTTGATTAGCGAACTGAGTGAGCTAATTCGTTATCTTGCCATGACGAATGGACGAGTAACGAATCAGCTAACATGGTCTGATTCGTTATTCTCATTCGTCATTTCTCCATAACGAATCACCTAGCGAGCTGCTTCTAGTTCGTCATCCCACCTTAGCGAACTGCCATAACGAACTGGCTACCCTTCCGTTAACGAATTACCGCTAATTCGTTTGAATTCCCTAACGAATTAGGGTTAGGGTTTTGTAAGACGTCAGACGTCACATCTGATGTGACACAACCTCCGGCGCTGCCTTTCCGGCGCCGCCGTTGCCGGAAAAACGTGAATCTCGCCGGAAAAGCGAGATCTCACTCGTTTGGCCACCGTTTTCACCGTTTTTCATCCCGTTCGATCCAGATCTGAGCTAGGGTGATCCCTAAGCTCATCTTAGGTTCGGTTTTACCTGATTCCACCCGGATCTCGTGCCTTCAACGGTTTAACGGTGTCGGACCGTTATTTCGTGACTAAATCTAACGGGTTGAGTATAAACAACATCATACTATCATTACCTCGGGTCGGAAATCTATTCTCCTTCTTCACTCTTGATTTCGGCTAGCTAGAGAGAGGGTAGGATGAGAGAGAGCTAAGTGTGTGTTTTGGTGGTGTATGGAAGGTGTGTGAAATGAATGGAAAATGGGAATTAAAGTTTATATTAGATCATGGGCTTAAGCCCATGGTCTCTTCCTTCCTTCCCAAGTCCATAACCCATATCCATTACCCAACACTAGCCCGACCTATACTAGCCCCTACTCTATTTTATTATTTCACCGCTTACCCGAGTCAACCTCTCACAATTATTAAATAATATAACTAATATCATCTTAGAAATTTCGGGATGTTACATAAACGGGTCCCGCGGTTGGTTGTGATTTATACGAATTACTTTCCTTAAACTCGACTATGTGTATTGTCACCCTTTCAGTTACTACATGCTCGTCACGCTTTTCTGTTTAATTATTTATAAATATCTTTTATATAAAAATTAATGTTTATTAATTAGTTACTACAAAGCGATTATAATAAAGTGGCAGACAAACGGGTAACAAGCAATTACAATAAAATGAATGTTTAATTATTTAATGTTTCTTTGTTTAAAAGAAAATCTATTAACAATGACCTTTGTATGCAAAACTTTATATTTCTTAATAATAAAGAAACGTTTATTTTTGTAAGCCTTTGTATATATAAAAAGTTTAAATATATCTATAAACTTTCCAAATTTTATGTTATACCATCGACTAGGATCTAAGCTATGAAGTAGAATATCTTAAACATAACTCTTACCTTAAAATAGGTATAACACTTAAGGATATGATATTCCCCTGCAAGTTTAGTGGAGCGAAATGTAGCTTGGACCGTAAGAACTTAATCTTTGCGACGATAACTGATTTTTGCAATTTATTCATCTTTTGCTATGACACATAGTTTTCTTTGAGAAACTTTTTCGAGAAGAAAGTGAAAGTCAATGTCAACGTTTTTTTTTGTTTGAACGTGGAAGATGAATAAGCTGCGAGGTAGGTTGTGGCTAGATTGTCACACCAGAGAGTAGGAGCAAATTTCGTGTCTATCACAAGCTCTTGCAAAAGAGCTTGTAACCATGTTAATTTTGCAACCGTATTAGTTAGAGTTCTGATTATAATTTAGTGGATGACTCAGAAACTGTCTTCTCATTTTTACACTCGTGTTTCGTTCAAACTTTGTCACTATTGTTTCATATAAATTATTTTGATCATTGAACTTTTAGACAACCGATGATTTATAATACTAGCTGAAAGAACACGTCATCGATGAAAAGTTATATTGTATTCTTGTAGGAAAAAAGGAATCAAAAGACCACATGTTTGAACGGGATACACATCTCATCTCGTTCCTGAACACACATTTTAGCACTAAAAGACAAATACGTCTAAAAAAGAAGATAGGTTTTTTCTAGAAAAGAGTTGGCAACTGAAATAACAGGTAGGTATTGTTGTCGTTTTAGAATCACATGATTCCGATTTTAGATTTTTATATTCCCGATAAACATCAGCTTAATGGGAAAATTCCCATACTTTTTTAACAAAAAACAAAAAAATCCTTTTATATACACTCATAAGTTAAGAGTTCACAAATGTTTCCTCCAAAGAGGTCGAAGTGTTTTTAAGGCAGGACGACTTGTTTGAAGGAATAACAAGTAGACGTTATGTGTTATTAATAACTCAATGGACGACTTATTTGTTCAACATAACTATACTGGACAACCTCTTTGTTTAACAAACCCGTCTAGCTAGACGACATGTTTTGTTCACCAACTTGTCTGGACGAGACGATCTATTGGGGGATAGCTAACGTTTTTTATTGGAGGACAAACACGTAGGCAAGTAGAAAAAATGGTAGCAGCGACATGTTTATAGGAGACTATTCTAGAACCTTTGATCTGCGTGGAAATAAACAAAATCTCTGTATGTAAAAGAGAAATTGTGAGAATCTTCCCATATTTAATTAGTAATGCAGTGACGATCATCTGATAATTTGTTGGCGTTCGAGTCTTGGTACCACTACCTTCCTAGTTTAACCTTTTGAAGGTCAGTCACATTTCAAACACAAGTTGCAATTCCATAATCCCGTAGTTTCACATGATATTGACCGGCCACTTAATTTTTCTGCTGCTTAAAATACGAACAAGGTTTATTGGTTGGTATAAAACATTAAAATTTGGTATAGTTATGTTTTTTTTAATTCAAATATTGATAGTAACGTGTTTAAGTTTTTTACTTGCTAGAAGAATATATAATACCACAAATACACGTGTAATTATTGACATTAAGTTGAATTTCTGGTAAGTATTTGAAAAGACCCACACCTCTACATTTGACTCGTTGCTTGTGTTGTCAAAGCTGGAAGCCCCTCTTCATATGAAACGAATATTATTGACGGCAAACAGAATGATGTGATATTAATTGCTAAATATCAAACCTAACTTATTTTTAACATAACAAAAATGCTTTGGCGTGAAAGTACGTATTGATCATAACTTGAACCATGACATGATGAAAAACTTTACTATTACAAGTCGATAGGCCTCTTTATCGTGTATCAATCATAAGAAAAGTTTTACAAGAATTGTAATTCATGAAAAGAATATATCAACGATACAGAATAATTGCCATGTTTAAACTCTTATAATATACACAAAATTCTTTTAAAAGATATCTGTTAGCAAAGGTAGCACCATATCCATGGGTTTTTATTTTATGATTTACCGCATCTAACTTATTGGTTAGCCAAGAACCAAAAACCGAATGAAGGAAACGAAGATCAGAGTCTAAAATAAATTTGATTTAGTCATTACCATATATTTTTACAATAACTTTTTGTCTATATGTTTAAATTCATTAAATAGTCATACATTGATTCTATTGTCGATCTTGTAATAGCATATATTCATTTGTTAATACAAAACGATTACAATAAAGTGGCAGCCAAACAAACAACAAGCTGCGCCGCAACCCCTTTTTTGTCTAAATGTATACAAATATAATCGTCGCAAATGAACATGAAAATGAAACTCAATCAAGAAGCAATGTGCACATACAGATATACCTCCATTGGCGACATGAAATCATCATTTGCGTGTTTTTTTTGGATCCCAAAAATGATGTAGCCAGTTGTTAAACCATTAGAAAATTACATGCAAACTTAAAAGTGAATTGTCATTATTTTTGCTAGAGCAAATAAAAAGATAATAGTGTGTGTAACAGAGGATTGAGGCGGTGCCTTGATGACACATGTAAATTTGATTTTAGGTAAAACAAGATAATAGTGTGTGTAATAGAGGTAATCACGAGTGTGTGAAAAGTGTGTCTAGTACGCCTATATTGCCGCACCATGAGTCTAAGTGGACATGCTAAATGAACTTGTAGCTCGTGTATCACACATGTAAACCAACAAATCTAGGCAAGTGGCAACAATGTGAGTTAGTGTAGGATAATATTTTGTTTATTGAAACCCCAACCGATAAGATTGGTTCAATAAAAACACAATAGCGTGTAGTAGATTGGCGATCAGAAGGGCATCCAACCTATCCACGTCAAAAAAAGGCATGCAAATTTAAGGAATGGACGGCGAATGGCCAAACCATGAGAAATGTTACCCTTGAGGTGCTATAACATACACTTGATTGCAATTACCCAGTAATGATCAATAAGTTTATGTGACAACTGAGAAACCTTAACAGCCTCATAAATTGGCAAACCGAGTCAAAGACAAGATATTGTAACATTCTTATTATGCTCGGTTTAATATAATAAATCCTATAAGGTGTTTACAGAAAAAGATGCAGATATCTTAACACATAGTTGAACTCCGGGAAAATAAATAAAGGACCAAGTTCTTGTTATTTGTTTACTAAGGTATAAATGTTTATAAAAGGTGATTTTGCCTTTTTTATGACCATACAAGATAGTATATATAAAATGTCTTCTTGTTTTTAATCATAGAAACATCCAAACGATGTACAATGAAGTGGCATGTAAGCGGGCAACAAGCTACGCCGCAACCCCCTTTTGGATAGCAAACTCAATCCAACTAAAAACAAAGTTTCGATTATTATGGGCTGATACGTTATTATACACAACTTTTTGAACCATGTTCAAAAGGTCCACAATGCCACGTATACAATATGTTTTATTCCATGCCACAACCCCACATTGAAACAAAATTACAAGAAAGCCACTCATGCTTTCATCATAAATATCTCTTCATGTCTTCACACAAACTCTAGAGAGAGAGAAAAACAAAAAAAAAAGATAAAAAGAAAAACAGAAAGAGAAATATGCTACGATTCTTGAAATCTTTGTCTAGGACGGTGCATGAAGAACGAGTTCAAGATCAAGAACCATCAAATGGTGGTGACGATGGCCGCTACGATGGCGAAGATGATAGTTCTGGTGGTGGTGGTGAGCCAAGTAGTTTAACGGTGTGGAGGAAGTCATTATTTGTAGGGTGTAGCGGGTTCACTGTCATAAACTCCAACGGTGACTTGGTATATAGAGTTGATAATTACGGCTCGCACCGGCGACAAGAGCTTGTTCTTATGGATGCTTCTGGCAAACCAATCCTCACTGTATCTCGTAGCAAGGTACGTTTACCTGTATACAGTGACGAAGCTTGAATTTTAATATAGGGGTCGAAAGTCACAGACCCTGTTTCAGGGTGGGGACTAAGTACTATCTCCTGAATTATCTCCATGAAAGTTCACTTATTTTGTTGTTATTAATAAATAAATATCTGGCCAATTAATTATCATCCATTATTTGTAAAAATCAATAATGTGACAATTTTACCAACTTATCATATGGTAAATTAAAATAAGGACCGACAACTATATGTTCATACCTTTTCGACATGTTTCTTAATTCTTATACATGTGAGATGTCTTAACCAGAAACTCAAGATGGTCGACAACTGGCTCGTTTTTGAAGGCGAACTATCATCGAAGGAGCAAAAGCCAATATGCCGTGCAAGAAAACATGTTAATGTGTTGTGGCCTAAGGTAAAGAGACTAGCTCAAATTTATTATGATGAGAAAAACATGTATATGATTGAGGGGTCATACATGGACCGATCATGTAAGGTTCTTGACGAGTCAAGAAATGTAGTGGCGGAGATACGAAGGAAAGAAACAGTCACAAAAGGAGTGTCATTCGGGCTCGAGGTTTTTGTATTGGTTATAAACCAAGGGTTTGATTCTGGTTTAGCAATGGCAATAATTTTGTTATTAGATCAAATGTTCCTTTAGACATTGTAACATCACAACGTTGTATTACGACTGAGATTTTTAACTTAATCCGAGTAATCACAATCATTGTGGTGCACTATATTTGTGTGTATGTAGATATGCAAAACATGTATTGATCGAACCATAAATTTTTGATGGGATGGTCACAATATATTTTTTTTGTTTATTTATGTTTTTGCGAATTTGTTGACGATAGTCTGGGGTAAATTAAAGTAAATTACTATCAAAATTTCATAGTGATAAACTGGGATTTCATACCTGAGCACCAACGATTTTAATTCAGGTTATTGGGCATAATTGAGTGTAATGTATCATCATAATCACAACAATTGACCTTAAATAACTATAAATAAGCATCTACGACTGTATTTCAAGACTGAGCCTAAAGAAGCATCATTTACCGTAATTGAGGATTATTGATCTTAGTTGACCATGAATCACCTTAATTAACTTTACCTTTTAGCATTTTTTTTTATTTTTGTGATCAATTTGTACATCCTGCTTGTTTTTATTTTTTTTATTTCAGTACATATTTGCGACCTCTGTTTACAATTTATTTTTAGTTACTTTCATATTAAAATCATGCAACTTGTCAACAGGAATTTAAACTTTTGTTTTGAATAATAATTTTCATGTTTTGCAACTGAATTGCGATTGAAACTGGATGGTCACTAAATCTACGACAGGTTTGGGACTGATCTTAGCCGATCGCTAGTTTTGAGATCGACTGGATTTTGGTTGTTATTTTAGCAACCGTTTTTTGGTTTTAATCTAGCGACCTTTCTTCGGACGCGGTTATCCTGTTTCTAGTAGTGAGTTTGTTAAGGTTAACTAGCCATACTCTTATAAATGGAAAGCCAACCATGTTGGAAACAATGGTTTTTGGTGCTATTTTTAGTCCTTTTGTTATGCAACACAATCGAGTTTATTTTCGGTAACTATATGAGAACCTTCTGGTAAATTTACAGAAACCTGCTGACATTATTCTAAGGCCATGGGGTATACTTTAACTCATCTTAATTCCACATAAGCTCCACATCATTATTTTTTTCTCTTTCACTTTATGTCATCCAAAGAAAATGGTTTAACCCATTTAACACATAATTAATATAACAAATAAATTAGTAATTAATACATAATTAATACATATTGTTCCTTTTAACCCGTTAAAAGCTTAACTCATGGGCCTTTTTAACACACTTAACACAAGTGGGGAGTGGTTTAATCCATTTTTAAAGTGTCATGTCACTTTAACCTATGTAGGGGTTAGAGTATACCACATGGCCTAACAAATTAGATCGATAAATCAAAATATTCGTTAGATAAGGGATTATGACTAAAAACCAGTAACACAACATTAATTTTTTACATGAGGAGGATCAAGTGTTTTGTCAGTATTGTACCATTGTTTAAAAGGTTAAAACAATGGGTTTCTAGGTTGCATAAACCGGCTCCCTAACATGAAAATCCATTAATTAAATATTTGAAGTGATTTCCATTAATTATCATTTGGAGACCTTATAAGAAAAATAATTAGGAGAGCCACGTGTGCGAAGTTCGTAAGACCAATTTGAACTACTTGGTTAAAATATAGCACTTCGTATTGGATTTTGTAACAAGTTGCCATATTTTTTTAATGGGTGCATCGATAATGTCTTAAGCTTATATACACACAACAGGATTGACGGATGTATTAACATTTTTTAAGTTTGTTCATTACAGGACATTTTTAAGCTTTATAAATACACACACAAAAACTAATAATAAAAAAAATATACAAAACTATAAGAAAATGACCGATACAACGAAGATTTAGCAATGACAAGGTGCCAAATGTTATCTGTATAAGCTTTCACGATGCGATGCCAGTCAGAGAGTCTTGTTGCCTTTGATTCTACGTTAAAAGGCAAAAATATCGTCACAAATGAAGTTGTCACTATAGATTGGTCTTTTCCAATGACATGTCTTAGCTAAAGGGTTCATCCATAACAAACAATTTTCAGATTAAAAAATAATATTAAATAAAATAAATTCCTTACATTTAGCGACGTCATGTCATCACAAAAGGGTAGTCTCGATAAACTTTTTTCTGATTATAATAATTATGAAATAAATTCAATTACTCACCTTTCATGATAAGATTCTGTCGCGAACGAGTTGTCTTGACATATCTATACTATATATAATACATGAGACACGGGTAAATTAAGACACTTGATTTTAAGAATTTTACAAATGTTAATGCATAAGGTACATGTGTTAGTAAGAGTAAACTTGTATTTTAAACACAATTCATTCAACTTACAAGTTTGGTCCCTCATCTTTAATCATATTATGTTTTTTAATTTAAATTTTAAACTAACTTCTCACCCAAGATTTTTAAACGACTATAGCCTTTTCATACATTAATATTTTCATAAAAAAATTACATCATAAAAATGAGCATTTTATTCTCTTTAATTTGAATATGATATTGTTATAATTTTTTTCATTTTAAATAAATTAATATGTTACGTAGGGGTGTTCGGTGTCGGTTTTGATGGTTTTTAAGTTAACTTGTGAGTCCAACCTTTAATACTAATTTTTTGTCATCCAAAACCAAACTCAACCATTGAAAGTTGAAACCGAATCGTTACTAACGGCCTGACTCCAGTTTGGTTTCACGATTTAAACCTAAATAATAAATTTAGTTTAAAATAATTATTAATTTAAATGTACCATCAATTTTAACTAAACACCAACATAATATGTTACTTGAGAGAATCATAAATAAAAAATGATAATCTTAGCCACACAAATGGTAAATATTAATGGAAGATCTAGGACATGAAATAATAACAACAAAGATCACAAAATGAATCACACTCACCCATCACCGGTCTCACGCAAACACCGCCCCACCCCCCTTTTAGTCACGCGTGACCTGACCTCACTGAGGATGGTACCTCGTGTCAATGAAGGTTTCATTTGGGGGCCATTTAAATATCCTCTCTTTGTTTTATTGTATTACATTCTTCCCTTTAAATCATCAAACCCCTTTTCTACAGCATTATGGAAGAAGATGAATATGCTAAACTTATCAGAAGGATGAATCCACCCAGGTAATAATAATAATCATACCTTGTTTTTCATTTTTCAATATTTTGTTTGGCTTCTTTAATTCTTATTTAATTCATTTGGGTGTTGTAGGGTTACAATTGACAACAATTCATCTCCGGATGCAACTGTTATTCATGTATGTTTTTTTATTTTAATAATTCAAATTGTTATTGATTGTATTTGTTCTTGTTCTTTTTAATTAGCTTTAACTAATATTTCGACCCCCGTATTGCGGTGGAGTTGTAAAACCATAGGCGAATACAAAAACCAAAACAAATTACATTTCATCGAATAAATGATAAATGACGTGCACCTAAAAAAAAGATATCCAAAACCTTTATCCCAACACTATCAACCAATATACATATAAAAGTCTAAATTAGAGCCCACAAACCAAAAAAAAATATGTCTTCAATATCATTAAAAACTTTAAAAGGTGAGAATCTTGATAACACTTGAAGATTTTAAAGCTACTCGAAAAACAAATGAAAAGAAGAAAATATATAACACAAAAGAAAACCTAAAAATCAACAACTCCATACACAAAAACTCCATAAACAAAAGGAATAAACAAACACCGAGGAGACGATTTCAACATTAGCTTCACAAAATAACCATATCCTTCTTCGGAACACCCACCGCCCCCTGCTCCTTTGCAACCCTAGATGTGAAAATATGTGCACAAATAAACTAAATATCATAGCATACAAAATTAAAAACTAACTAACTATAACAAACAACATTCAAAAATCAACTAATTAAAGTAAGTTAATACACAAACTTGGGTTGTTAGTTGGGATGTTCACGGTCCGGTTTGAAACCACGAAGCCGCCCAAGCTGGTAATCAGTTTGTTTTCACGGTTGTTTTTTTTTAACTTTTGGTCGTCGTTTTTAAAAATTTCAAACCATAACAAACGATTTGGTTTATGGTTCATACCGAAAACTATAAGAAACCGTCACTAAAAGTAAGCCGGACCATGACTTTTATACAACTTTTAAAAACTACCAAACAGCGGCTACATTCGTCAATAAACTACATTAAAACACACTTTAAAATAGAAAACATCTTTTGTTTAGAAGAATCTGAAACAACAACCATCAATCAGTTGTAATGTATGACCTAATTGAATTATACAAATATGTTAACTTAAATTAATAAAAAAGTATAGACATAAAACAAACTAAATAAAGCAAAAATAATTACCTCAAAAGTTTATGTAACAACTAAAAGCGCTTCAACAAAGACCTGCAAAACAAAGTTGACCCATTTTATGATCAGCTTATCAAAAGTCAACTATTTCTATTTCTCATTACTCAATATGTGTTTCTAATTAATTACATGTAAACTTTAAAGTGTCTAACATAATAGGTTACTTAAATGAAGTGTCTAGAAAGTAAAATTTAGCCTAAAACATTTGTATGCAATCCCAACAAGCATGAAAGATAGCAAACATCTCATTAAACAATACGATGTTAATTTGAAAAGCACATACACAATAAGTCACACCTAAAATTGAATTCGAAGAATTCGAAAAACCAAGCTTAATCCTAGTTTGTAATTGTGTTACAGGTTTAAGGCAATAACTTAGAAACAACCGGATCCTGGTTAGTGGTAACTAACAATACATAAAAATTGTCATAAGACACCGACATATATGTCATATGAACAACTTAAAAACAACATAATACCTTTAACATACACAAGATCCACAACAGAGTTTTCAAAAGGTGTGCACAATCAACCATTCACCAAAACCAGCCCCAACAATGGATTCAGCTACCATTACTAATGCTTTAATTGGGGACTTTTACCGAACACTTGGCGACCAACAAATAAATGGTAACAATGATTTTCCATCTACACTTGCAAACCCGTTCACAAATAAGAAATTTGGTTTTAAATTGTGAAGAACTTGGAAAAAAATCGGAGAGGAACATACCTTAGAAGTTCACAAACAAACGAAATTGAGCAGGGACAAATATATGACAAATTTTCAAACGAAAATGATTCAGTCAAACTAACAACCAAAAAAACTTAAATAAGTCAAAATAAAAGTTCACAACCTACAGTGAAAACAATAATCGATGATTACCTTGAGAAGGATGATGTCGTCGGACGGCTCAGCGTCACCACTGCTGCAACCGAGGTTGCCATGCCAAGTAGCTGACCACCATCATAGCCAACTAAAAGAAAGAACTAAATCTTGCCATGCCACAATCAGAGAACACAATGTTGTTCACAAATATACTCAACAGACAATGCAATACAAAGAACCGTTTAAACCATAAGTCTAATAATAACAAACAAGCATTGAAAAGCAAATTGATAAACCACAACTGCTACCTAGGGTTTGGAAGCAGAACCCGACAACAACGTTGGTCAACCACCTCCCCGTGAAACATCGAAAACACCGCCACAGAATCGGCCACTGGATAACGTGATCACATTTGATCACCTTTATCAGTGGGGGATGTGATACACAAATAGACTATCTATTGATGAGGAAAGGAGACCGACGTTGGTGGAAGGACTGTAAGGTAATACCTAGGGAGACGGTCGTGACTCAGCACCGATTTCTAGTAGAAGATATAGGCTTCAAAAACAAACTGACTGAGAGAGAGAAGAAATGCACACCTAGGATTAGGTGGGGAAACTTGAAGGACGACAAACTTTCTCTGTTTAGGGATAGGATTACCTCGCCGAACGGTTTACGACTGGATGGGGACTCAATTCAGATATGGGAAGATATGACGACAACGATTACACAAATAGCGAAGGAGGATCTTGGAGTTACAACAGGAAATATAGGTGGGCATAAGGTGAGGTTGTACAAGACAAGGAACAAGCAACAAAGTTTTAGGGAGCTTATGAGATGCACGAATGAAGAGGGGCGAGCCGAATTGAGTGAAACTTACAAAAAGACCAAGAAAGAGGTGACGAAGACAGTTTTAGAAGCAAAGAACATGCCCTTTAAACAAAAGATGGGGAACACGATATATTTAAGATTGCTAAAGTTAGGGAGCATAGAAGGCAAGGCATAAGGGCAGTGAGGTTTATAAAGAGTGTAGATGGGCAAGTTTTGGTTAAGTAGCAGGACATCAAGTTAAGATGGAAAACTTACTTCCACAACCTTTTCAATACAGGTAGGACTTACCAAGAAAAAAACTAAGGCACAACCATAAAACGACAACTACGAAATAATTGCTATTGTCGATGTATCACATAGGAAGAGGTGAAGACTGCACTTAGGAAGATGGGTGTTGCCACACCCCGGCCAAAGGCGGCGGAACATGCCGGGGTACAACGGATTGCCCAAAACACAAGACACTATTAAAGTGTCAATATTTAATCAACTCCTTTAAATTCATAAAATCATAACACGTCACATAACTTGTTCATAGAATAACCGAATTCAAACATAGAAAATAATATATCGTTCGTTTTGCTAATATCCTAATAGTCTCAACAACATTTTTCTTCAAGTTCTCGAGTCAACCTAAATTCAAACCTGTAACATTGCATAAAATAGAATTTGTCAACACAAAGGTTGGTGAGCAATTTCATAGTATTGACCAATAAGTATATAATATGAAATTCCACAACTTGTATACGAAACAATAAATAATAGCAATAATTTGGATAAAATGAAATTGCTAATAAGAATACATTAGCGACACCTTGCTATAAGAGAATACCAAATAACCTAGGATTTTGTATGAAATCGCTAATAAGAATACATTAACGACACATTGCTATAAGAGAATACCAAATAGTCTAGGATTTTGTATGAAATCGTTAATAAGAATATATTAACGACACCTTGCTATAAGAGAATATCAAATAGCTAAGGATTTAGTATGAAATCGTTAATAAGAATACATTAACGACACCTTGCTATAAGATAATACCAAAGAGCTAAGGATTGCACATTAAATCGTTAATAAGAATACATTAACGACACCTTGCTATAAGAGAATACCAAATAGCTAAGGATTTAATATGAAATCGTTAATAAGAATACATTAACGACACCTTGCTATAGGAGAATACCAAATAGCTACGGATTTAGTATGAAATCGTAAATATGAATACATTAACGACACCTTGCTATAAGAGAATACCAAATTGCTAAAGATTTATGAATCAACCAACCAAAAGCGGTAAACACATAAGCCTATAAACATGTAAACATAGAACACCAAATCGAGCATTTATTTTAGTAAAGTATACGATAAAGTTTGTGGTTTAAGACTCAAGTATAAAACATTTAGTTTGAATAAGTATGCAATATCACCCCCAAAACGAAAGATGGAAAATGGGATATGAAAGTACTCACATTCAAGTAATAAACTTGATCGGTAAAATAACGAGTAACCGGAAGGATGAGGTTTAACGAGCAAGTTCTAGATGAAAGGAAGTCTTGTTTTAGAAAGGTTGTCTAGGAAGTCTTAAATAAAATAAATGATAAGAAATGCAAACAATTTAAAGTTTAAGGTTTAAAAATGTAAATATCCAAGAAATTATAATAATAGTCCTTTAAAAGTATAACTTTGCTCGAAACCGGGTTAAAGTATCTAGTCCTCAATATTTACTCAACCTATGTTAAGTAATAAGGTTGGTAGAAATGCAAGAATGCAAGCCCCTTTAATATAGATACTAAAACGGGTTTTAACGAGTGTTTAGGGTTGTTGGTTCGGGTCTTAATAATTGGTCAAACCCAAAGTCAACTTTTCAAAATAATGAATGTCATGAGATAACTAAATAAAATTTAATAAGACTTAACCAAGTATGTAGTTCTATTGTTTTAGAACTAACAACATCCGTTAAGAGAGTATTAGGTTTTGTCGGTCCAAACTTTGTTATGAGACCAAGTTGGATCCAACTAACTAAGTACTCAAGAAAATAATTAAAATCAGTTCATAAAGTATTTTTAAAGATTTATACAAGTCTTGATAGCTAGAAACACACTTGTGTGTCTTAAGCGAGTGAAAATCGGTTTAGTTCGGTTTGGTTCGGTTTCCATCTCCCAATAAGTTCATGGATGGTTGCCACATGCCCAAATATCAAAGAACTTGTATAATTGAGTATAATGATGATACTTAAGTTTTACAACCAAAAAGTTAACAATAACGTCTTTAAACGAAAGCTCGGTTTTCAGTTCGGATCTTGTTTCAGGTTAAGTCCGAGGTAAGATTCTACAAACCCATAACCATAGAACTTATTAAAATGATTTTAGAAACTTAAATCTAACAATAAGCATGTGTAAACAATTATTTAACAAAACTAGTAAACAAAGTTCGGTTTACGGTTTAGAGCTATTTACGGTTAAACCGAGGCTAGTCTCTACAAACCCATAACCATGGAACTTCATAAATTTGATATACAAACTAAAATGATCAGAAGTTAAGCATGATTAATATGTATAAACAAGTTATATAATCTATACTATATAATAAATAAAAGTTTTTAATGCCACATGGCATCATACAAGATAGTTTCTTACAAAATTTCCCACCTCTCTATCTTATTAAATACATTTCTCTTTTTATTAATAGTTTTATATTTAACTTTGTATTCCCTTCTTAATCAATTATTCTCTTTTTAATAATTATTTTTTAATTTAAAATTTAATACAAACATAGATATGTTATTTAGTTTTATATAAATATGTTGTATTAGTTATTAATATTAAGCTTTTATATAAGTTGGATGTGGCTCAATGATAGAGTCCTCACTTTACTAGTGAGAGGTAGGGGGTTCAAACCTCACTATCACCAACTTATATGAGATATATGAGGGATGACCCTGGTTTGCCAGGGTTCGAGTCCTGATCTCACCCGGTTTTACCGGCTCCTCGCTGTCGTGTCGTTCGACGGGCGTGGGGGTTGGGTTTTATCCGGTGAATCCCTCAACAGGTGGACCGCTAGGGGCTCCGTCCGTCCGGACTAGTGGCCGGCTCGGGCTACCTTTAACCAATGGGGGCCGCGTACGGAGTACCCGGCGTTACTTAGTTGGTCGTTCAAAAAAAAATATATATTAAGCTTTTATAAGTAATAAATTTCACGTTGATTTAGATAAAATAATTAATTTCAAATAAATAAATTCTAACTTTATGTTTGTTTTGCAATGAAGATTAATATAAGCTAAAGTCAATCACTATAGATGGTTTGATTTGTTTTGAGACAACCTATTTTAACGTGTGGTAGGTTATGTGTTTCATTATCTAAAGTTGAAATAAAAAACAAAACGAAACATCTAATTTTGATATGTAGGTTAATATTATATATAAAAAAATATTTAGAGATTTGTGAATTTTCAACAACTTTTTATTTCCATATTGTGTAATATGTAATTGATTCTACCATATATTATATCTTTATATCATTTGAACATATTTACATTGTGTTATTATATAAACAAATTTATTTATTCTAACTCGTGTTCTACATGGGTCTTAATGCCATTACACATGAGTGATCCTTACAAAATTTTTTCATTTCTCTCATGTTAAATATATATTTCTTTTTCTTAATAATAGTTTTATATTTTATTCTTTTTTTTTTCTTTTCAATCTATTATTATTGAGTGAACTGCGGTTTTCGTCCCTATGTCGAAATCTGCAGTTTTAGTCCAATAGTTTTCCCTCATCTCTCATATTAACTATGTTGATCCTTACAAAATTTTCCCTCATCTCTCTCCTATTAACTACATTTATCTTTTTAATATTTCATTTCAATTTTTAATAATTACATCCTAATTTAAAAGAATTAATATCATCATAAATATGTTAATTTGTTTATTATAAAATGTCGTGCGTTAGTTATTAGTATTAGATTTTTATAAGTAACCAATACGAAACATGTGGAATTCTTTAACCGATTAAAGTATCAAACATTTTTCAAGTCAAAACAGTTTAAGATTAGAATGAGTTTTGGTCCACGAGTTGGTTTAAAAAAGTTGTCATTTACAACTAAGTTTTGATATAGAAAATAACAAAGAAATAATTTATGATTTATGAAATTTCTAACAACTTTTTTATTTCCAAATTGCATAATGTGTAAATTTTTTACTGTATAATATGTCTTTATATATGTGATACATGTTTTTTTTGTATTTCACATTATGTTATTTAAAAAAAAATACTTATTCTAACCCGTGTGCTACACGGGTAACTAACCTAGTTATATATATATATATATATATATATATATGTATATATATCAAGGACTACGAAAGTCCTACATGTAGCTTTGCCTTACTAGGCCCGACACTCCACCGACCGAGACCGGGGAAGTGACCACCAAAGGTAACAAGGGGTGTATATTATATATATGTTGTGCCATAAGCTTCAAGTATTAATTAAGACTAAGTAAACTAATTAAAATGCAAAACTTGATCAGTTTGACTTTTGAAAGTCAAACCTACAAGAACAATGAAAAACAACCTTAAAGAGCCTTGAATCTAAGAGAGTAAATGAAATGTGAGCAGGGATGAATGTGGGAGAGGTTCATGTATTTATAGGATAAGACTAAATGGGTTAAACAAGTGATTTGGTGGGTAAAAACCGGATTATGGTTTATAGAACAAACAAGAAAACACAAAACTGCAGGTCTGGTCCGCTAGTCATCCTGCCACGCGATGGTAATTGACCACCCTCATCGCGCCACGTTATGGGGTGGGTGGCCAGAATTTCAAAACTTTCAAAAATGGCAGAAATGATCCCTGGAGTTGGTTTTAAGCGTTTTTAAGGCGTTTTAAGGATCGAAAAGGATGTTTTCGAGACCCAACAAGTGTAAAACAATATTGTAACATAAAATCCACCATTTTAAATATATCGAGGGTTTCGGTTTACAAAATAGGTCGGTTTATAAGATAAACGAATGCAAAACAAATATACGATTGACCCGAAATTGACAAATGTCACTGTATCCCCCACTTTTTAGAAATTTCGTCCCGAAATTAAAATAAAATTAAGATATAGAGGTAATTACTAACGAATGTCATTTTTAGTAAAGCAATTGTAAGAAAAAGTTTTAGAAAACGAATAACGTCAAATCCTTGCAAGACTCGAAAAACGCCACAAATGAGAAACATAATAAAGGCACTTATACATATGATGTACCCGCGGCGTATCCACCATGCCTTTATCATAACTCGCATTTATACAATTTTTCTGCTATCATTCTCGGGTCTGAGTTATCGCACACAAGCGTGCTTACTATGGCTTCCATACGTAATTTTGATAATTAAGTGTGCACCCAAAATTATTTAGATCATCGTATGGTCGACATGGTTCGTTCCATTGTGTGGTTTAAAAGACATATTTATTTTGAAGTCTTTAAATAATAGATACGTAAATAAATCCGTTGAATTTTACCAATATTGACAAACCAACACAGCGGTTGAAAAATTTTAGGATTGACTTTTAAATAAGAAAGAAAGATGGGATAAATAATTGAAACAACAAAAATCCTAAGATATAAATCAAGGTGGAATTAACAATTCGGTTTAAATCGGTAACGAAGATCAAATAAATTAACAAAGTTTTAGGGTAAACAATATGAAATAAGATTTGAAGTCAAAAGTCATCAAGATAATTTTCAAAGTCTATAAATCGAGGTACTAAATAAAATCGATAAATGAAATATGATAATGAGGACTCCTATAAGTATAAATGAGAAAAATCCAAATAATGAGTACATGAGGTTGGGTTAAACAACGATACCATTAACAACAACATCGTACGATGAGTTTCATACGTGAACAAACTTGGGGTTATAAGTATTTGCGGATATGATTGCGTGAAATGTGATAATATGAGAATTTGGTGAGTTTTATGGGGTGATGTATACATGTATCAAAATATATATAGAATTTTGATTAACAAACCAATCTGAAATGTGATAAAAATGTGAATATGGCTCCCATTGTGAAACCATTTAAATAATCATGATTATAGTACGGTTTCCAATAGCGCCAAAACTTGCGGACAACCACACATAGGCCGTTGATTGACTAAATGAAATGATGTGGAAAAAAGAAAGAAAAAAAATGCATAGAATTGTGTCTTGCTTGAAAGGCGTAATACTCAAACATGAACAACATAGTCATGAAAGTAACGTTTAAATGTAAACAAAATTTTTAGCGAAAATGAAGCTTTGAAAGTAGTACACCAATTGTTATTGAATAACTTGAATTCGGTCATGAATAATCAAAACACAAAATGAAATCTCATGTGCATAAAATTACTATCGAAACATCTCATCAATTGAAAAGAAAATCGTAATAACAGTGAGACTCGGAGAAATGACGAAATTTGTAAATCGCGTATCATATACTTTTTTAAAATTATAAAAGTACCATTGAAAATGAAGTCTCAAGTAAAGTCATTCTATCGTTTCCAAGAAAATGTATATAATAACAAAGCATCGCGGTAACAGGGAATGGGTATTTACTTACCTTGTAAATGCGTTGCTGAGGATGAGAATACAATAAAAGCAGTGAAACTCCTCGCGCTACGTCTACGAAGTTTCCTAGATATAATAAACGAATTAATATGGAACGCTAATAAGACATACAACGAACTTGAGAAGTTTTAGAATTTATCGCGAACTTGATTGCTTAGAGGATTATTAATAATAATTCTCTTGCGATAAATTGAACAGATAACAAAATAAACTTGATTGTTCGTGATTAAAAGTATAAGTAAATAAACGAGGGACTTAAATGAAATTTTAAGTTTAATAATATTCAAGATTTGTTTTGATAAAGGTAATACTTATTTATAAGAATATTTCCAATTAATATTTGTAATAATAATAATATTAATAGTTAAACAATACTATTAGTAATATTACTAATAATAATAGTACCAATACTAATAACAATAATAATATTAGTAAATAATAATAATAATAATGTTAATATAACGCTAGTAATACCGGTTTTAGGATGACGGGAAAATGGCTCAATGTGTTGGTTTATAATATTTAAATATTTATTTGTGTAGAGGATACTTAATGTTAAAAGAAACAAAACAATTAAATAAAGTTAACAAAAAAGAATGCCAAAACCGGTTGGGTCAGGTTCGAATCTGCGACCCAGCCATTGTTATACAAGCGACCAACCAACTGAGCCAAGTTAACAAGTTGCTAACATCACAAAACCGAAATTGTATAAACACAAATATAAAGGAACATGCACCCTAGATTATCCGATTGGATGATCTGGTCCATGTTCGATCAAACAAAGTCGGGGATATTGATCTCCTGATAGATCGTGATCCCAATCTTACCTATTAATTGATTTATAACGACTGGTAAGATGGTGAAATCGATCAAGCGAGCAGTGGCCAAAAGTGGGTTAATTTAGGTGACGGGATGATAGTGTAAACTGAATTGAGTTTAGGGGAAACATTGGCGAAGGGGAGAAGAAGGTTTTTGTAAATTTAATTGATCCATAACGAAGGGTTTATATAGGATCACAAGTTAGGGTTTGTTTCGGCTTAGGGGGTGTTTGAGATTGCTTATTTTCACCAACTTATAACTTATAAATTTTTTGAAAAGTAATAAGGTGTTTGGGATTGCTAATATTGTGAGGGAAAAAGTTCTATAAGTTACACTTTTGTAACTTATTAACTTAATGAAAAATTATAAAGAGGTAAAATAAGGAATCCCAAACACCCCCTTAATATAGTTAATCTGATTAAATTACGGATGATTAACGCGTATTTGCTAAAACTGGATGTCGGTTAAGCGTTTATTCGGTGGAATATGCCAAATACCTAAATTAATCGATCATAAACGAGTGGGAATTGAAGGTTTGAATGATTTGGGGTGCGCCGGGTCTGGTTGGATCAATGGGTAGTCTGGTCGGACCGGTTAGAAAGGTTAGGGTTATTTTTGAATATAATATTATTTTATAATATCAGAATTTACATAACATGCCCTGGAGTTTATAGATGGAAACGAGAATGGGTTAAAGTTTGAGTTTGGGTGAAAATTGCAAATTCTTGTAAGTTTATATATTTAAACTATTAAATAATAAAACTAAAATAATTTAAATACTCAATAAATGCGTCGATTTTATTAAATGAGTGACCCGAACCCTTAAACGGGTCGGGTATAGTTACAAGAATACATAAATGAAAACCCGAAATGTTTAATGGGAATGGCTAAATCAGTTGGCCCATACAACATACCCATCGAGGTGTGGAAGTGTCTAGGAAAGGAAGGAGTAATGTGGTTAACCACTTTGTTTAATATTATCTTCAAATCAAGTAAGATGCCAGATCATTGGAGGAGTAGTGTCGTAGTCCCTATCTATAAGAACAAAGGAGATGCCCAATGTTGTGTGAATTACGAAGGTATAAAGCTACTAAGCCACACTATGAAGCTATGGGGAAGAGTTATCGAGGCTAGAATTAGACGGGAAACTCAAGTTACGATGAACCAATTTGGTTTCATGCCGGGGCGGTCCACTACCGAGGCAATACACATCCTAAGAAGACTGATGGAAAAGTAGAGGGAGAAGAAACTTGACCTGCAAATGGTGTTCATTGACTTGGAAAAGGCGTATGATAGTGTACCACGTCAATTGCTTTGTGAAAGCCTTGATAATAGAGGGGTTCTGAGGAAATACATAAAGAAAATTATGGATATGTATGCCAAGACTGCAACTAGTGTACGTTCGCCTGCGAGGGATACTGACTTTTTCCCTATGGAGGTAGGCCTTCATCAGGGGTCAGCTTTGAGCCCGTTTATTTTTGCAGTAGTCTTTTATGAGCTGTCAAAGTCAATTCAGGAGATGATACCGTGGTGTATGATGTTTGCAGACGATATTATGTTAGTGTCCGAGAGAAAACAAAACATGAACATGAGGCTAGAGGATTGGCGAGTAGCCTAGAGAGGAAAGGTTTAAGGATTAGTCGCGCTAAGACTGAGTATCTATATTGTGACTTTGGCGAGGGAAACAATAATGAGGAGGTCCAAATCACCATTGAAGACCAACCTATTCCTGAGGTAACGAAGTTAAAGTATCTGGGATCGTTTGTACCGAACGACGGGGAAATAGATAGTGGCCCACCGCGTGCAGGTAGGGTGGTGTAGATGGAAAGCAGCCACATGATTTTTGTGTGACAGGAGATCCCCAACTAAACTAAAGGGAAAGTTCTACAAGGTTGCAGTTAGACCTGCAATGCTATATGGAACAGATTGTTGGGCTATTAAGAAGACTCAGGAGCGTAAGATAGAGGTTACGGAGATGAGAATGCTAGGGTGGATGTGTGGGCACACAAGGTTGGACCATATAAGAAATGACGTTTTTCGGGAGAGACTACGGGTGACGAACATTTCAAATAAAATAAGAGAGGAGTGATTAAGATGGTTTGGACACGTGATGAGAAGACAGACGACAACTCCTGTTAGATTTGTACAAAACATTAATATAGAGGGACGAAGGGGTAGAGGTCGACCCAAAATTAGTTGTGTGAAATTTGTCATTTTTTATTCGTATTCGTATTTTTATTTATTTTGATTTAATATTAATTTCGTTGATTTATAGTTATTATTCGTTTACTTTATATTTGTTTGGTTCAAATAACGAAACTCTGGGATTTAAAGTTAATAAAACAATCAATCTCCGAACTGTGAGGGTATAATATACAAATAATCCAAAGATACAAAATTATATCAAGTTTATACATCATTTGAAAGTTCAAGGTTTATTGTGTAAATAAAGATTAAAAATTAATTTATATATATTTATAAAGTCTAGGGGTTTAAAATGTAAATATATTTAAAATGTAATATTATATTAAAAGAAAATTTACCCAACCCCACCAGCCCCCCCATATCACGTTTTTCCGGCGTCATGCCGGAATCCAGCAACCAAAACAACTCCGACCACTTTATTAAATCCCGTTAAACTCGTTCTTTGATCCAAATACTTAATATAACGCATTTCTCCACTAATTAGCACCTGTAATCAAGCTAATTAACTCGTATTAAGAAACTTTGATGGCCGATTATAATCCGGAACCGCCGGATATTATTCAAAACCAATAACGACGAATTAAACATTATACACTCCAATTACCACTATAAATAGAACCCTAACCTTCTTCTAAATTTGTTTACAACATCAATTTATACAAACAAACTCTCTATATTGCTTAATTGATTCATCAAAGTTAACTTCCGGTCAAACTCCGTTCACCACCATTCCGGCAACAAATCAAGTAAGTATTGTATACATTTGAATCGTGTTAAGCCACAAAATAAAACCCCAAAACTTTTTTAATCAAACATGGAACGAATCAAAAGAATTAGAAACCTAGGATTTTGGGGAAGAAGATGAAGTTGGACAAAGTTTATATATTTCTTTATGATATTATAACAACTTAACAGGATAGTCTAGTGGTTGGTTTTGGACTTCGATATTGTGAGGTCCGGGGTTCGTACCTGGGGCAGTGCGTTTTGTGTTTTAATTTTTTTAAAACCTTTTATTTATTAATTAAAAATCAAATAAAATTATTAAAAACTATATTAATTTAAATAAAATTCTTTTAAATTAAATAAAATTTTCTATAAACTATCTTTTTAGCTTTTCACCCAAAAATCAATCTTCCAAAACCCGAAAACGCTCGTTAAAACTCGTAAAATTAGTTATATATATAATATATATATATATATATATATATGTTTAATTTCAGGAGAAAAATGAGATTACTGTGAGAAGTCATATCAACCAATCAAAATTTTTCCTTTTATTTTTCCTTTTAATTAATTACAAGGGTAAAATGGTAAACACTCATATTTTTTTGTATTTGGAAATACTTTACTCGCATTAATTAAAGCCTAACAACCTACATCAATCATAATAATAACTTACACGTTATTAATATTAATCTACAAAGATCATACTATAATCTATATCGATCATAATAATAAACTACACATTATTCATATTAACCTACACATACCATAATATTAACCTACACTGATCATAATATTAACCTACACATTATTCATATTAACCTACATATTATTCACATTTTAGTCAAACGTGATTTTATAGGTAACAAAACTCTATTTACAACACATATACAAACGCAACTAAAAATTTCCCCACACAGATTAATTGTAACATACTTAAATTAATAATCCTTGTAAAAAGATTAAATTTGTATCTACACACTCTTACATTCCACCTACACACAATTAATTATATATAGGTTTGTATATTTTATACATAAAATATGAAATTTTATTATTATTTATATTATTAAGCTAAATTTGGGAAATTGTCAAATTAATTAATTAATTTTATTATGTTTGTTTAATTAAATTTAGTAGGTTACATAACAAAAATTTACCATTATATCCTTCATCATTAAAACTTTTCATATCAGTTTTTAATTTATTACACAATTGCCACTATAAATCTGGATCATTTATTTGACCAAATCAATGGTTCAAGATCACTTATCGCACTTCTCACAATAATCTCATTTCTCTCCTGAACCATCCCATATATATATGCATACATATACACACACATATATATATGTGTGTGTGTGTATTCTCGTTGTAATTTTATAATACATTAACCAATTCGTCCGTTCAAAATAATGTATACTGTTAACACCAAAATTATACGTAAACATCTTAATATTCAAACCTAGTATTAATCTCGTAAATGAGTTAATATATAATAATAAACTGTTAAAAAATTTCGTAAAGCTTAAATATTAAAATACCTTAAATTAATATAAGTATATATTTTAATAATAAAATATACAAACAATAAAACCAACTTTATAATCCCGTTAATTAGTTAGTAATTCTCATGTTTCTTATTTTAGTGTGCGAGATTCCATCGTTTGGTTTCATTTAACGCATTTTTAGTTTTTCTTTCCAAGTTATCTCCAATCTCAAATGTGAGTTTCTCACACCCTTTTTAACGCTTTTACATATTTTGGGGGTTACATATATATTGTATTCAAACCCATTTGCTTATTATTACAAACTACAATTCACATCATGGACTTGTGTGTTTACTTGTTACTTACTCAAATATTACAAAGATTAAGTGCATGGATTTCGTCGATAAGTATGATCATACGTCCCCTTTAGCACTCAGGATCGTGTTTTGAGTGGAAAAGGGACCTCGATTCGAGTACATTGGTGCGCAATCCTAACTAGAAAGGACATTCAGTTATTCTTTACACTCAGGACCTTGATTCGAGTGTAAAGAACCCTTATTTGCTTTTCACAAGTTTTCATGTAATTGTACGGTTTTTATGTAATATTTAAACTGTGCGAACTCAACAACTATTAAGTTAGTTGACATATATATATATATATATATATATATATATATATATATATATATATATATATATATATATATATATATAGGTAGGGTTAACGTAAAAAACAATAGTTTTGTGAGAAGCATAAGAATAGATCTTGGCCCTTGGATCTAGGATCTAGTGGTTGAGATTAGTAGTTTCTAAATATTGTATAGTTTCCTATTTACTTGACATAGTGCCCTATTTTTGTGGTGTGCTAGATTTTAAAGCCTTCTCACACTTCTCACAAAACAATTGTTTTTTTATTTGAACCCTTTATATATATATATATATATATATATATATATATATATATATATGTATGTATGTATGTATGTTACAGGTACAACTATTAGAATATGAAACGGGAGAAGACACTAGACTTAGGTTATTTTAAATAAGTGTTTGAAATGTTTCATTTTTTTATATTTTCTTTATTTGGAACAACTTTTGTACTTGATGCATTTGAATGAATTAATGATAATATTGTCACTTAATAGTGTCACATGTGTTTTGAACAATCTGTACGTTACACTCAGGCGTTTCCGCTTTTGCTGGGGTGTTACAACTTGGGATGCGAGGAATATTCATGATTTGATAGACCTGCACCTCTCAGAGGACATGGTTGAGGATACAAATTCGTGGAGACGTATGATTAAGGTAAAGGACTTCTAGGAGCAACATATAGTTTTTCGCTAAATACGTTCCTTAGGTGGTTCATTCTAGGAATAATGTATAGTTTCATATATTATTGTAATCTTCTTAAATTAAGAGTGTATTTTAATTTAGTATTATGACCACTAATATTATTATTACCTATTATTTTATCTTTTTACCTATATATATAACCATATACATATATCTTGAGCTGGGGTCTTTCTGAAAGCAACCCCTCTATTCTTCGGGATAGAGGTACGGTTCGCCTACATCCCACCTTTATCAGACGCTGCTAATAGCTATGCTATTAATAACATTTTACTGGGTATGATTGATTGATTGACTAATTGATTTTTAGCTATTTTTTTAGTTTAAGTTTATATGATAATGTTATTTGTAATGTTTTAAGTTTAAATTTAGTTATAACTAATGGATTCCCCCGCGCTTTGCAGCGGGCATTTGTTTGGTATCAGCTTGATTCAAAACATAGATTAAAAAACATGTTGCAGGGTATATTTTAAAATCACGTAAAGTTTACATTGTTGTATTATACTAATAATAAAACACATGGGGCCAAACATGAAATTTTTATATAATAATAGGCTAAAGTTTAAAAGCATCAAAATTTATTATACAAATTCATTAATGAGTGTTTAAAGAAAATGCCTAACAAAATAAAAAAAACTACAAAGATACCATGGCCTGTAGCAATTGAGATTACAATAACATATAGTATAATTTTTAAGATATTATCAAAGACAATTGAAAAGGAATAAATATAATTTGATACTAACAAAGAGGTATACCTCGTATGGCTGAGAACATTCCTTTTCATGAAAAGTAAAAAAATGTGTGAGAGCTAAATATTACTTTTTAATATATATATAATATTTGAATATTATATAAATTAAAAAAATTAAAATGGAGAATGGTGAAGAATGATGGAGGGTAGTTTATTTTTTTTGATTGAAGGGTGATGTTGAATTATGGGGGGAAAACTGACATGACGAATGAATGGAATGGTGTTGAGGGGGTGTATACCATATACCCCTTAGCCTAATTAATTGACATATCTGTTCTCCCTGTGATCTCGTTTGGTTCATGGATTTCAATGGAATTGAAATTGGAATCTAAAAACTTTCCATCATAAAAAGTATTTGAGTTAGACTGTAAGGTGTGGTCCTCGATTTACCGATGAAAAGATGTACGTGGCAGGCGGTGCCGGCGGTGAACACCATCCCGCTCATATCGGTGCCGTCGGCGGTGATTTTTTGTTGGTGAAATCACCGATAATCCTGCCGCCACGTTTGACAATTTTTCAAACCAAAAACATTATTTTACTGAATATAATATACACGGTTAACTTTTTCTCTTCAGAATTCATATTACAACTTGCAAAGAATGGCAGATAAAATGCACATGTCACACACACAGAGAAGAGAGATGATGGTGAAAGGGTTGGGGAAGGTGGGTGTTTGGGGAATTGGGTTATTAGTATTTAATATTATATATATATTTTTTTTTGAACAGCTAAATTTTTATTTTTTATGTACACTATGGGTATTGAATCCAAGACCTTCCCTTTCACACCTATACCACCTTACCACCCAACAAAGTGGGAATGGCATTTTTGGAACGGATTTAATATTATATTTATTTAATTTTTAGTTTTAGTTTTAGTTATATTAAAATGAATGTAATTTTTTTATTAGTTATATTCCTTTACGTGAATGTGATTTTGTTTTCATTTAATTATATTAATTTAAATGAAAGTAATTTTATTTATATCTTGTTTACAATTTTAGTTGTATTAACTTAAAGTTATATAAAAATTATTATTTTATTTGAAAATACAGGGAAGTGGTGAATTGGTGACAATTTCCTTGTTATTGTATAAGAGAATGGATTGAAATGGTATATGATGTGACGCTGACGTGTCACTGTAAAGTAATAAGTAAAATGGCATCCACACTTTATAGCCTTAAGTGCCATTTTAATACCCGTGGTTTGGTCAACAACGCAACTTCAGTACCTATTTTTTATTTTGTGCAAATGGCTACCTCAGTTTCAAAAAACTTGCAATTTTAATACTTTTTTTTCTAACCACGTCTATTTTTTACGTTAAGTCAGAGAAAATTTGGCAACTTAATTATTTATTTGTTTTTTTTCTTTTCTTTTAAACGCTTATATTTTGTAAACCTCAAATCCACAATCATAACATCAAAATCTAAATCCTAAATCCCCAAATCCTTTCTCCATACCATCAAAGGGTTTGAATTTATACGATATTTGGGGATTTAGGATTTTGATTTTGATGTTTTAATTTGGGGATTTAGGGTTTACAAGCTATAAGTGTTTAAAAGAAAAGAAAAAACAAAGAAAATAACGAAGTTATCAAATTATTATTGACTTAACGGAAAAAATAAAGGGGATAAAAAAAAGTACTGAAAATACAAGTTTTTTGAAATTAGGGTAGCCATTTACATAAAATAAAGAGTATGTACTTTAGTTACGTTGTTAACCAAACTACAGGTACCAAAA
Source organism: Bidens hawaiensis (assembly GCF_021521415.1). NCBI lineage: Eukaryota > Viridiplantae > Streptophyta > Magnoliopsida > Asterales > Asteraceae > Bidens > Bidens hawaiensis. The sequence goes on from NW_027491482.1 coordinate 757,167, forward strand.
TAACACTTAACTTAAAGTATTTGGTTGCTTTACGTAGGAATTGGATTTGGAAAATGTTCCTTCAAATTCCATTGATTGATGGAATTCAAAAATCCGACCATGCATTGAAAGAATTATTCCATTGGAATGTTGAATGATTACCAAATAACCCATTCTTCAATATTTTACTAACCCAATTTAATAATTAAATCCACGGTTGAACATGAACGTTAAAAAAATTAAAATCATTCATATGCTGTTAATCGTTGTGAACATGAAAAATGAAATAATTTTCTTTTTTCTTTTTTATAATGATTAAATAAAGTTCCCTACACCGTAAGTAGTCTGTAACCATCACTATTGAACGAACAAACAATGAGATTGAAGCATGAATGATCAAATTGAATGAAAAAAAAAACTCACCAATGAGCGGTAACTATTAAATGACCATTTAGAATGATATATGAATTCAGTATATGTTTGCGGTCGACAATTGCAAGTACTTGAAGGGTGGTGTACTGAGGGATGACAATGAAACCCGAACCCGATGAGGAAACCCGAAACCCGACATAATTGGTGTTGGGTCATAAATTGGTTAGACTGACGCATATCAAAAGGCCACGACATGATCAAGACTAAAGTGAAATAAGCGAAGACGAGTTGAATAATTGCATTATGGTTGTGATGGGGTAATACCGAAATCCATAGGGATTTCGGTTGGGCTTGGGCTTGGGCTTTGTTGGGCTAAGTTGTTTTGGTTTCCCTATATATAGATAACATGTATAGGGTTTATGGCTGGCTGTTCACATTAATAGAAACTGTAAATCAGTAGTAGCCACCATCAGGAGAGCAAACTCATGTACCAGACGATTTGTTAATATAATCGTTGCATTTGAAGTATTATTGTGTTCATCATATTTATATTGTTCTTCTGTTCTCTTTCTTGAATCACCACGGTGTTAGGATTCCGCACTAACATCGTGTTTGGGTTGATATCATATTGCATAGATCTGGTTTTGGACTTACAATTGGTATCAGAGCCTTTTGAACCTTTCAAGGCTCGATTTGATATCAACATATTCAAGATCTCGTTTTGCTTGGTGGCTTTGGTGAGTTTTCCGGCGAGAAGGTCATCGGAGAAGAAGAGAGAATCTGGTTTAGTCAAAGATTATCATATCTTTGAAAATAATTTAAATCCCACTGATTTAGGAATTCAGTTGTTACCAAAATTAACTGGTCAAACGTGATCTCTGGTGTTCATGGCTTGATTTGGGAGATTTCGGTCATAAACAAGTGTTCTCGGGTTCATTTGAAAGTTTTCGGCCATTTTCAAGAGTTTTTGGTCACTATTAGTTCTCAAATTTCAACTGTTTTCGGTTACAAATTGATTTCGATCATCTGAGTTTTCGGCCAACAGTGTTCTCGGTCAACTGTGTACTCGGTCAAAGCTTGTTCTCGGTCAACAAAGTGTTCTCGGCCAAACACAATTCTCGGCCAAATCAAACAGAGTTCTCGGTCAAACAGAGATCTCGGTCAAGGGTTCTCGGTAAAAAAAAAAGTAATTTGGCGGGAAAAATTTTCTTAAACGAAAATTTCCCTTATTACTCCTTATAAGCGAGACTTCACTCCGGAAAATATTGGCGAAAACATTTATTTTCGGTATATTTTTGGCGGGAAATTCGGAAAAATTTGTCTTGAACAAAATTTTTCCTAGATGCTTCCTTTGAGTGGGACATCTTTCTTGAGAATTTTGGCGACCATATTTTTTTCGGAAAATTTTGGCGGAAAAATCATATTAATTTCTTTAATTACTCAATGGATTCTCCATAACCATCTCAATGTTTGAAAGTACTCTTAATCAGTCTGCTCCCTCACAAGTAGCATTTCAGAGTTTGTCTACAGAGGTAAGTTTTCAATCATGTTCTCAAGATTGCTTTGATAAAATAAATTTATATAAGCTCCATAATAATAACTTGATTAGAGACATGGAAAGAGTAAAATCTAAAAACTTTAAACTTAAGAAAAATGAAAAAGTTTTCCTAGACAAAATAGAAGCATAGAAAAAGGACATCTCTAAGCTTAAGTCTGATTTCAGTATAAAAAGTTTTCACCACCTAGATGCCAAACAGGAAATCGCTGAACTAATTGCTAAACTGGAAGCCCCCAAGTTAGAAATTCTGAATCTAACTAGTAAATTTGCAAGGGCTGAACTTGATTTCAAAAAATTCAAGGGTTCTAGTAAAGTAGTCAATTCAATGATTGAAAATCAATTATGGTGGAAAGAGAATGAGGGTGAGGGTATAGGATATAGTTAGGTACCCCCACCATACAATGACAACTATACTAGTCTCCCTCTTACCAAAGAGCAGGAAGAAAAGGTAAAAGATATGAAGTATGGTAAACAGGTTCAATATGAAATTGTTGGATCAGGATCCCTAAAGGAAATCAAGCCTGTTTTTAAATGTGTGAACAATTTTGATGCTTCTACTTCATGTGCAGATATAGTAAATGATGTTTCTTCTGATAGTAAAGGGGTTCAGGTTAGTGAAAATGAATCTTATTCTAACGTGTCATTGAACTTAGAAGACACCACAACACAAAGTTGTACTAATAATAATACACAGAGTTTGGCAACAAAGGGAAGACACCTAAGAAATCAGCACAACAAGGACAGTCTCGTCCTTATAGATCCTCCGGATCTCCATGTGTTGATAAATAATTGGGTTCTATTTATATTAACATGCAAACATGTTACCACTGTGGCACGCCAGGACATATAGCCAGAAATTGTGTTCATCGTCTATATGTTCCCTATTACAAGCAAAATCAGAAGGCTGCACCAAGGGGCAAGAAGAATGAAAAAATCTTTCCTAAGAAGGAATTCCAACATGAGGCAAGTGCTTCCATTGACATTAGAGGAAGGATGAAGGCATGTTTCGCCTGCAGGCATTTGGCAAAGGAATGTCACTACCGTGCTGTCAATAGACAAGCTTCTCAACTGAAAGGTAGCAGGTTTCAACCGAATCAAGTGGTTAAACAAAATGCTCATTTTACAAAACCACGAGTATCTGTACAACGGGTCAGAGATACTCAAGGATTCAAAGTTAATATGACAGGTTTGCACTCAAATGATTTAGAAACTGTTAAAAGAAAAATAAATTTTCAGAAGTCAAAGAGTGTTGAAAGTCCTAAGAATTCGAATTCGAATTCGAATTGCTCCACTCCAAAGTCTGTTCTATCAAATTTCACTAAACCAAGACAGACTTGGAAACTTAAAACTCAGCAAACGGAATCTGTATTAACAAATGATTCTGTTAAAGATGGGAAAGATATGAGTTGGCAAGAGGTCATGTTGGGCCAAGTTTATGTGGTTTGTACTTAATAGAGTGTTAACGGTCTTGGGTGCGGGTTCTATGTAAACCGAGAACACACTTGTGTTCTCGGTGGGCTTTTGTATGTTTTGGGCCAGTGTTGGTTTCCCTATATATAGATCATATGGTGTATAGTGTTAAGGCTGTTAGTCTTTACTAGTTGTTCATTCACTATCACGGTATTGTAAGTGCTTAAGCACCCGACGTATTTGATAATATACGTGTGTTTTGAAGCAATCATGTGTCACCATCTTGTGTTAACTCATGTTCTTGAATCACCAAGTATAGGTATTCCGCACCTACACTTGTTATATTGATATCATAATTGTAGTGATCCAGATTCGGGACTTACAATTGGTATCAGAGCCTTACACCTTATTCAGGCTCGTTATTGTGATATCAAAGATTCGAGAATAGCTTATACGGTGATCTTTTTGTTTTTCCGGTGAGTGTGTGATCGGAGAAGAAGAATAGGCGATATTTTGGCCAAAGATTGACTTTTCTTTGGAAACAGTTTGAATCCCACTAAAATAGGGATTAACTTGTTGCCAAAATCCACTGGTCAAACCTTTTCTCGGTGTTCTCGGCTTAAAAACATAGTTCTCAGCGAAGAAATTGAGATCTCGGTTGTCTTTGATCTCTGTCACACTTTGTTTTCGGCCACTGGTTGTTTTCGGTCAAGCAGTTCTCGGCTTATTCTGGTTCTCGGTGGTATTTTGTTCTCCGCCAAGAGTGGTTCTCAGACAGTTTTTGGTCAGTTCTTGGGTTCTCGGTCAAAGATTGGTGGTTCTCGGTCAAGGTTGGTCAACGCTCAAAGTTTTTGGTCAACGCTCGGTCAACCTCAGTGTTCTCGGTCAAACTGTTTCAACGCAGTCTCGGCCCAGTCTGTTGCTTTGGGCCTGTTATTCTTGGACTTGGACCACCTTACTGGACTTAAATTTAATTGGACTTAAGTACAATATTCAATCAGTTTTAAAATGGCTCAGTTAACTAATGGTAGCAATTCCACCAACTCGTCACTTCATCAAGAACTTGATTCCATCATGGGCACTGCTACTCGTATACCCCGCTTGTTGTCCCATGAGGGGTTTAGTGAATGGAAATTTCGTTTTGAACACTATGCCAAGATGAAAGATTCAAAAGTTTGGAAAAGTATTGTAAGGGGACCTCAAAGGATCACCTATCAAAAGGATGGTTCTGATGAGGTTCTTATGAAACCGGTTGTTCAATATGTTGATGATGACTTTGCTAAAGTTAAAGAAGATGAGAGAGCTCTCTCCACTCTAACCATGGCACTCTCACCTGAGATTGCCCTTCAGTTTAGAGAACTTCAGTCTGCTAAAGAGTTGTGGGCTGCACTGATAGAGGTTTATGAGGGAAATGAAGACATGGAGAGAAGCCGTCAAGATCTGCTAAGACAAAAGTTTAGCATGTTAAATCATGTTTTGGGAGAGACATTGGAATCTCAACTTCAAAGATTCATATCTCTTGTGACTGAAATGAGAACTGCAGGAATTTATTTGCAAACCTCGAAAATAAACAATAAGTTGGTCAATTCTCTGCCGAAAAATTGGGACATGCACGTTGCAGTTATCAAAAAGACAAAGGATCTCAACAGAATGGGCATGATTGAAATGATAGCCACTATTAAAGCCTGTGATATGGATGATAAACAACGGAAAATAAATCATGCTAGTTCTTACAGTCTCACTGGATACAACATTGCTTCCAACAATGCTCTTATGTCTCAATGCTTCTCATTATTCAAGCCTACTCAACAACCACCTCAAGGAAACTTTCAAATGTTCTCATCAACCTTAGGTCAATCATCATAATCAAATTCGCCTAAACCAGCCACATCATTATTCACCAAGTCTGGCCAGTCCTCAAATGACTCTGGTAAAACTATTCCCAGTCAAAACTTCAGCCAGATTCCCACCATACCTAAAGAAACTCAAGAGAATATTGCTTTAATGGCCTGATTTTAGAATTTTTATCATGCTTTTTTGTAGGTCCCCCCGGGGCGTCGCCGATCGATACGAGATCCGCACGAGGTCTAGGAGTGCGGAATCCTCCTAGACTCGTTTATAGGTGTATAGACGAAGAACACAAACACGTACACGATCAAATACACAAACAAATACAAGAATGGATAATCAAATCTGCAGATTCATATAATAATAAAACACGTTACATACCGTAACATAAACAGAAAACACGACTGACCCGAGGTGAGCTCTACCTCGGGTCGTCTCACACGACACTAGTCTCTTACTCTCTCTCAATAAACAAGCTGCTCAAACACACACCGATTTCTTGATTCCTAAAACTAAACAAGACACAACTATATATAGACAAACATTCACGGGCCTGGGCTTCAGTAGGCGAAGTTGTGCTAACTTCGCCGTTGGCGAAGTTGTGATAACTTCGCCTAAGGCAGAAGTTGTTACAACTTCGCCGTTGGCGAAGTTGTTCTAACTTCGCCTAAGGCGAAGTTGTGATAACTTCGCCTGTGGCGTTCCGCTGGTCAGAATTGCATAGCGACGGTCACAAAATGCACCAACAGTCTCCCCTTTGACCGTTGCTCTCAATTCTAACAAACACGAAAGATCATCTGTTACAAAACATGCACCAACAGACTCCCTCTTAACTGATGATCTTCTGTTTGCAGTCAACCAGCCGTGTCTGAAACTGTCCTGTAGCTTCACAAATCTACCAATCACCCAGCGTCTTCCATATCAGATCTCCCCTTCAGTGTAAGCTTCTCCGACTATAACGATTGAGGTCTTTGTAATGCATGCATCCTCGTGCCAATAGATCATCTCAACCAATCACGTGAGTCCATCTGACTTCACCAACACATGAAGTTGGGCTTCCTCCACAACTTCACCAACTCGTCGGCATACGATAAGGATTAATCTTCAACTACTCAACATCAAGTGATCAATTTCATCACAAAACCACCCTGACAGAATCTAACACACGACCATTAAAAAATCTGAAGCATCTTCAATCACCAGGGATAACGATCAGGAACATAAACACTTTAATTCCCGGTTAAATCCAACTTGTTCCAGAATCTTCACTCTAATAAATAAGCATCACGTTTCAGGATCCAATTCTCGAACGCCTTGAAAATAACATAAAAAATATGCTCTGACCGCAATCCAGTAATGACGAAAAACCTTCAGTTCAATTTGACTTTCTTCGGTTGGTCACCACGAACAACAACAATTTCCTTTCCCACAAACACCCGAATATGTGTCAATATCCAGTTACAAACAATAACCCATTCACAACCTCAACTCCAAATCAGAGTTGACACGTATTTGTTCACACGTAAAACCAAAAGATAACAAGATCACTCGTTGATGGAACAACATCTTCGGTCTCACAATAATCGTGTACACCTGGCCATACAGACGAAAACTCCAAACAAATTTTTTTTTTTTTTTTTTTTTTTTTTTTTTTTTTTTTTAACTTCACCTGGCTGCTAACTTCACCTGGCCATAACTTCGCCTGGCTGCTAACTTCGCCTGGCCATAACTTCGCCTGGCCTGTTCATAACTTCGCCTGTTCATAACTTCGCCTGGCTATAACTTCGCCGAGAAGTCAACTTCGCCTAAAGTCAACTTCTACTGTTCATAACTTCGCCAGACCTTATATCTTCGCTGAAACCCTACGAACAGTGACGGCAACTTCGCCTGATGAACAATAACTTCGCCTGAAGAACTGTTCGGCCAGAAACGCACAGAAACGTGCCAGAAACACCAAAACGCAGATCTCGAACCATAGCGTAAGAGCCTAAGGCTCTGATACCACATGTAGGTCCCCCCGGGGCGTCGCCGATCGATACGAGATCCGCACGAGGTCTAGGAGTGCGGAATCCTCCTAGACTCGTTTATAGGTGTATAGACGAAGAACACAAACACGTACACGATCAAATACACAAACAAATACAAGAATGGATAATCAAATCTGCAGATTCATATAATAATAAAACACGTTACATACCGTAACATAAACAGAAAACACGACTGACCCGAGGTGAGCTCTACCTCGGGTCGTCTCACACGACACTAGTCTCTTACTCTCTCTCAATAAACAAGCTGCTCAAACACACACCGATTTCTTGATTCCTAAAACTAAACAAGACACAACTATATATAGACAAACATTCACGGGCCTGGGCTTCAGTAGGCGAAGTTGTGCTAACTTCGCCGTTGGCGAAGTTGTGATAACTTCGCCTAAGGCAGAAGTTGTTACAACTTCGCCGTTGGCGAAGTTGTTCTAACTTCGCCTAAGGCGAAGTTGTGATAACTTCGCCTGTGGCGTTCCGCTGGTCAGAATTGCATAGCGACGGTCACAAAATGCACCAACATTTTTTGGTCGGAGACTTGGTTCAACCGGTGGTTACTGCTGAACTAGATCAAATTCATCCCGATGATGTTGAAGAAATGAACATCTCGTGGCAAATTGCCACGGCAGTTTTCGTGCAAAGAAGTTTACTAAGAGGACGGGTAGAAATAACTAGAACATGCCAAATAATCATAAGGTGGGTTTTAACAAAGAGACTCTCAGGTGCTACAATTGTCACGAGCCGGGTCATTTTGCTCGTGAATGCACTAATCCAGCTAATGATGGGAATACGGAAGGAGCCTTGGTTCCCGTTGGGAATGCTCGGGGTGAAGCTGGAGGTAGTTCGGGTAATGGTGAAAGAGGCATGGTTACTCAAACGTTCTCGTGGGAAGGTCAGATGGCTGCTCTTAACATTGGAAATCAAGCTGCAAATGTCTCAACAGTTGAAGACTCTGAAGAGGAAAACACTGCCGAGGAGAAGGTCAAGGAGCTCCAGTTTGCATACATGGCTTTCACCTCTCCGGATTCATCTGAGGTACGTTTTCAACCATGTTCTTTAAATTGTGGTGAGAAAATAGAAATGTATAAGCTTCATAATGATAGCCTAAGTAGAGATATGGAAAGAATAAAATCAGAAAATTTTAGACTAAGAATGAAAAGGGTTTTCTAGACAAAATAGAAGCTCAGAACAAGGATATTAAAAAACTTAAGTCTAATCTTATTATAAAAGGCTGTCATTATCTAGATGCTAGACAAGAAATTGCTGAGTTAACTGCTCAACTGGAAGCTTCCAAGTTAGAAATCTTAAATCTAACTAATAAGTTTGAAAGGGCTGAACTTGATTTTAGAAAATTCGATGTTTCCAGTAATGTAGTTAACTCAATGATTGAGAATCAACTGTGGTGGAAAGATAATGAAGGGGAGGGAATAGGATACAATCAATTTCTCCCACCTTTCAGTAAAAATTATGTCCCTACTCCTGTCACCAAATAACAGGAGGAAAAGAAAAAGACATGAAGTATGGCAAACAAGACAAAGGTAGTGAGACCAGATCTGCGAGTGCTGGTCCGTCCACCTCAAATATGAACGATTCTACTGTATTTACTTCATGTGCAGAAAAAGTAATTGTGAAGGAGTGGACTGATGAGGATGACGACCCCAACTTTTATTTTGATAATAATTTTGTTTCAAATGTTTCTTTAGAACTTCCTGTTTTGAATTATGTTATTCCGATTGTTTGTGTGGCTCTATTTTAAAGGGCAAGGATACTTGTGTGGTTGATTCGGTTGAAACTTTAAACTCTAAAAATGTGGTTTCTAATAACACTAAAATTTCAAAAAATTCAAAAACATCAGAAAAATATGTTGCACCTAAGTTTGTTAAGGAGGGATGCTCTAATGACAAACAAGGTGATAAGTTCAAAAATGGGAACATGAATTCTCGTAAATCTAAGCAGACTGGTCCACACAACCAGCCCAGACAAGGAGTTGCCCAAAATGAATTTTTCATAACGTCAGACATGTTTTAACTGTGGTACTCCTGGTTATATTGCCAGAAATTGTCCACATCGTCCGTACATTCCTTACTACGGATTTTATCAAAGAATATGCCATATGTGCCCCATAATGCGTACAGACAAGGATTCAGGCATTATCCAGCTAGTTCCTTTGACGACGACTGGAATCGAAACAAATCTGGTAGGTTTAGTTCTCATCAAACCAAACCTAACATGTCCAAAAGAATGGTCAGAAAAGTTGTCTCAAATTCAAATTCTAATACAAACACTAAGACTAAACCCAAACAGGAGAAAACGGCGGATTCGTTTCCTCCCATGTCCAAATCACTGGAGTTTACGATAACCATTCGTACATATAACTCTAAGTCACACAGACATAGATGGTTGCCTAAATATCCGGCGAAAGCTTCAACAAAATATATTTTTGATGATCAAAAGGATATGTCATGGCAATCCGTGACAACTGTAGACGAATCAGAGTCACCCAGTGTAAGTATGGACTGGGTACCAAAAACTAACTAATCCCGCATTTGTGCAGGGACAACTATGGAGGAATATCATCAGACCTTGGTATGTTGATAGTGGCTGTTCCAGGCACATGACAGGGGACATTACCCAGCTACACGACATTCAAACATTTAATGGTGGGTACGTGTCTTTTGCGGGAGGAGAGAAAGGAAAGATCACTCAAAAGGGTACTGTAAGTAACGGTGTTTTAAAATATGAAAATGTTAATTTTGTTCCAGAATTGATGCATAGTCTTTTGAGCGTGTCACAAATTTGTGACAAAGATTTTTCAACTCATTGTACCAAAAAGGAGTGCTTAATTCTGAAACCTGGTATAATTATACCAGAAGACTGGATTCTTGTTCGATCACAACGAAAAGATAATGCGTATGTGATTGACATGAACAAAAATGTTTCTGACGAAATAACTTGCTTATTTTCAAAAGTGTCAGAACATAATGCAATGCTTTGGCATCGTCGACTTGGTCACGCTAATACTAAAAACCTGAATCGTCTTGCTAAAAATGATCTGTTGCGTGGCTTACCAATCAAAGATTTTGTAACTGTTGAAAAGTGTGTGGCTTGTGCTTTGGGTAAACATCATCGAAAATCGCATAAGCCTAGGTTAATTATTACCATCTCGTCAGTTTTTCAGTTACTTCATATGGACCTCTTTGGGCCGGTTCATGTCTTAAGTTTATCTCGTAGCTCTTATTGTCTTGTTATTACTGATGACTACTCACGTTTTACATGGGTATTTTTCTTGTTAAATAAGAGTGAAACTGCAGATCTGATCAAGAATTTTGTGGTGTTAATGGAGAATCAACTGAACCTAAAGCTGAAAGGAATCCGTTGTGATAATGGAATGGAATTCAAGAACGCAGTTAGGGCTGGCATATCGTGTATACCCGTAAACGATAAGACACAAACACGAAATGTGTATACCCGTACACGACACGAAAACTTATCGTGTACAAGTAACCCAAACACGAACACGAACCTGCTACTACCTGGTATACACGATAATACACGATAATACATGATATTGCTGTTTAGAAACACATATTTGACAATCTTTATACTGGAATGATGGCCGAAGAGGGATGATGGACGGAACTAGCGATGGAGAGAGATATGGCCGGCGAAGGGTGATGGCCGGAGAAAGATATAGCCGGCAATAAGAGAATGGCCGGCGACGGGAGGAAGGAGATGGATGGGAGGACGGATGATGACTTGATGAGAGGTGACGGTTGGGATATAATATGGATGATGACGGGATGGTTGTAAGAATAATAGGGTTAGGGATAATTGGATAAAATATAATTATATGGATTATATATATGTATATTTAATTTTAAAACTAACCAGGTATTAACAGGTACCTAACACGTAAACAGGTATTCTACCTGTTTAGACACGAAAATTAACAGGTAATTTCATGTATACTTGTTTAGTACACGAAACCTGTTAAGGCCTTACCTGTTACCTTTTAAAGTCGTGTAGGTACGCGTCGTGTATTCGTGTCTCGTGTATAAATTGTCAGTCCTAAACGCAGTTTTGAATCATTTTTGCTCAGAAAAGGGGGTGCTTCGTCAGTACAACGCTCCACGGACGCCTCAACAAAATGGTGTCGCTGAAAGAAGAAACAGAACTTTAATCGAGGCAGCAAGAACGATGTTATTCGACTCTAAACTGCCACTGTTTTTCTAGGAAGAAGCCATTAATACGGCCTGTTATGTTCAGAATTGGGTGATAATCAACAAGTCCAAGATGAAGACTCCGTATGATATTGTTTATGGTCATAAAGCCACGGTCGCACATTTCAGAGCTTTCGGGTGTCCGTGTACCTTACTAAATCTAGAAACCACTCTAAAGTTTGGAGCCGCGACAGATGAGTGTTACTTCGTTGTATATGCGGGAAATATAGCATATAGAGTCTACAACAAGTCAACCAAGCAGATTCTAGGGTCTTATGAAGTTCGTTGGTTAGAAGAAAATGAGACTGACGCCCGTGTTGGTCCCGATTGTTTATTCGACTACAATGAACTCGTCAAGCCTTTCAATGTATTTCCAGTCATCAAAACAGACTCTCAAGGTGGTCCCACAGTGGAAGTTACAAAAGATAGTTCACATGCACTGTCTCATATATCTCTGTTACTGGATGATGATGCTGCTGAGTTAAGCAGTGTTTCGACCACAACTGATAATCAGCCCAAACAATCTTCAGAGACCGATTGTTCACCAAACTCGTCTAAGGATGCTGCAAATGTTGAGGGGGAGAGTTCCATTCGTCAGATATTCGGGAGCACACTTTTTCCCGATGCCATTCCAGACGAATACGTTGCCGGAACTTCGTACTCTCACAGAAAAGGGTAACGAATTACCCTTGATTCGTATAGCCAGTTCGTTAGAAGAAGATAACGAATTAAATGGACCAATTCATTACCTGGACTGGTTCGCTATGGACTGATTCGTTATGAGTCCAGTTCGTTAGAGGGTTCAGTTCGTTTAATAACCAGTTCGTATGACACCCGATTCGTTAAGAATAATGTAACGAATTAGAAGTTTAACATAATGACAAGAACAGACCTGGACTTAGAAAAAGAATGAGTTAATTACAAAGAAGCCCTCGGACTTTAAAGTTAGCTAATTAAATAATGAGTTAAAATTTTAATGGAAAATGTGTTAAGACATTTAATGGAAATAAAATTTTTCCAAGCTGACCTGGCAGCTCGACCCCAGCTAAGGGCTCTGCCCCTTGGAACCAGCTAGGGGCTGCCGCCTCTAGACCCCGCTGCCAAGGGCGCTGCCACTGGACCCCCATTCGTTGTGGGTTATATAAAGATAGAAATACGATACGCGTAGTAATAGTTCATTGATACATGTAAATATTATACAGTTTGCCGTACACAGCTCAAGAATGGAATAACTATTAACGATGAACGTAACTGCATTCAGGTGAGTTTCTAGCCCTATTCCTTGTTATGTTTTTCGGGGTTGTGTGCATACCTGATGTCATTTGTTAATACACTTATCCTAAGTGATAAGTGTATTCCATATATGTATTATGTGAAATGTATGAATGATTTATTGTCGGTACATGAACGATCTTCGGATATTGCATGTACTGCCAGGTAATGGTTTGATGCTATATGTATGTTGTAAGATGAAGAATGCATGATTTATGTACGTGTGAGACTTACGATTATGTATATAGAAAAGTATGCTATGGAGGTATGGAAGAAAGGGCGACCGGAACCTAATAATATCTGAGGATGGAGGGTGACCAGACTCTAATAATATCCGAGGATGGAGGGTACCGGACCCTAATAATATCCGAGGATGGAGGGTGACCGGACCCTAATAATATCCGAGGATGGAGGGTACCAGACCCTAATAATACCCGATGTATGTAGGGCGAATGTTCTTTATAATGTAAGGTTAGTTATAGATGTATATGGAGGAATGATGGACATGTTAAGTATGTAATGCGTACCTACGTGCACGTATATGTGTATGTAAAGTAAGTTATGTGATTAACTAGAACTCTCTCAGCGTAGCTGACTTTTAGTATGCACCCATGAAAATAGGTTGAGGCAGCTCGCGTGATTGAAGACACATGGCATGCAATCGAAGATACTGGCATCTCGAAGAAACGTGATGTTTTGAAGACTATGTTTTGTTTTAAATGACTATGAATGTTTTATAAGACAAGATTTGAAGGTTATGTAAAATGTTATGGTTGAAGTTTTAAATTCCGCGTAAAGTTATAATTAACTCTGATATTTAGAACTGTGTTTATGAGTAAATCCAACGTCCAATGTAGGGCACCGGTAACGGGGCCTTACAAGTTGGTAACAGAGCAAAGTTCGAGAGATTTGAGCATCCTAAACGCTTAGACTCGAACAGAGAATGGGATTTAGATGGGAAAGAAAGAAGATGCCAGTTCAAGATAGCCATGTGTCACTCAAGAAAGCTCAGTAAAGGTCAAGTGTATGATTTAATATGTATGTTAATGTTAGCTTAATTGTTATAGAAAGGATATGTGAATGTTAGGGATAAGATTAAATAATTGCTTGTTTCATTAACTGTTTAGAGTAGAACCAACACAAATAGACTCATAAGAGGAAGTGTATAGGACACGGAAAGTAACGTGATTAGCTAATCACAGCTGGCCACTGTTATTACCTGTTAGCCTTACTATACTTGTACTAAATAGGTGCTTGATTGATGACGTTTGTGTTTTCCTTTCCAGAATACGATGGCTGAATCTAGGGCAGTTGTTGGAACAGGAGGCCGCATTGGACGTCGTGGCCGGCCTCGTCGTGTCCAACAACCTTCGGTAGAAACAGCTTCCAACACCGGAGCTGAAGGAAGCACAGTTGGAAGAAACCCTGACAACAATGAAGGGGTTCAACTAGATCCCTTAATCCAAGCAGTAGCTACGGCTGTGAAAAACATGAATCCGGAGGGGTCTGCTGGAGGCCGTGAAAGAACATCTGAAGGAGCGGGAGGAGGTGGTAGGAAAGACGGTGAATGAGAAAGAGAGGCCTCGAGTGAGGTTAAGTATGTGAAGGTCGATGACAAGAAAAGGGCCGAGATGGGTGCAACTATAAGTCCTTTAAAGGCTGTGACCCGCCGAAGCTAATTGGGTTGGGAGACGCAATCGCTACCCTTCAATGGATAACCGCCATGGATAAAAGTATCCGAATTAGCGAGTGCTGTCCCGACCAAGCTGTGGGGTACGCTACCCAATCGTTCGGTGAGGAGGCAATGTACTAGTGGGAGTCGGTGGAGCAGAGAAAGAGCCAGGAAGAGATAAAGGCGATGAGATGGGATGATCTGAATGATTTAGTAATGAAGAGGTTTTGTGCTGATGCGGAGGTCTAAAGGGTTGAAATGAAGTTTTTGAGTCTGAAGGGGGGAAAGATGACACACCGCGAGTACACCACTGAATTCAACCGCCTGTCTAGGCTGGTGCCGGACATGGTGAACACTGAGGCCAAGCGGATTAAGTGTTACATCAGAGGATTGCCACAGAATGTTCACGTCTTGGTCAAGGCTAGTAGACCTGCTACCTTTGATTCTGTTGTAGGGCTCGCAGAAATGGTTTATGACGACTTGTCAGAAGCTGATGTGGTGGTGGAAGAGAAGAAGGATAAGAAATGGGTTACTCCTGTCAAACGACCAGGTACTCAGTTGTGGAACCCTAAGGACAAGAAGCAGAAAGTGTGGGAGAGAAAGACATGCAAGACGTGTGGGAAGGTGCACGGTGGCGAGTGCAAGTGGGGTATTGGTTCGGATGTGTGTCACAAGTGTGGAAAGGCTCATGGTGGAGAGTGTAGGCTGGGAACAAATGCTTGTTATAAGTGTGGGAAGGTGGGGCACTATGCTAATGAATGTGATGCAAAACGCGCATGCTACAAATGTGGTAAGACGGGTCATATGGCAAGGGAGTGTACTGATGGTGAAGCTGGAGGTAGCGGAAAGAAAGATGCTGATCAGGCTAGGCTAAGAACTAGAGCCTACATGCTGACTTAAGAACAAGCCAAGCAGATTCCGAATGTCGTCACTGGTACGTTTTTAGTAAACGGTATTTCCGCTTTAGTATTATTTGATTCGAGTGCGAATAGGAGTTTCGTAGCTACACCATTTAGTAAACGAGCTAAAATGAAATGTTGCCGAGTGTCCGAAACATTTATAGTAGAAACCGCTAGTGACACCTCAGTTAAAATAATGAGAATGGTTAAGAACTGTAAGATAGAGTTAGAGGGACATGAGTTCCCTGTTACCTTGTATGTTATGACCTTAGGAGGGTTCGATGTGGTATTAGGAATGGATTGGCTGTCTGAGTATGAAGCTCAGATAGTGTGTAAGAGTAAGATAATAAGGTTAAAATCCATGGATGGTAGTGCGGTGACGGTTTATGGTGATAAGGAAAGTTCTGTGCTTAATTTCATTTCGATGACAAAAGCCGAGGGTTTGTTAAGGCGAGGGTGCGGTGCCTACCTGGCGTATGTTGTCAACGCTACGGCCGAGACGAAAGAAATGAAATATGTTCCTATCGTGTGCGACTCCCCAGAAGTATTTCCTGAGGATCTTCCGGGGTTGCCACCGGAGCGAGAGATAGAATTTCAGATAGATTTAATACCAGGAGCCCAACCCGTCGCGAAAGCGCCTTACCGTCTAGCGCCGTCCGAGATGAAGGAATTGATGTCCCAACTGCAAGAACTCCTCGACAAAGGTCTTATTAGACCAAGTGTTTCCCCATGGGGAGCACCAGTGTTATTTATAAAGAAGAAGGATGGAAGCATGAGGATGTGCATAGATTATCGTGAGTTGAACAAGCTTACAGTGAAGAATTGATATCTTTTACTAAGGATTGATGATCTGTTTGACCAACTGCAAGGTTCAAGTTGGTTCTCACGAATAGATCTCAGATCAGGCTATCATTAGCTGAAGGTGAAAGAGGCAGACATCCCTAAGACAGCGTTCCGGACGCGGTACGGACACTACGAGTTCCTCGTGATGTCATTCGGTCTAACAAATGCTCCTGCAACATTTATGGACATGATGAATAGGGTGTGTCGGCCAATGCTGGATAAGTCAGTAATCGTCTTTATCGATGATATATTGATCTATTCCAAGAGCGAGTCCGATCATGCTGAGCATCTGAGAGAAGTATTGAAGACTCTGAATAAAGAGAAGTTGTATGCTAAGTTTTCGAAATACGCGTTCTGGTTGCGAGAAGTGAAATTTCTTGGTCACGTGATTAATCCTGAAGGAATTACCGTGGACCCAGCTAAGATTGAGGCAATAACGAATTGGAATACTCCACAGAATCCGACTGATATACGAAGCTTCCTAGGGTTAGCTAGCTACTATAGGAGATTCATCGAAAGTTTCTCCAAGATAGCTGCACCGTTGACTGGTATGACCTGAAAGTCGATAGTATTCAGTTGGGGTAAGTTTCAAGAAGAAGCTTTTCAGGAGTTAAAGAAGAGACTCACGCAAGCTCCAATCCTTTCTTTACCCGATGGTGACGAGGACTTGGTTGTTTATACTGATGCTTCGCATCGTGGGTTAGGTTGCGTGTTGATGCAACGAGGAAAGGTGATAGCTTACGCGTCTAGACAGTTGAAAGTCCATGAAAGTACTTATCCGACGCATGATTTAGAGCTAGCAGCAGTAGTGCATGCCTTAAAGATATGGAGGCATTACCTGTACCGTACTAAGTGTACTATTTATACGGATCATAAAAGTTTAAAGTACTTCTTCGAACAGAAAGAGCTGAACATGAGACAGAGGAGGTGGTTGGAGTTGATTAAGGATTACGATTGCGACATTAAGTATTATGCTGGTAAAAATAATGTGGTCGCCGACGCGCTAAGTCGTAAGAACTAGGAAGTCATTGCAACGGTGAAGTCATACCAGTTGATTATGAATTCAAGTTTGTTTGATGAAATCATCAAAGTACAGTCTGAAGTGTTGGTAGATGAAGGGCTAGTGAAGAAAGAAAGGATTTTCGGTCAAGAAGACGAGTTGATGGAAAACACTCATGGTGGATACCACGCCATGGGAGTCTCAGAGGTCGAATCTTAGATGAAGCTCATAAGTCAAGGTATTCAATTCATCCAGGATCCACTAAGATGCATCAAGATTTGAAAAGAGATTACTGGTGGCCAGACATGAAGAATGATGTAGTAGATTATGTCAGTAAGTGTCTAACTTGCTTGAAAGTCAAAGTAGAGCATCAGAAGCCTTATGGGAAGATGCAACCGCTAGAGATACCAGAATGGAAATGGGAACACATCACCATGGATTTCATAACTAAGCTACCTTGTATAGCTAAGCATCATGATACCATCTGGGTGATTGTGGACCGTCTGACAAAGAGTGCTCACTTTCTGCCTATACGAGAGGCTTTCTCGTCAGAAACGTTAGCAAGCTTGTTCATTAAAGAGGTTGTGTCTAAGCATGGAGTGCCTTTATCGATCGTGTCTGATAGAGATACTCGATTCACTTCGAGGTTTTGGAAGAAGTTCCATGAAGCTATGGGAACGAGATTGAACATCAGTACGGCGTATCATCCTCAAACCGATGGACAGTCTGAAAGGATGATCCAAACCCTTGAGGATATGCTACGTGCATGTGTTTTAGACTTTGGAGGAAGTTGGGATGATCATCTGCATCTGGCAGAGTTCTCCTATAACAACAACTACCATTCAAGTATTGGTATGCCACCGTTTGAGATGCTTTATGGTAGGCGATGTAGAATCCCGGTATGTTGGGGAGAGATTGGCCAGAAAGAGATGGGAAGTTTAGAAGTTGTGCAAGAAACCTCTTCAAAGTTCGATCAGATCAAGGCAAGAATGAAAGCTGCTCAAGACAGAGAGAAGTCGTATGCTCAAGGTCTCGCCTTGGAAAGGAATTATTCGCTTCAGAAAAAGAGGAAAGTTAAGCATGAGATACATTGGACCGTTTAAGATTGTGGATCGTGTAGGTGAAGTGGCTTACAAGCTTGAATGGCTTGAAGAGCTAGAAGGAATTCACTCAACCTTCCATGTTTCTCATATGAGAAAATGTCTGGCTGATGACACGTCGCACGTGCCATTATTGGACAGTGACGTTGATGAACGTCTGAACTACATTGAGCAACCAATCGAGATAGTTGATCGCAATGAGAAGCAGCTTCGTCGTAAAGTTATCCCATTAGTGAAGGTGATATGGAAGCATCGCAAAGGATCGGATGCCACTTGGGAAGTTGAAGGAGAGATGCGCAATTTTTATCCAGATTTGTTTTAGTAATAGTTAGGTTTCGGGGACGAAACCTCTTTAAGGAGGGAAGACTTGTAACAGCCCGTTTTCTAGTTTCGGTTAATAAAACGAGAATTTTTTTTGAGTCGGGCTAGTGTTGGGTTAAATAGATATGGGCATGGACTTGGGTTATGAAAGAAAAAGGAAAATACCATGGGCTTAAGCCCATGATCCATAAATATATAAACATTTAATCACCCTTTAATCAAAACACACACTTAAGCTCCCTCTCTCTCCAATCCTCTCTAGCCGAAATCACCAAGGAAAACTGATCCCCATACAAGGTAATGATAGTATGATATTGTATGAGCTTAACCCGTTAGATATAGTCACGGAACGACGAGCCAACAGCATCAAACCGTTTAAGTCACGAGATCCGGGTGGAATCGGGTATAAAATGAACCTATGATGAGCTTATGGGTAACCATAGCTCAGATCTGGATCGAACGGGACGAAAAACGGTGAAAAACGAATTAAAACTCGTTTTTCCGGCGAATTTGCGGTTTTCCGGCGGCGGCGCCGGAAAGGCGGCGTGTACGAGGAGGAGAATGTCAGAGAATGTTTCTGACATTCTCTGACCTAACCCTAGTTCGCTAACGGGAATGTAACGAATTTAAGGTGATTCGCTAACTGATTCGTTAAGGGAAAAGGGTAGCGAATTACCCTTGATTCGTATAGCCAGTTCGTTAGAAGAAAATAACGAATTAGATGGACCAATTCATTACCTGGACTGGTTCGCTATGGACTGATTCGATATGAGTCCAGTTCATTAGATGGATCAATTCGTTTAATAACCAGTTCGTATGACACCCCGATTCGTTAAGAATAATGTAACGAATTAGAAGTTTAACATAATGACAAGAACGGACCCTGGACTTAGAAAAAGAATGAGTTAATTTCAAAGAAGCCCTCGGACTTTCAAGTTATCTAATTAAATAATGAGTTCAAAATGCTAATGGAAAATGTGTTAAGACAGTTAATGGAAATAAAATGTTTTTCAAGCTGACCTGGCAGCTCGACCCCAGCCAAGGGCTCTGCCCATTGAAACCTACTAGGGGCTGCCGCCCCTAGACCCCGCTGCCAAGGGAGCTGCCCCCGGACCCGTTCGTTGTGGGTTATATAAAGATAGAAATACGATACGAGTAGTAATAGTTAATTGATACATGTAAATATTATACCGTTAGCCGTGCACAGCTTAAGAAGGGAATAACTATTAACGGTGAACGTAACCGCATTCAGGTGAGTTTCTAGCCCCATTCCTTGTTATTTTTTTGGGGCTGTGTGCGTAGTCGATGTGATTAGTTAATACACTTATCCTAAGTGATAAGTGTATGCCATATACGTATTACGTGAAATGTATGAATGATTTATTGTCGGTACATGAACGATCTTCGGATATTGCGTGTACTGCCAGGTAATGGTTTGATGTTATATGTATGTTGTAAAATGAAGAATGAATGATGTGTGTACGTGTGAGACTTACGATTATGTATATAGAAAAGTATGCTATAGAGGTATGGAAGAAAGGGCGACCAGGCCTTAATAATATCCGAGGATGGAGGGTGACGGACTCTAATAATATCCGAGGATGGAGGGTACCGGACCCTAATAATATCCGAGGATGGAGGGTGACCGGACCCTAATAGTATCCGAGGATGGAGGGTACCTGACCCTAATAATATCCGAGGTATGTAGGGCGAATACTCTTTAAAATGTAAGGTTAGTTATGGATGTATATGGGGGACTGATGGACAAGTTAAGTATGTAATGCGTACATACGGGCACGTATATGTGTATGTAAAGTAAGTTATGTGATTAACTAGAACTCACTCAGCGTAGCTGACTTTTAGTATGCACGCATGCAAATAGGTTGAGGCAGCTCGCGTGATTGAAGACACATGGCATGGAATCGAAGATACTGGCATCTCGAAGAAACGTTGTGATGTTTTAAAGACTATGTTTTGTTTTAAATGACTATGAATGTTGTATAAGACAAGATTTGAAGGTTATGTAAAATGTTATGGTTGAAGTTTTAAATTCCGCGTAAAGTTTTAATTAACTCTGATATTTATAACTGTGTTTATGAGTAAATCCAACGTCCAATGTAGGGCACTGGTAACGGGGCCTTACATATAGTTTTTTTTTATTTTGTTTTATTTCAAAATATGAAAATGACTTGATCGTACATGAGAAATGATAGTACATCAGTTGGCTGACTATCACACTTTATCATATATTATTATTAAAAACTATGTTTCGACGATTGAGTCTTTTTGAGGTTAAATTTGTACATAAAAGTTTTCCATTCGGTCAAAATTTTTGCACAAATTTAGGGGGAGAAAAAATAAAAAATTCAAAAAGAGTGTGTGTGCGTTTTATAAATAAAAAAAATTCAAAAAGAGTGTATGTGTGTTTTTTTTATTAAAAATTATATAAAAGTTTTGTCTATGTCTTTCAAACTTCACTCTCGCTTAAAATTAGGTCGGCTGCTCAACTTTGAAGAACATATACTTGTATATGTTTGGTCCGGTGATCTACTCGTAGATTCACATGATAGCCATTTATTTAAAGACTGAAAGCATCTAGGGCGATTGTGAAGTGTTTTTCGTGTTTTGAATTCTTTCACTTCAAATTATGTCGGTAATTCTAAGTTGGAGGGACAGGTATTCTCATATGTGTTTGGTCATGTTAACCACTAGTGGTCATACGTGATAGCCATTTACCTGAAAAGTGAAGAGTGACCGGGGTGACTGAGTTCTTAACATGTGTGTCTTCTGTAACCCTCTGAGAAGTGATATGATTATTCAGTTAACAGCTTTTTAGAAGCTCCAATATATTTTCAAATGAAAATTGATCCAACCTTTGGAAAAAGATTGGTAAATTGTTTTTGTGTGCCTAACGGGTGAAGTTATTAAGCTTAAAAGGCTCTAGAACGGTCATTAATTTGTATGGTAGCTTTCCATGATGCGTAAAAGTTGAAGTGATATAGACTAAATATGCTGAACTTAATGTGGAGAATCATTTTGAAGAAATGTGCATGTCTCCATATATATCTCTTCGAATGATAGGCAGAAAAGCAATTACCCAGTCATACACGAGCCCATTAGTGTCTTGATAACCAAATATATTGTGCTATCTTACTGTGGTGATCCAGATTCGGGACTTACAGGTGCTTGGTAGTTATTATTAAAAAAATAAAAAAAAATTAAAAAATGATGAATAATGTTGAGTAGTTGAGTATGTATGTAATTTGTGATGTTGTCTTTCAATAAGCTTAAAGCTAGAAGTTTTATTGCTTTCTAAAATGTTTTGATCAAACACTAGGGGGTTGGAGTCAAATTGGGGTGATCTGGGGAAAGCCAAATACGCTTTGAGAAGACATAGGAGGCATCACATGTCCATAAGTGATGTCCATCTAAGCTTTATGCCTAACTGAAACTAATCAATATCACTGACGCAATGAAAATCATGATAAGTTTTTATACATGCTATCAACCTGTCTCTTTATGTCATAATAACGCTGAACATGAATCCTTTTGAAAGTAACTTAAGCAATAAGATTCCATGTTCGGATCTTTTTATAAGGCGTCAATTTTATCAAAAACTTAAATTTGATCCCAAATTACAAGAAGACCGGGTGATTAAATTTGTTTTATTTGTTGTTTTTGGTTTTCTTTTATTTCATTTTCTTCTTGATTACTCTTATCGAAACAAAT
Source organism: Bidens hawaiensis (assembly GCF_021521415.1). Classification (NCBI taxonomy): domain Eukaryota; kingdom Viridiplantae; phylum Streptophyta; class Magnoliopsida; order Asterales; family Asteraceae; genus Bidens; species Bidens hawaiensis. Next base: position 779,432 of record NW_027491482.1, read on the forward strand.
GTGTTAACAAATCAATTTAAAAATGTGTTAATATGACAAGGATTCAAAGTTAGTGTTTTTGGATTAGCTTTGAAAATTTTCGTGGGTTTGGGACGGGTTTGGGATTTGTAATTTACCCAATTACCCGATAACATTAACCCAATTACCCGATTATATACCCGACATAACTTTTTTTATGTATATATATAGTATACTCTAAATATTTTAAATATATCATATGTTGAAACATGTTTATAACAATTATTTGAGACATTTTATTTTTATGGTAATCATTATGTGTGATCGATTAGTTATATTTTGTCAAAACCCGAAGGGTTTTAGGCCGAGTATACCCAACGGTTCTTTTGACAAAACCCAATTGGAAACCCGAAACCCGACGGGTAATTAGCCGATTAAAACCCGACGGGTTTGGGATGGACCTTCATAAGCGGATATGGGTTTGGGAATACCTAAACCTGACCCATTGTCATCCCTATGTACAAGAAGGATGATATGGTCATTTTAATTTTTTTTACATCTAATTTCTTTGATAAATTTACCAAGAAAACACAATTTATTTTTTCATTAGAATTAATTTCAATTCGTATGAATTCCAATTCCTTTGAAACAATACAATTCCCTTTCAAACTTTCTGCAAACCAAACACCCCCCCCATCATTTTCATAGGATATTTTTTTAAAGAAAAATTTCATCATAACAATAAACATTTTTTTTATCTTTAATATGAGTATGACTTTGATATATAAAAATAAAAAAAAAAGTTACGTCATTGTGTCTTTCTGGGCATCATTGTGTCTTTTTTTGTTATTGTATCTTTATGCTATCATTGTATCTTTATACTCATCATTGTGTATTTTTTTAATACTAACAGCACCATTGTGTAATCTTAATATATAAATATAATATAGAATAACAACATCAAATACATAAAACATAGTGACGGGTACATATTACACAATAACTTGAATCGTAAAAACACAATGGTGAATATATATAACAAAATGACCTAAAATGTAAAATATAATGGAAACTACATATTACACAATGACATGAACATAATATTCTTTTTTCTCAAATTAAGTGAATGCCACATGACAATCCCGAACAAAAGACAATGAACATATTACACATTGACTAAAACACAATAATAAGTAGAAATATAAATGATGAGCACAAAGACACAATGATGTAATCTTTATTTTAATTTTTTATCTTTAATATTAATGCCGATTAAAAAAACACAATAACTAAAATCTATGACACAATTCATAGAAAAGCCCAGTTAAAAAAATAATGTACAACCAATAACACAATATATAAAAACTCACTATTTTTTTTGTTTTTTATAATAATATGATACTCATATTAAAGATAAACAAATGCTTGTTACTAAGGTGGAACACTAAAAAATATTGTATGAAAAAGTTGCGAACATTTTAAAATGAGAAGGGAATTGACGTGTTTTGCATTTGAAGTGATAAAGTCAATAAAAGTTGGCTATTACCTTTATGCTCTTCCCATCAATTTTTCTCATGGTCTAAAATCAATGAAATACATTCATTCTCACTATTTTATTTTTTATTGTACTTTGTTATATTTAACCTTATTATGGGTTATAAGACATACATCTTTATCTTTTTCACAATACCAAAAACTCTTTTTAACCTACTGCTCGTTTTATATTAATCATCACTTTTAGTTTAGCTCAGTAGCAGCCCATCAAACGTAAGCCCACAAGAATTATAACTGAAATGCATCGCTATACTTCACTTTTAGTAAAGTAGCAGCCCATCAAATGTGAGCCCACAAGAATTATAATTGAAGTGCAAATTTCAAGTATAAAGTACTAAAATCTACGTGAAGGAATACGAGAATTGTGAAAGGATTTGTGTACAAAAACACATAATAAAAAATTATAAAAAAGATAATAACAAATCATAACTCAAAATATAATATAAAACGAAAAAAAATTTAAAAATCAAAAAACTAAAAATCGACGAAAAGACACATTGCCGAGAACAAGGATACAATAACGAAAATGAACAAAAGACACAATTATAACTAAAAGCACACAATAGATCGTAAAATATAACATAATACCGAACAAAATATAAAACAACGTTGAGTAATTTAACAAAATATCAAGAAAATAAAGACACAATGTCAAGGTAAAAGGACACGGTCAATAACGAAAATAAACATAAAACACAATGATAAACAAAAAGCATAATGATCTTTTCCCCTCAACATTGTTTTTTTTAACGATGAAAACGGTGGAATATTTTTATGTTTTTACTTTTTTTATTAAATTTTGAGATATGATTTTTTTTTATTTTTAATTCTTACAGGGTTTTGTGTGTGGCTATAAATTCTTATTTTTCTTATTTTTGTCCCCCTTTGTAGAATAAATTGACCCAACATAGATATGGTTAAACAAGAATTGGATTAAAGTTAATTAAACTTAGAGTCAAATTAATCTATAATGAGGAACAAAAATAAGAAGGACGAAAAGACTCAAAATTATAAAAAAATCATGACTCAAAATTTAATAACAAAACGAAAAAAGTAAAAGCAAAAATATTTCCACCATCTTCCACGTTAAAAAAAAACACACACACAATGTAAAAAAAATATCATTGTGTCTTTTTGTTTATAATTTTGTTTTGTGTTTATTTTCGTAATTATTTGTGTATTTTTTCCTTTACGTTTTGCTTTTTTTTTCTTGATATTGTATTATATTACTTAAAATTGTATTATATTTTGCGATTTTATTATGTTTATTTTTTTAATTATAATTGTGTCTTTTGTTTTATGAGTTAGAGTTCTTTCTAGAAGCAATCTCTCTATTTTACTGAATAGAGGTACATTTTCCTACATCCCACCCCCTAGACCCTGCCAATAGTTTTTCTGTTGGTGGAAATTTTACTGAGTAAGATTTATTGATTGTGTCTTTTGTTAATTTTCGTTATCTCAGCATTGTTTTTTCGTCGTTTTTTTTGGAACGAGAATGACGGAAGAAACATTTGAGTTTTCAATTTTTTTTTGTTTTTTATTTATACTTTTGAGTTATGATTTTTTTTTAATTTTTTTGAATTTTTTGTTAAGGGGTTTTTGTATGGCCACAAATTTTTCTCACACTTCTCATTTTTGTCTTCCTTTATATTTTAAGATTTCCCTTTATTTCATCAAAATTTATTCCGTATTATATATGAAAACCATCAAAAATATGAACACTGACAAAGGTTATAACTAGCTTATATGTGATACACGGAGTTGAAAAAAATATTTTTTAACATATTAACCAATATTTATAAAATTAAAAAAAATGTAACTTAAATACAAGAAAGTCGTCATTCTAAAAAATAAAAGTAAAAATGTAACAAAATAACTTAAATATGACATAAAATGTAACAGAATAACTTAAATATGACATAAAAGATGAAAAAACATTTAACAACTTTGAGGTTGTCTCGTCTTGTAACTCTTGATAATATGGTATACAATTGACCATTTTTTAATGTAGAAATAGTTTACCTTGAAATTTTATATCACGTGGGAGTGACCCATTTTGGTGATTGTTATATTTGTTCAATGAAAAGGAAACAGAAAAGGAAAAGGGTAACCAATGTTGGTAAATACTGGGTATCTGAGTTTTACTTCTTGTGGGCATTTGGCCGGGTGAGTTTTCCTTGTAACAGGAAATAACGTGGATGCACTTAAGGGCTTCGCACGACTAGGTTGGGCCAGCTGGCAGTAGCCTTTAACCATTGAGTCACCCTATACAAAATATATCTAGGCATTCTATGTTTGCTGTCATTAAAATTATAAAATATATTCAGAATCTAAAAAGGACTTCGTGAAAAGGACTTCACATGTTTTTTTATTTCATAATCTTTTTGAAAGTCAAAAAGTATTTATTTATAGAGAATTGCTAGCATTTATCAACATTCAAACAAATTCAATCAATTATGTTCCCCAAATATTATCTATTTATATGTGTCGATTTGAATAAAAGTGTGTCTAACAGTAAAAAAATGTATTAATAGCTAAACTGGTTTTTGTGTTCCAGTAACCCAAAAATTAGTTGAAAGTAGTCAACATTTCGAATTAAAATTGATAATATGATGAAAATAAAAAAACACACTTAAAAGGTAAATAATAAATACATAAAGAAGTTTTAAATTTACAAGTTTGAAATATGTATTAGCAATTTCATGCTGCTTGTTCCTCTAAATATTGCAACATGTTAGAATATATTATTTTTTATTAAAGATTTAGGCCCTGTTTGTTTTTGCCTCTTTTCTCTGAATAGAGGAAAACGTCTGATTCGGTCAGACGTAATCAGACGTGGGGCTGTTTGTTTTTTTTCTGGCATTAAGAGGTTCAGCGTCTCAATAGCATCTGAACCAGTAAGAGCTTTTAGTGGGTCTGAAAACTTCTTAACCCAAAAAAAACATACGTTTGTCTCCGGCCTCCATTAACTTCTAACCCGGAGACTAGACTCCATCTCCGACGACTAGAGGTTCGTCTCTAGCCTCCACCTCTTAATGATTCAGATTTTAGACATTTGAACCACCTCTTAACATTCAGATGTGGTATTCAGATTCAGTCTTAAATATCTAAAAAAACAAATGGGGCCTTAGTCAAATATTGAGTAATTATCTCCTTTTATATGTGGAGTAATTACCTATCAAAAGTAGAGATCCCAATGGTGTATAAATCAATTTGTAATTTCAGTAAATAATAGGGGTGTTCAAAAAGCTCGCGGCTCGCTCGAAAATAGCTCGAAAAAAGCTCGACTCGAAAAAGCTCGATTCTAAATGAGCTCAGCTTGACTCGGCTCGATTTCTGAACGAGCCGAGCTCGAGCCAGGGTCAGCTCAGCTCGTGGCTCGGTTTTGGCTCGACTCAATAGCTCGGCTCGTTGGCTCGTTTAGATTAAACCCTAAATTTTAATATCTATATATAATAATATCATACTTATACATATAGTATGTCACTTGATACATAAAACCTTATAAAAGAATAATGAAAATAAAACATATAAAGTTCTAATTATTAATTTTTTATAATATATATGTTAAAATCATATTTTTTTTATCTTTTATATATCAAAATTTGTAAAATAAGAAATTAAAAAATTAAAAAATAAAAAATTCAAAAATTCAAAAAATTAAAGGAGACTGGCTCGACGAGCTCGAGCTCGGCTCGAGCTTTAAACGAGCCGAGCTCGAGCCAGCTTGATAAAGTTCGAGCTCGAGCTCGAGCACACACTGGCTCGAGCTCGAGCCGAGCTCGATTAAGTTCGAGCTCGAGCACACTTTGGCTCGGCGCGTTTACAGCCCTAGTAAATATTATAATTCCTTTTAGTGATTTTATAGATGGTATCAGAGCATTCACGATCCTTGTTGTGATAATCATCTTTTTAATCAAAAATCCCTCAAAGATCACCATGTCTGGTGATAATACAAACACCGACGAACTCACCCTACAAATCGCAAAATTCCTAAAAACCAATCTTCAAAATCTCAATCAATCAACCAATTCAGAAAAAAAGTAACCCTAAGCATCAAGTTAAATGGCGAAATTTACCTTCTGTGGGCTCGGCTTATGAGGGTGGAGATCGGTTTCAGAGGAAGAACCGGTTACATAAAAGGGGCGACTAAAGCCCCTCCTTTGGACGATTCAATGTTCCTTAAATGGGAACAAGAAGACCTTGGAATGTTCTATTGGATTCTCCAGAATATTGAACCAAACCTAGTTGGGAATGTGGCTAAGTATCAATTATCCAAATCCCTTTGGGATGCTCTGGCTGTTACATACGGTAGCGGGGGAGATGCACTGCAGATATATGATCTGAACACTCAAGAAAGTCGATAGACTCAGGGAGGTCAAACCTTGGAACAGGTTTGGAATACCCTTCAAGGGCTTTGGCTTGCAATCGATATAAGGAGGCCAAATCCAATGAAATCTGATGGTGATATCGCCGAATACAACAAAATCTCCCAAGAAAAACGACTTTTCAACTTCTTGGGGGGACTTGATAGTCGCTATGATGTCACTAGAAGGGAGATACTTCGGATGGACCCTCTCCCATCTCCCAAATTAGCGTACGCTACTATGAGAAAGAAGGCAGCGAGGGTTAGTATCCTACAACCAGAAACCGCTCATGAAGGTCACTCGACATGAGGAATTGGATCGGGACTTTCTACTCGAAGTCTTGGCGAAAAACCAGGTGGTGTTAACCAAAAACCACAGACCGATAGATCCGGGAAACAATTGGTTGACAAATCCAAACTGCAATGTTCCCACTGTGGTATGTCTAAGCATACTAGGGAAACTTGTTTCAGACTTGTCGGCTACCCGGAATGATGGGTAGATGGACACAAGACCGAGAAGAGTGGCAAAGGAAAAGCATCTCTTGCAAGAGGATACCAAGAGGTAACCAATAGTGAAAACAACAATGAAAAATCAAAGCTTGATAGTGATGGAAAGAAAGGATTTGTTGCAGTAAGTGACACAAATAACATGGAAGAGTCAGATAATCCCAGAACCCTTAATCTTGATAAGTATGGCAAGGAATCGCGGTGGATCTTTTATTGTGGAGCAACGGATACAGTGACTTATGACCTATCTGACATAACAAACCCCATAAAATTCAATAAAGAAAAAAATCAAAATGCAAGTGGTGGTTTCTCAGTGATAAAAAGGGCAGGCACAGTGAATATTGCCTATATGTTCCAGCCCTTACTTGCATTGAGTTGTCGAATTGCCTATATGTTCCAGCCCTTTCTTGCAAATTACTTTCAATTAGCCATGTTACAAGGGAACTAAATTGCAGGGTCCTAATGTATCCAACCTTCTGTCTTTTACAGGATACTCTTACTCAGAAGATCATTGGGCGTGGCACTAAACGAGGAGGGCTCTACTATGTTGATAAGGTGGTTCAACATGGGCCTGTTAGGCTTGCTCACATGACAACCTACAGGAAAATCTGGCTATGGCACCGAAGTTTGGGTCATCCATCATTTGGGTATTGAAGATGTTATTTCCGTCTTTATTTACAAACATTGATTACAAATTGTCTTGTGAAACATGCATTTTGGCAGAGAGTCATAGAGTTACTTTTAAACCGAATAACACACGTGAGGAATCAATTTTTTCTTTAGTCCGTTTAGATGTATGGGGGCCAGCCCCAAACTGTAACATCCCAAAATTTCAATAATGATAATTAATATATTATTTCTTACGATAGACAAGTTTACTTGAGTTGATAAATAAATAATAAAATATTAAAGATGGAAAGGTAGTAGGCTAATTATATGGAATTAATCATGGACTAAAAATGAAAGATGATCCTTAGGTCCATGGGCTTAAGGGAGTATAAATACCCCCTTAAACCCTAATTCTTTCCATTTCCATCCATCTTATCCATAATATTCCCTACACACTCAAAACACACACATACTAACTTACGGTCGCAAGCAAGAACAAGAATCCAAGATCAAACCAAGCTAAATCTAGATAGATCTATGATATACAAGCAAGATACAATATTAATATTTCATAACAAGCTAGCCGTGACCTAATAACCGTATAAAGGTATGTTCATGATCTCAGATTACGTTTTTATGAACGAATGATCATGAAGCTCAAACCTAGAGTAGATCGGGTTTAGACAAGTCATAAAGTTTCAAACATGATGTTAAGGATGGACTCAATCTACTCATTAGCTAAGGGTCTAACTAAAATGGGGTTAAAAAAAATAAAGATTTAAGCTTTATACCTAGATCGGGTTTTGAAATTAATAAAGGTTCAAGCTTTATGCTAGAAACGGGTTAAATCTTGATAGCGGGATGATATTGGATGTTAAAACGTTAAGGAGAATAGAATGACGGTTAAAATTTATGATATGGACTGTTAAACAGCTACCTGAGCTTGGAATGCAATAAAAGGTAGAAAATAAAGACCGATAGTATCAGACAAGAGATCTCGGTCAACCTGAGTTCTCGGTCAACACTAGAATTCAGTCACAATGAGTTCTCGGTCCACGAGAGTTCTCGGTCAACGAGAATTCTCGGTGACCTGAGTTATCGGTGACCAAGGGTTTTCGGTCAAAGCATAGGTTCTCGGTCAACACAAGGGTTCTCGGTCAACATGGGTTCTCTGCCAAGAGTTCTCGGCCACTAAGACTTGTTGTGGTCTGTGGGCCTGAGCCCAGTTGGGCTCAGATGCCTAACTGGACAGTTGGACTGGCTTGGCTAATATTAAGCCCATATCCTACCAAAAACAAACAAGTCCATCATCATGAACTAAACAAACAAGCCCAACTTAGAAAATACGTTGGTTAACTAAAATACCAACTTAATTAATTATACGGTTAATTAACAAATATACAATTGGGCTCAGTTAAAGAAGGGAATAAAGATTAACGGCGAGCGTAACAGGATCCAGGTGAGTTTCTAGCCCCATTCCTTGTTATATTTTCGGGGCTGTGTGCATACTCAATGTGATTAGTTAATACACTTACCTTAAGTGGTAATTGTATGCCTCTTATGATATATGTGAAGGTTATGAATGAATGCTTGACGGTACATGAACGATCTTCGGATATTGCATGTACTGTCAGGAGATAGTTTGGAGATGTGACTGTCTATATATGTTGTATGTATGATGCATGTATGTTATAGATTAATGAGTATGTAAGGAAGTATACAAAATTTACAAAAGAAAGGAAAGTATGATATGAAGGATTTGACGGTAAAGGGTGGCAGACCCTAATGATATCTGTGAAGAAGGGTAGCAAACCCTAATAATATCTGTGAAGGAGGGTGGCAGACCCTAATAATATCTGTGAAGAAGGGTGGCAGACCCTAATAATATCTGTGAAGGAGGGTAACAGACCCTAATAATATATGTGAGGTTATAGGACGAAAGGCTCTTTAAAACGTATAAGTATGTATGTAAAGAAAGATAAATTACGAAGTACGAAAGAAAGAAAGTATGAAAGTAAGAATTAAAGTATATATACTTACGTATGTATGAAAGAAAGTAAAGAAAGACAAGTATGTAATATAAGAACGTATTATATGTTACCTGTATTAACTAGAACCCACTCAACGTAGCTGACTTTTAGTATGCACGCATGTGAATATATTGAGACAGGTAGCTTGAGGGGGACACATTGCAGGATTGGACAAAGGTGGCATCTGAAGATTTTTCGTGTTGTTTTAATAATATAATTTAAGTTATGTTTTAAAAGACAAAAATATGGATGTTTGTAACGAATGGTTTAGGTTTTATTATTTCCGCGAAAATTTTTAATTAACTCTGATATTTAGAACTGTGTTTATGAGTAAATCCAACGTCCAAATTAGGGCACATGTAATGGGGCCTTACACTAACTCTGTGAATTCAACTTTCCGTTTCTTTGTGTTGTTCATTGATGACACTACACGCATGACTTAGGTATATTTTTGGAAAAATAAATTTGAAGTTACTGAAAAATTTATACACTTTTAACATATGGTTCAAACTCAATATCATCACAAAATTAAGATACTTCGTTCTAACAATGGAGGAGAATATGTGAATCATGACCTCCAACGTTTGTTTTCACAACATGGGATGATCCATCAGAACACAAGTCCTAATACACCCCAACAAAATGGTGTGGTTGAAAGAAAAATCGAATTCTCCTCGAAATGACTAGGTCTCCCATGCTTGAATCCAAGGTCCCAAAGTCTTTTTGGCCAGATGTGGTTGCCACAGCAACTTACTTGTTAAATAGAACACCCACAATGGTCCGATTGAGCCAACCTCTTATTACATTGTAGAACCGATTGAGCCAGTTACATCTACCAATGAATCTCCTGAGGAAGAGACAACATAGGTAGTTAATCGTGTCCCTAACAATACCCATGATCATACTAACGCTCATATGTATTAGTCAGATGACACAACTAGTGATAACATAACACCAACAGAAACATCAGAATTGGAAAGGGAAGAGCGATATGTGCTACCACCAAGAAGTACAAGAGGAATACCGGCAAAAAGATACCCGCCTGAACATGAACCAAGAAGCTCGAAATATCTAACTGGAAACATGTCTAAGGGAAACTTATCAAAAGATGCATATGCGTTTTCAACAGCCTTGCTTAGAGAAGACATCCCAAGAAATGTGGAAGCAGCCTTGTCTATTAGAGAATGGAAAGATGCAATGGAAGCTGAAATTAATGCCTTAAAAGATAATGAAACTTGGGAAATATATGATCGGCTGAGAGATAAGAAGCCGGTGGGGGTGTAAGTGGGTATTCACGATCAAACGAAAGTCAGACGGAACGGTAGAAAGGTATAAAGCAAGGTAAGTGGCTAAGGGGTACACTCAAACATGTGGGGCCTACTACTCAGAAACTTTTTCCCCTGTTGCAAAGATTGATACAATCAGGGTATTGTTCTCTATGGCCGTTAATCAAGACTGGCCCCTTCATCAATTCGATACAAAAAGTGCATTTCTCCATGGAGAACTAAAGGAGGAAGTATACATGGAAGGTCCTCCTGGATTTGTGAAAGATTTCAGAAACAACATTTGTGTCGGCTAAAAAGGGCTCTATATGGTTTAAAACAATCACCAAGAGCGTGGTTTGGAAGATTCACTGCAGCAATGAAGAGATTTGGATACAAGCAAAGTAATTCGGACCATACACTGTTTCTTAAGAAGAGGAAAAATTTGATAACATGTCTCATAATTTATGTTGATGACATGATTCTAATAGGAAGCGATTCAGAAGAAATTGCGGACCTAAATAACAAACTGTTTGAAGAATTCGTAATGAAGGACCTTGGATCCCTAAAGTATTTTTTGGGAATTGAGGTCCTAAGATCTGAAAAAGGCTATTTTCATATCATCAAGAAAATATGTCTTGGATCTTCTAGTTGAAGCCGGGTTGATAGATTGCCAGCCAACTGAAACGCCTATGGTAGTTAACCATGGGCTGAAGATGATAGAAGGAGGAAAACCGGCTAACAAAGGAACATACCAAAGATTGGTTGGGAAACTGATATACCTTGCTCACACCTGCCCATATTTGCTATATACGGTCGGAATTGTGAGTCAATTTATGCACAACCCACAACAAGAACACATGGAAGCAGCTCTTCGAATTGTTAAGTACCTAAAGGGCACCCTAGACCATGGGGTAATCTTTCAGAAAGATGGAAATTTAGAGATACAAGGTTACATATATTCAGATTGGGCTGGAAATCAAAATGATCGAAGGTCTACCGTAGGCTAATTCACCTTCGTGGGAGGCAACCTTGTTACATCGCGAAGCAAAAAACAAAAGGTCGTTGCTTTATCAAGTGCAAAGGCTGAGTTTAGAGGTTTTGCTAAGGGAATTACTGAAATATTATAGCTAAGAAAGTTAATAGAAGAAATCAGCTTCCCATCTCAAACTCCATGTAAGATCTGGTGTGATAACAAGGCGGCTATAAGCATATCAGAGAACCCTGTGCAACATCACCGAACAAAACACGTGGAAGTAGATAGACACTTCATATAAACACGTGGAAGTAGATAGACACTTCATAAAGGAGAATAGAAGATAAGTTAATTGAGCTTCCGTATACTCGATCTGAAGATCAGCTGGCTGACATTCTAACAAAGGCGGTGAACAGAAGAAGCTTCAAAAGTACCTTTGGAAAGTTGGGTACGGCAATCCCACTACTCAACTTGAGGGGGAATGTGTAACATCCTGTTTATGATTATAATAATTAATAAAATAAATTTTGTTTATCTTATATTGTGTTGTTTATCAGTTTAGATAATAACTGTACACGGTTGGGCTTGGACTTTAGAAGATGGAATATAAGATGGAATGGGCCTTAGGTCCATGGACTTAGGGGAGTATAAATACCCTTTAAACCCTAATCCTTTACATTTCTATCCATCTCTACACCATAGCCTACACCTTGAAAAACACACACAAACCCGAACCAAGATCCGAAGGCAAAAACCCGAGCTTGTTGGTGCTGGACTGTCGTGACGGACCAAAACAACATCAAGGACCAGCTCGTGTTCGTAGTTTGACTCGTTTAAGGTACGTTATATCTTGAAATCATTCATATAGTTTCGGTTTGATTAGGGGAATCATAGATCTGTGTTAGTTTGTTATAAACGAATCCAAAACAACAAATCTTATGGAAATTGATTTAACATTTGATGGGTTAATCGTTAACCTAAATAAACCCGTATATATATATGCATAAATCGCACCCTTTAAACGTGAACGTTTGGCCGATTTGATGATTAGGGTTTGTTAGCGCTGTGATTCCGAATCCATAGATACCAAAATCGTGAAGTTTCGTTAAGAAATGAATGTTTAATTGCAGATGTAAGAAACGTTGACTAATCTGTGTTCTTGGTGATTTTGACTTTGACCCTCGAGTCAAAGTCTGGATAAGATGGAACAATTCGTTATAAAGAGGTAACGAATTAGTAAGCTAGTTCGTCATAGCAAGATAACGAATTAGTTCACAAATTCGTTATGTCCAATTAACGAATCAGTTTCCTCAGTTCGCCATGATCAGAGAACGAATCAAGTGATTCGTTACCCACCCAATTCGTTAGGATAACGAATCAGGCCAGCGAGCCAGAATAACGAACCAGATAACGAATCACTTGATTCGTTACTCACCAATTCGCTAAGTCCCGATAACGAATTAAACCACGAATCAATTCATGTCCAAATAACGAATTTAAATGACGAATCAGTTGATAATATGACGAATTAGGATAGCGAATTAAGGACGAAAACATAACGAATCAGAGGAAAATCGCTATGACGAATGAGTTAGCGAATTAGATAAATAATTAAAATCCTAATGGAAAATGTGTTAAGACAGTTAATCAGAGGAAAATCGCTATGACGAATGAGACAGCTCGACCCCAGCCTGTGGCTCTACCCCTTGGACACTGCTAGGGGCTGCCGCCCCTAGACCCCACTGCCAGGGGCGCTGCCTGTAACATCCTAATTTCGGTTTTATTAATAAATAAATTTCGTTATTTTATAATAGGTCGTTGTCGGTTTAGATAAATAGAATACGAGTTGGGCTAGTGTTGGGTAAACGGATATGGGTATGGACATGGGCTAGGAAAGAGAGATGGAAAGACCATGGGCTTAAGCCCATGATCCATAAATATATAAACCCATAATCACCATTAATTCCTAATTTCACACATAATCCATACACCACCCAAAACACAAACTTAAGATCTCTCTCTAGTTCTCTACCATCTAAACCTAAACCAAGAAGGAAAAAAAGAAGGAAACCGATACCGACCCGAGGTAATACTAGTATGATGTTTTACTAACTTAAACCGATAGATATAGTCACGAAATGACGATTCGACACCGTTAAACCGTTTAAGTAACGAGATCCGGGTGGAATCGGGTATAAACCGAACCTATGATGAGCTTAGGGGTTACCCTAGCTCAGATCTGGATCGAACGGGACGAAAAACGGTGAAAAAATGAGCTAAAACACGTTTTTCCGGTGAAATCGCGTTTTTCCGGCGGCCTTCCGGCAATGACGGCGCCGGAAAGGCGGCGCCGAAAAGTGGTACGAGGTTAAGGAAGAATGTCGGGGAATGTTCTGACATTCCTGACCTAACCTTAGTTCGCCCAGGAGAAATTAACGAATTAGAAGTAATTCGCTAGACTGATTCGCCTAAGGGAATGTAACGAACTAGCTTAAGTTCGTTAAGGGAAAAGATAGCGAATCACCCTTGATTCGCAATAACCAGTTCGCTAGAAAAGATAACGAATTAAATTGACTGATTCGCTACGTGAACTGATTCGTCAAAAGACCAGTTCGCTATAAGGTCCAGTTCGCCTAATAACCAGTTCGTTAAAGGGTTCAATTCGCTACCTGGACCAGTTTGCTAAAATAAGCCAGTTCGCTATGAACCAGTAGCGAATTAGAAGTATAACTTAATGACAGAACAGTCCCTGAACTTAGAAAAGAATGAATTAATTACCAATCAGCCCTTGAACTTTAAGTTAACGAATTAAATAATAATACAAAATCGTAATGGAAATAAAATTTTTCCAAGATGACCTGGCAGCTTGACCCCAGCCAGGGGCTTTGCCCCTTGGACCCTGCTAGGGGCTGCCGCCCCTAGACCCCGCTGCCAGGGGCGCTGCCCCCGGACCCCCGTTCATTGTGGGTTGTATAAAGATAGAAATGCGACATAAGTAGCGATAGATAATTGATACGTGTAATTGTTATACAGTTAGTCGTGCACAGCTCAAGAAAGGAATTACGATAAACGGTGAACGTAACCGCATTCAGGTGAGTTTCTAGCCCCATTCCTTGTTATGTTTTCGGGGCTGTGTGCATACTCGATGTGATTGTTAATACATTTATCCTAAGTGATAAGTGTATGCCATATGTGTATTATGTGGAATGTATGAATGTTTTCTTGTCGGTACATGAACGATCTTCGGAATTGCATGTACTGTCAGGGAATGGTATGATGTTGTATGTATTTTGTAAGATGAAGAATGAATGATGTGTACATGAAACCTACGATTATGTATATAGAAAAGTATGTTAAAAAGGTATGGAAGAAAGGGTACCGGACCCTAATAATATCCGAGGATGAAGGGTACCGGACCCTAATAATATCTGAGGATGAAGGGTACCGGACCCTAATAATATCCGAGGATGAAGGGTACCGGACCCAAATAATATCCGAGGATGAAGGGTACCGGACCCTAATAATATCCGAGGATATTATAGCGTAAGGTTAGTTATGTATGTGCATGTGTATGAAAGATTGATGGACAGGTTAAGTATGTAATGCGTACCTACGGGCACGTATATGTATATGTAAAGTAAGTTATGTGATTAACTAGAACTCACTCAGCGTAGCTGACTTTTAGTATACACGCATGTGAGTAGAATGAGGCAGCTGGCTTGAGCGGTGACACATGGCGGAGAATAAGAAGCTGGCATCTGAAGATCTATTTGTTATGTTATGAACTAAAAGACATGTTTAATTTATGTTTAAAGACAAGGTTATGAATGTTTGTAATGACTAATGATGTTTTATGTTATTCCGCAAATGTTTTAATTCACTCTGATATTTAGAACTGCGTTTATGAGTAAATCCAACCCAAAGTAGGGCTACCGGTAACGGGGCCTTACAAGTTGGTATCAGAGCAAAGTTCGAGAGATTTAAGCATCCTATATGCTTAGACTCAAACAGAGAATGTGATTAAAGTAAGAAAAGAAAGAAGATGTCAGTTCAAGAATGCCATGTGTCACTCAAGCAAGCCCAGTAATGGTAAAGTGTATGGTTAACTATGTATGTTAATGTTAACTTGACTGCTAAAGAAAGGATATGTGAATTTTAGGGATAGGATTATTTGATTGATTAACTTTTTAGGATAGAACCAGCACAAATAGACCCATAAGGGGAAGTGTATAAGACACGGAAAGTAACGTGATCAGCTAATCACAATTGGCCACTTTTATTACCTGTTAGCCTTACTATCCTTGTACTAAATAGTTCCTTGAGTGATGACGTTTTTGTTTTCCCTTTTAGAATACGATGGCTGGAACGGGAGGAAATGAAGAAGCTGGAGTAATTGCGGGAACTGAGGGCCCCGCTAGACTTCGTGGTAGGCCACGTGTGGTCCGACGACCTTCTGTGGAGCCAGCTTCCGTCACGGGAGAAGAAGAAAGTGCAGCTGGAGGAGGTCCGATCAACAATGAAGGGGTTCAACTTGATCCCTTAATTCAAGCAGCTATCGTTCAAGCTGTAGCCACTGCTGTGAAGAACCTGAATCCTGAAAAGTCTGCTGAGAAGTCTGGGGAAAAGAGTAAGAAAGACGATGAATAAGAGAAGGGTGACTCGAGCGAAGTTCGATCTGTGAAGGTTGATGATTGGAAGAGGGGCCGAGGTGGTTGCAACTATAAGTCCTTTAAGGGTTGTGACCCGCCGAAGCTGACTGGTTTGGGAGACGCAATCGCTACCCTGAAATGGATAACCACTATGGACAAAATTATCCGCATTAGCAAGTGTCGTCACGACCAAGCTGTCGGTTATGCCACCCAATATTTTGAAGAGGAAGCGATGTACTGGTGGGAAAGTGTGGAGCAGAGGAAGACTCGGGAAGAGGTTAAGGCCATGAAGTGGGAGGATCTGAAGGAATTGGTTATGAAGAAATTCTGTGCTGACGCCGAGGTTGAGAGGGCGGAGATGAAGTTCCTGAACTTGAAAGCCGGTACGATGACCCATCGTGAGTACACCACCGAGTTCAACCGAATGTCTAGGTTGGTGCCCGATATGGTCGACACTGAGGCTAATAGAATCAAGTGTTATGTGAGAGGATTGCCATAGAAAGTCCGCACGCTAGTCAGGACGAGTAAACCTGCTACCTTTGATTCTGTCGTTGAGCTCGCAGAGATAGTTTATGCAGACCTAGCTGCAGATGATATTGTGGTGGAAGAAGAGAAAAAAGATAAGAAGTGGGTCAATGTCAAGCGACCGGGTACTCAGTTGTGGAACTCGAAGGACAAGAAGCAGAAGGTGTGGGAGAGAAAGACGTGCAAGACGTGCGGAAAGGTGCATGGTGGTGAGTGCAAGTGGGGTACTGGTTCGGATGTGTGCCGCAAATGTGGAAAGGCTCATGCTGGAGAGTGTAGGCTTAGGACGAATGCCTGCTATAAGTGTGGGAAGGTGGGGCACTATGCTAACGAGTGTGATGTAAAACCCGCATGCTACAAGTGTGGTAAGACGGGCCACTTTGCTAGAGAATGCACTGAGGGTGAAGCTGGAGGTAGTGGGAAGAAAGATGCTGATCAAGCTAGGCCAAGAACTAGAGCCTACATGCTGACCCAAGAACAAGCCAAGCAGATTCCGGATGTCATTACCGGTACGTTCTTAGTAAACGGTATTTCAGCTTCAGTACTATTTGATTCGGGTGCGAATAGAAGTTTCGTAGCTACAACGTTTAGTAAATTAGCTAAAATGAAATGTTGTCGAGTGTTTGAAACGTTTATAGTAGAAACCGCTAGTGACGATTCGTTTAAAATAATGAGAATGGTTAAAAACTGTAAGATAGAGTTAGAGGGACACGAGTTCCCTGTTACCTTGTATGTCATGACCTTAGGAGGGTTCGATGTAGTTTTGGGGACGGATTGGTTATCTGAGTTTGAAGCTCAGATAGTATGTAAGAGTAGGATAATAAGGTTAAAGTCTTTGGATGGTAGTGAGGTGACGGTTTATGGCGATAAGGAAAGTTCCGGCCTTAATGTCATTTCGATGATCAAAGCCGAAGGTTTATTACGACGTGGATGTGATGCCTACCTGGCGTATGTTGTCAACGCTACGGCCGAGACGAAAGAGATGAAAGATGTTCCTATCGTGTTCGACTACCCAGAAGTATTCCCAGAAGATCTTCCGGGGTTGCCACCGTAGCGAGAGATAGAATTCCAGATAGATTTAGTACCAGAAGCCCAACCCGTCGCGAAAGCGCCTTACCGTCTAGCTCCGTCCGGGATGAAAGAACTGATGTCCCAACTGCAGGAACTCCTCGACAAGGGTTTTATTAGACCAAGTGTTTCCCCGTGGGGCGCACCAGTGTTGTTCGTGAAGAAGAAGGACGGAAGTATGCGAATGTGTATAGACTATTGCGAGTTGAACAAGCTTACGGTAAAGAATAAATATCCTTTGCCAAGGATTGATGATCTGTTTGACCAACTGCAAGGTTCAAGTTGGTTCTCACGGATAGATCTCAGATCAGGCTACCATCAACTTAAGGTGAAAGAGGCAGACATCCCTAAAACAGCGTTCCGAACGCGGTATGGACACTACGAGTTCCTCGTGATGTCATTCGGTCTGACGAATGCTCCCGCAGCATTTATGGACATGAATAGGGTGTGTCGGCCGATGTTGGATAAGTCAGTTATCGTCTTTATCGATGATATATTGATTTATTCAAAGAGTGAGTCTGATCATGCTGAGCATCTGAGAGAAGTATTGGAGACACTAAAGAGAGAGAAGTTGTATGCTAAGTTTTCGAAATGCGCGTTCTGGTTGCGAGAAGTGCAATTTCTAGGTCACGTGATTAATCATGAAGGGATTACCGTTGACCCATCTAAGATTGAAGCGATAACTAATTGGAAGACTCCACAGAATCCGACTGATATACGAAGCTTCCTAGGGTTGGCTGGCTACTATAGGAGATTCATCGAAGGTTTCTCCAAGATAGCCGCACCGTTGACCGGTATGACCCGAAAGTCGATAGTATTCAGTTGGGGTAAGTTTCAAGAGGAAGCTTTCCAGGAGTTAAAGAAGAAACTCACGCAAGCTCCAATCCTTGCTTTACCCGATGGTGACGAGGATTTGGTTGTCTGTACTGATGCTTCACATCGAGGGTTAGGTTGCGTGTTGATGCAGAGAGGGAAGGTGATAGCTTACGCGTCTAGACAGTTGAAGGTCCACGAGAGTACTTATCCGACGCATGATTTAGAACTAGCAGCTGTAGTACGCTCTTAAGATATGGAGACATTATCTATACGGTACTAAGTGTACCATCTACACAGACCATAAGAGCTTAAAATACTTCTTTGAGCAGAAAAAATTGAACATGAGGCAGAGAAGGTGGTTAGAATTGATAAAGGATTACGACTGTGAGATTAAGTACTACCCCGGTAAAGCTAATGTGGTCGCCGACGCGCTAAGCCGTAAGAATGAGAAAGTCCTTGCAACAGTGAAGTCATACCAGCTGATTATGAACTCAAGTCTTTTTGAAGAGATTGTCAAGGTACAGTCAGAGGTGCTAGTGGATGAAGGATTAGTTAAGAAAGAAAGGATTTATGGCCAGCAAGACGAGTTGATGGAAAACACTCATGGTGTTAAGACTAGATTTGACCGTATGTGGATTCCACGCCATGGAGATCTCGAGGTCGAATCTTAGATGAGGCTCATAAGTCAAGATATTCGATTCATCAAGGAACTACGAAGATGTACCAAGATTTGAAAAGAGATTACTGGTGGCCAGGCATGAAGAATGATGTAGTAGATTATGTCAGCAAGTGCCTGACTTGCTTGCAAGTCAAGGCAGAGCACCAGAAAACTTATGGGAAGATGCAGCCTCTAGTGATATCAGAATGGAAATGGGAACACATCACCATGGATTTCATAACTAAGCTACCTCGTACAGCTAAGCATCATGATACCATCTGGGTGATAGTGGACCGTTTGACCAAAAGTGCTCACTTTCTGCCCATACGAGAGGCCATCTCGTCAGAAACGTTAGCAAATGTTTCATAAAAGAGGTTGTAGCCAAGCATGGAGTGCCGTTATCGATCGTGTCTGATAGAGATACTCGATTCACTTCGAGATTTTGGAAGAAGTTCCATGAAGCTATGGGAACGAGATTGAACATCAGTACGGCGTATCATCCTCAAACCGATGGAAAGTCTGAAAGGACGATCCAAACCCTTGAGGATATGCTACGTGCTTGTGTTTTAGACTTTGGAGGAAGTTGGGATGTGTTGGTACATAAATGTCAGTAGTTCATAGTCTAGCGTTTGTAATCGAGTCTGTAATGTAATTATGTTTAAGTTTATGTTTATGTATGTAAGCGAAGTTGTCAACAAGTTCGCTTAGGCGAACTTGTTGAACAAGCGAAGTTGTCGACAAGTTCGCCTAGGCGAACTTGTTCAACGAGCGAAGTTACTGACAACTTCGCCTGAGGCGAAGTTGTCGTGTATTTATATAGCCTACGGGTTTACGGTTAAGGAGATATAGTTTTGGTTAATCACGTGTAATTCAGTAAGTCTATAGACGAGAGATAGAGTCTGTAATAGACGTGTTTCAAGTTATATTATATAACGTGTTCGTTTGTATCGCGTGTGATTGTTTTACGTATTCTACGCTCGTAACTACCTACGCAGGGATTCCGCACCTACGTAGATAGCGATATCCCGTGTAAGATCCGTTCGGGAACCTACAATTGGTATCAGAGCTTTGGCTCGATTGTGTGGTTCGGGATTTCACGCGGGTGTAGAAATCGTCTCGTTTGACCTATTCGCGGAACGCGTTTTCGTTGATATTGTGTTATACTCACCTTATACCGTCATATTCAAGCCGTCACACCGACCGGAAACTGCTAAATCGTCGAAAACAGATCTGAATATTTTCAGTGTTCTTCGGGCGAAGTTGTTGTTCTTCAGGCGAAGTTGCCGACGCTGGAAGTAGAGTTTCGGCGAAGATATAAGGTTGAGCGAAGTTATCCACAACTTCGCCTACCTCATAAGTTCGCCTAAGCGAAGTTATCCTCAACTTCGCTTACTCCTAAGTTCGCTTATCTTAAGCGAAGTTATTCTCAACTTCGTCAAGTCACGCGAATTTAAGGATTGTCCAGCGAAGTTAACACTTAAGCGAAGTTATCCTTAACTTCGCCTATAGTACTGTTTGGAAGAATTTTTGTTTTTTTCGGGTTTTTCTTGTTTTCGAGAAGATGTCGCCGATTAACATCTCAGAGTTAGTCAAAATGGAAGTTGAAGCGGGGTCGGCTACTAAGGCCCCAAGGTTGATGAAAGGAACCGACTTTGTGGCGTGGAAGGATAGGTTCATTCAGTATATTAAATACCAGGATGCAAAGATGTGGGTGTGCATCCAGGATGGATATATTCCACCGACAATGGAATACGAAGGTCGGGATGTGGTAAAGAAGTACAGCAAGATGGAGGAAGAAGAGAAAAAGATGTATGAGGCCGAGAGCAAGGCCCATGCTGCAATTACTATGGTTCTTCCTCAAGAGATTCTCCATACATTCAAGAAGTACACTTCTGCACGAGAGCTTTGGGATGCTCTTGAGAATAGATTCGAAGGGAACGTGGGTATTCGTGCCTCGAAGATTAAGCTGTTAAAGACTCAGTTCTCTGTCTTCAAGTATTTGAAGAACGAATCGCTCGATGATATTATCACCCGATATTATCATCTAATGACAGAGCTGAACAACTATTCTATTGCTTACAGAGAGGAGGAAATAGTTGAGAAGCTTCTCGATGCTCTCCCACCGAAGTGGGAAATGTACACTGTTCTAATGAGGGAAGACAAAGACTTTCCTGATTATGACTTGGAGACAGCAGTGAACAAGCTCAGAACCTTTGAGCTTAATATGGTTCGTAAAGAGACACCAACGGATCAGGTTCAAGACCCTGGTATGTATGGTGCCAAAGTTAACTCAGGCTCAAGTTCGAAGTCTGAATCTGCTGCTTACTACTCCAAAGGAGAGTCAGGTTCTAACTCTTCTCATGAAGGAAATGTGTCAGTAAACATGAACGGTGATGTTTGCTTTGTTGCTGGAGGATCAAGTGCTTCGAAACCTCAAGCATCCAAGAGTAGTTTCTCTCCCAGTGCTTCAAGCGATAACTACTCTAAGATGCCAATGAGTGTCAAATCTGCTGAAGAGCAGTTTGCACTCTATGCATCTTTTATTGCTTCTTACGAGAACTACATACAAGGGAAGATTGTGGACCCTGCTGCTTTGGAAGAAGACTATGACCAGATCGATCCTGATGATCTGGAGGAGATGGATCTGCAGTGGCAGATGGCGATGATAGTCAGAAGAGTGAAGCGTTTCATGAAGAAGACTGGCAGAAAGTTCGTAGGTGGAAAGCCAGGATTTGATAAGTCAAGGGTGAGGTGTTACAATTGTCAACAAAGTGGACACTTTGCAAAGGAGTGCACTAATGCACGTGTAGAACGTAGTCAGGGGAGGACTACACAGCAAAGTGGAAATAACAATGGGAATAATGCCATGATGTCTGATGCTGGTGAATACAACTGGAACATGTTCTCTGGAGAACTCTTTGAGCAGGCACACATGGCGAAGGTTGCAGCTGAAGAATGTATGAAAGCTGCTGAAAATGAAAAAGCTTTCATGGCTAATGACCAGAACTCCTAGGTATGTACTAAACCTATCTGTACTAAATGTGAGAACTTGTCTGAACAGCTTGCTACAATTACTGATCAGTATGTTAAGTTGGATGCCGAATTTAAAACCTTGAAAGAAGATCATCACTTCACAAAGACAAGAGAAAATAATTATAAAATAAAAATTAAAGCTTGTGAAAAAGACGTTAAAAGTTTAAAAACAAAATTAGCTGAGAAAATTGATGTGATCGATCTAAGCTACGAGGTTTTAGAAGAGAAAACCAAGTTAATCGCTGAGAAAGAAAAACAGATTGCTGATCACCAGGTAAAAGTGGTGGAACTAAATACGAAACTGGAGCAATTCCGGAATTCCTCTGCTATTCTTGATCACCTCGTTAGTGATCAAGGTTCCTCACCTAAGAGGGGAGGAATTGGTTACCATGAGGTTCCACCACCTTATAACCATAATTATACTTTCAATCCTAGTGTTCATGAATCTGTTAATTTTGTAGCTGATCAGACAGGTCCTGCTAAGGAAACTGGTAAAGTACCGGAAGTTAGTAAAGGCGAAACAAGTTCGCCTGTCTCAAAAGTTAAAATTTCTATTTCAAGTCCAGTCTCATCTGATTCGGATAAGTCATCCGAGTCGGGTAAGACAAAAGAGAAGGAAGTATTACCCACTAGTGGAGAAAAAGTTAAATCAACTAAAAGGAGTACTCCACTCAACCCATATGTCCCACCTTATGTGAGACGTACGGTTGGTAATACTGCCTCCACATCTAAAACATCTGCTGAAAAGAAAGCTGAACATAGGTGTTGTTTTAGATGTAATCAAACAGGGCACCTTGTTGCTGATTGCCCTCTGAAGCAGCGTTTAAGAGAGGTGAGGCCCTCGAAAACTGAGACTAAAGTTTTTGGTAATCGTTTAAATGTTAAAAATGAAAACCATTCAAATTTGAGAGATAATACAGGTTTTCAAAGAAACACATCTCGTTTTTACACTACTAATAACCAAACCAAATGCTATAATTCTTTTGATTCTCTTAATGTACGTCGGTTTGTTTGGCCTCACTATCAGTCTCCAAGGAGGTATCCTGTTAGGACTCGTGGAAATTTTTCTAATGCTAACTTTGGTCAGCCAAGGTGTGTGAGTTCTGTTAAGAAGGTTAATCGACCCAAGACCAAGAGGTCTTGGGTCCCCAAATTTTAATAATCTCTTTTGTTTGTGCAGGAACAGTTGAACAGGGCTTCCAATAATCTTTGGGTTGTGGACAGCGGCTGTTCCCGGCACATGACTGGTAACAATGATTTGTTACAAGATTTAAAACCTGTTCAAGGAGCAAGAGTCAGTTTTGCCGGTGAGAGTGGAGGCAAAATAACAGGAAGGGGTACGGTAACTAACGGGAAGATGACGTTAGAAAATGTGAACTTTGTTGAAGAACTGAAGCACAATCTGCTGAGTGTGTCGCAGATTTGTGATAAAGATTATACCGTACACTTCACGAAGACTGATGCGATTGTGTTGAAGCCTGGTTTTCAAATACCAGGGGAGTGGATAGTAATGAAGGCTCCACGTGATCGAAATACGTATATGATGGATTTAAGTTCAACTGAAATGTCAACGGAAGAATCGTGCCTTTTGACGAAAGCAAGCGAATCGGAATCTGAACTGTGGCACAGTAGAATGGGGCACATTCATCTTCGGAAGATGAACCATATTGTCAGACATGGGCTTGTGTTGGGTGTTCCCTTAAAAAGTTTCAATTTTGAAGACAAATGTCTTGCGTGCAAAAAGGGAAAGCAGCACAAGAAGTCCCATCTCACCAAGAAAGTAAATTCAATTGCCAGTACACTAGAGCTGCTTCACATGGATCTCTTCGGTCCTGTGAATGTAAGAAGTCTAGGTGGTACAACTTATTGCTTGGTGATCACTGATGACTACTCACGATACTCGTGGGTATACTTCCTGAAATCAAAGGACGAAACGGCTCAAATGGTGAAGAATCTGATTACCAAAGTTGAGAACATTATGGATAAACGAGTGAAGTTCATCAGAAGTGACAATGGTTCCGAGTTTAAAAATTTTGAAATGGAGATCTTCTGTCTGTCAAGAGGGATTGAACACCAATTCAGCGCTCCGTATACTCCGCAACAGAATGGAGTGGCTGAAAGGAAGAATATAACTTTAATTGAAGGAGCCAGAACTATGCTGGCTGATTCGAAGCTTCCGGTGCTGTTCTGGGCTGAAGCTGTTTCTACAGCTTGCTATGTACTGAATAGAGTTTTAACGGTAAAAAGACTTAATAAAACATGCTACGAGCTTATGCATGGGAGAAAGCCCAATTTGTGTGGACTTGAAGCTTTCGGGTCCTCGTGTTCAATTTTAAAGGCACATTCAAAGTTTGGTGAAGCAGCCGATGAAGGAATCTTAGTCGGCTATGAAGTTGGGACTCCCAACAGGCGTGTCTTTAATACAACGAACGGCAAGGTTGAGGTGGTATGTAACACCGACATTACGAGTTACAGATCGCCAAGACCGAGCATCGGACCTCCTGGGATTTTCGACTATGATAGGCTCTTCAAGTCTTTTAACATACCTGATTTGTTTTGTACAGAAGAAGAAGAACGTGTTGCTACGAAGATGATTCTAGATGAGGAGGAAAATTTGGCTCATAGACAGCTATTTGATGATTGTCAACCTTCCTCATCAAATTCTATCGGTTCCCCTGCTGTCTCTCCTGAAGAAGAGTTTATCAATCCATTTCACTCTCAGCCAGAAACAACCATTGATGAGCTCTCTTCTAATTTAGAAGATAATTTGCATGTTGGTGCTGTTCCGACCACGAGAATTCACAAAGAACATCCTTTGGAGAATGTTATAGGTGATGTGTCCTCCGGTGTACAAACCAGAAGTAGCTTGAATGAGCACACCTGTGTTTATACAAGCATTAAGGAAACGGGTATAATGAACGAATGTTTGTACTCATGCTTTATTAGCCAGATTGAACCGAAAAATTATCAAATGGCTCTTAAGGACAGCTCGTGGGTCGAGGCCATGCAAGAAGAGTTGGCTCAATTTAAGAAGATGGAAGTTTGGACTTTGGTTGAAAAACCAAGGAATGTGCATGCGATAGGCACAAAATGGGTGTTTAAGTGCAAGAGAGATGAAAAGGGGATTATTATAAGAAACAAGGCGAGGCTGGTCGTTAAAGGTTTTAATCAACAAGAGGGGATAGATTATAATGAAGTGTTCGCTCCGGTGGCCAGGTTGGAAGCGATAAGATTGTTTTTGGCGTTTGCTGCTTTTAAGAAGATGAAAGTGTTTCAGTTGGACGTGAAGAGTGCGTTCCTCAATGGGAAAGTTGATGAGGTTGTGTATGTTGAGCAACCTCCGGGTTTTCCTGACCCAGACTTTCCTGATCACGTGTACAAGTTGAGCAAGGTGCTGTATGGATTACATCAGGCACCTCGTGCCTGGTATTCAACGTTATCGGACTACTTGCTAGAGAATGGTTTTGAAAGGGGTTTGATTGACAGCACACTGTTTGTGAAGAGAGATGGAAGTGACTTCCTGCTAGTTCAAGTCTACGTGGATGACATCATATTTGCTGCATCAAGAGTCTCCATGTGTCAGGAATTTGAGGCCGTCATGAAGAAAAGATTTGAGATGAGTGCTATGGGTGAACTAACGTTCTTTTTAGGATTGCAGGTTGATCAAAAGAAGGATGGGATGTTCATTCATCAAACAAAATATGTTCATGATGTCCTCAAGCGCTTCAAGATGGAGGACTGTTCTCCATTTGACACTCCAATTTGCGTCAACCACAAGTTGGGAGCTGAAATAGACGGTGACGCAGATGTGGACCCAACTCAGTATCGGGCTATAATAGGTTCTTTGATGTATTTGACTGCTTCTAGGCCTGATATAATGTTTGCTGTTTGTCTTTGTGCTCGTTTTCAGGCAAACCCAAAGGAATCTCACATGAAGGGTGTGAAGAGGATTCTGCGGTATCTCAATGGCAAGCCGAAGCTAGGGTTGTGGTACCCGAAGGGAGGAGACGTGGAACTGGTTGCTTATACAGATTCTGATTATGGAGGGTGCAATCAGAGTCGGAAGTCGACAACAGGAGGATGTCAGTTTCTCGGTGGAAGATTAGTTTCCTGGCAGTGCAAGAAACAGACATCAGTCGCAATCTCTACGTGCGAAGCTGAATATATGGCAGCATCCAACTGCTGCTCTCAGGTTTTGTGGATTCAGCAACAATTGCGCGACTATGGTCTGAATTTCTTACTCACTCCTATTTTTATTGATAACACTGCTGCCATCTCAGTAATTAACAATCTCGTGAAACATAGTAAAACTAAACATATTGACATTCGTCATCATTTCACACGGGATTGTGCTGAGAAGAAACTGATTAAGGTCGAAAAGGTCGATACGCTAGAAAATTTCGCTGATTTATTTACAAAAGCGTTTGATAAATCCAGATTTCAAAACCTAATTGAGCTGAACGGGATGATCAATCCCGAGTAACCATGTTTTTTTGTGTTTATTTAAAAAAAAAATGTCACTATTGCTTAAAATTAGTCGGTTACCTCAGTTTGATGGACATATCCTCGGATATGTTTTGGTCCTCGTTTCTACTTGTAGAGAATGAGGGTCGCCATTAACCAGATGACTGAAAGTGACCGGGGCGGTTATGATGTGTTTTCTTTCTGTCGCTGAAAATTAGTCGTTCATACTTAGTTAGAAGGACACATACTTGTATGTGGTCGGTCCAGTTGATCCATTGGATCTTCAGGATTGCCGTTTACCTGAAGACTTTGACGTGATCGGGGCGATTGAAGTCAAAATTTTTTTGGGAAATGAAATTACTTTTCAAGTCTAATACTTCGTAAGAAGTTCATTTGCTATGTTTAACAGGAAATTGATCCAACCTTGGAAAATGATGTTTATACTAATTTTGTGTGCTTAACTAGTGAAGTTCTTAAGCTTAAAAGGCATTAGAACAGTCATTGTATGTCAAGGTAAATTCTTAATGGTGTGTAAAAGTATATGTGATACAAACTAAATATACTTGATTTTACGTGGAAACTACTTAAGAGTTTTTCATGTCTTCGTTTATATCTTTCCGCACGATAGGCAGAAAAGTGATTACCCAGTCATACACGAGCCCGTAAGTGTTCTGATTCCCGTGAAGAAGGCGTTTCAAGACACTGCAGTGATCCAGATTCGGGACTTGTAGTTGTTTATTACTCTGAAGTCTATAAGTATGTTTGTTAAAAAAAAAAAAAAAAAAAAAAAATTTAGTACTTATGAGTTATTGTAACATTCGAGAGTTCAAGATATCAAGACTTCTCAATCATGGAGTAAGAATGAGTACAGGAAGCAGACAAAGAATACTTACAAGTTAATCAGACACTATGGGTCGAAGTCAATTCGGGGTGACTTGGGGAAAGCCAAATACGCTTTGAGAATAGATAGGAGGCATCAAAATCTCTGAGTTGTTGCCCACTTATTTTTTGAGCTTAATTGAACTTAACTCGTATCACAGAAACGATGAAAACCACTTTAAGTTATTTACATGTGTACAACCTGTTTCTCTGTGTCATAATACAGCTAAACACGGATCTATGTGACAGTCACGGAATTAGTATGATTCCGTTAGGATCTTTTCTAAAACATGGTGGTCCCTGACTAGACTGAAATTTGATCCCTTATTTGTTAAATTTTTATAAGTTTTTCTTAGTTTTGTAGTTGTATTATTTTTTAACTGGTTACTTAGAATTGATCATGTCGGGAAGTTTTAAAGAGTTAATTCAAATTGTTCAAAATTATAAGGTTTGGTTATGAAAATATAGGCGAAGTTGTTGAATCAGGCGAACTTGTTGATAACTTCGCCTAGGCGAAGTTATCCGTAACTTCGCCTGACCAACTCTGACCCTATATAAGGATTTCAAACAGTAAATTTTCATTATTTACAATATACAGCGAACTTGTTCTCCGATATTTCAGCGAACTTGATCTTTTCGATTTCGATTTCTTTCTTTGTTCTCAGTTTCAGTTACCGTTTCACGGTATGTGTTATCGGTACATAGTGTTAGCTGTTTTTTCTTGTTTATCGAACTTTATGTCGACCGCTTCGAGATCTTGGTCCGTCGGATTCAAAACCGACTTTTATAACTTGTGTTTAACGTGTTCATGGACAAACTTTTCGTCCACATAACCTTAATACCAAGTGTTATTGAGTTCTTCATCGTCAATTTTACCGAAACATCGGATTTCCGGATGTTTGGAATGCTAACAGTCGCCGATTCAGTTCAGGCGAAGTTAGGGTTTCGGCGAAGTTATCCGCAACTTCGCCTGACGATTAATTTCGCCTGAGGCGAAGTTATCCGCAACTTCGCCTGAGGCTTAATTTCGCCTAACCCTTATCTTCGCCTGAGGCGATGTTGTGAAAAGGCGAAGTTATCACTAACTTCGCCCAGACCATTTTACTTAAAATTAATTAGACGAACTTAAAGATGAAGCGAAGTTGTTCCCAACTTCGCCTCACCTTTAACTTCGCCTATACAGGTTTGATCACAACTTCGCTCCTGGTAATCAAGCGAACTTGTGTACAACTTAAACGTTTATCTAACTTGGTTCGTTTAGTGCAGATATGGCTGCTGTTGGAAGTGCAGGAGGTGCAGGTGATGACGGTGATGATCACAGACAATTCTTCCCAGCTCATAACCAGTTCATAACACTTGACCCAGATGCAAAGGGCGTGGAGGACTATAGAGAGATAATTACTTTTCTCCTGCGCTCACGGATATATCACGCAATAACAACTACCCTGCCTATTTCCCTACCGAATATTGAAGACTTTTGGCAGACGGTAGAGTACGATTGCCGGGTTGAGCCCCCGGTTATGCGAGCCACCGTAAACGGTCAAGTTGTTCAGTTTTCTTCTGAACAAATACGGGTGGCGTTGCGGTTTGGTGAAGAGACGAGGGATGACCCAACGGAGTTTGTTGCGCCATTCCGTGATGGGGCGTTCCTCAGGATGGGGTATTCTGGTCCCTTAGGGGACACTCAACGGAGGAAGGGATTCCTTTTAGATCAGTTGCGCTTCCTTATGCACGTCATGATCGTATGTATGTCAGGACGGAAGGCAGGCACTGATGGTATGGGTGCGACAATGCAGTCTGCTATGACTGCGTTGACTTATAATAAAAGATATTCTTTCAGCCAGATGATCTTTTACGAGATCGATAGGCAACGAAGGGCTGTGGCGCGTGAGCGATTTACAATGTATCCACGATTCCTACAGATGATTTTCAATCATGTGGCTCCGACGCTGCCTCAACGACGCCCTATTCGATACGTGGAAAGTGTGACAAAACGTATCTTTGCATAGTGTCGCACTTCCAGCGCACGAAGCAAGCCTGAGCTGCGTCCCAGGCATACTCCGCTCTTTGGGTACCTTATAAACACGGAGTATGTGCCTGCGGCAGGGGACGAGTTCAGAGACCCAAGACCACAACAGGCGGCAGCACCCCAGGCTGTATCAGCTGCGCCTGCTGTATCTGCTGCTGTGTCAACTGCAGAGATTGACCTTGACGCCATGTTCGGCGGGCAAGGATTGTTTGATATGGACCGAGTTGATCCACAAGAGAATATTCAAGTCTCGGGTCCACAAGCTGATTTTGATGATGTGATGGAAGAGGCTAGAAGGATGATGGTAACGCATGAGAGAACAGTTGGGAAACAAAAGAGAACTGTTGACGACGACGACGAGGAAGATGATGAAGAAGAAGCTGTGCAGCTGGTGAGAAAGCGTTCACGAAGGGAAAGGACAGGTATGGGTGTAGGAGCTGGAGAGACTTCACGGTTGGTACGTTTTGCTCCACCTGCCCTGTCTGGTATGTCCATTGTTCCTACCTCTGTGCAGGTATCGAGTACAAGCGCTACGGTTGTTCCCGTAGTGGCTACATCGTCGGCTGACATTCCATCGATCACGGCCGTCCAGACGTCGACTCCAGCAATTGTGTCTCTACCACCTCAAACGCTTACTCCATCGGTGGTAGTAGCACGATTTGTCGAGTCTACGGTCACCACTACTGCAGGGTTATCGGGTACGGTACCACCTGCGGTCACGCCCACTTCAGACTCGGAACGAATAGCTTCACTAGAGCGGATTGTAGCTGAGCAGTCCAAGACTATTCAAAGCCTAGTGGAAGCAAATCAACTGCAGGCATCCCTCCTGGTTGAGCACGGGAAAGTTATAGATGCCTTGAAGGTGTTCTTGGCATCTCAGGGGGAGATGAGCTGTAGAGGAGATGAGCTGAGGACCAAAAGAAGAGAAGACCGAGACGATGATCCCAATGCATCGAAAGATGCAGGTGGTGAGTTGCCAAGAACTACTATAGCTCTTGGGGCTTCCACAGCTGAGGGGGAGTCTGCATCTGGTGATGATGTGGTTGCTGTTGGTGATGATGTGGATGTGGTTGAAGATGTTGAGATTGTTGATGATATGATTGATGCGCTGAAAGAGATAGACGATATGTTAGAGGATGATGAGTTGATAAATGAAGATGATGTTCTGCCAATCGATGAGATTGAAAAGATTGGTGCAGAAATTGTGGTCGAGAATGTGATAGAAGAAGGAGAGATTGTTGAAGAAAATGTAGAGCATGAGATCTCTGTGGTTGAACAGTCGACTATATGTGAAGATGCTGTGGTTGACAACACTGAGTGGGAAGATCAGCCAAACTGGAAGGAAGGCTGCGCTCAGTGGTTTGTAAAGACGAAGAAGCCAGCAGTACCGACGATGTTCAAAAAGTCGTATAATATAAAGGGATATGCAGAATCAAAGAAGGGAATCATATGCTGGTTGTACGATGAAGAGTTGAAACTATTTGTGATCAAACGTTACGACGGCATTCAGTACTTCAAGAAGATGTTAAGATCCCTGAATACCTTACCGGAGTGTGAGGTGAAAGACTTAGCAAGACTGGGGCTGATAAACAGAAGTGATGATAACATGGCGAGAGTAATTGGGAAAATTGTTTGGAAGGAGGCCATTAAAGATAAAAAGTTTGAACTTCTGAAGCCTCAGAAAGGGAAATTAGTAGAAGACAAAGATAGAGGGATGAGGGCAGACGGCAAACCATGGATGGTTATGAAGTATAAACCAGTCCGTCATTTAAAAGAAGTGCCGATGAAGGTGATGCCCAAGAACGTCTTGAAAGACTTGAAGTGGTGGTACGTGGATTGTGAAACTGCTGAAGCGGTCATGGAGGATGAAGATGAGCAAGAGATCATGAGAGTGTATGATCCTATGCACTTAGTCAATCTGTCTCAAGCTGACTTGCAGGTACTACATGCTAAGAAGATTTTCTACATTCCTGCTTGGAAAGAGGAAGCTAAGAAGTACCAGAAGTTGGTTTCTGTATGTGTTAGACAGGGAGTGCATGCTTGAAGAGATGAAGAGAGAAGACGAGAGATTACAAGACACAAGCTTTGAAGATCAAGATATGAAGCTACTGCCAAGGGGGAGTCTGTTGGTACATAAATGTCAGTAGTTCATAGTCTAGCGTTTGTAATCGAGTCTGTAATGTAATTATGTTTAAGTTTATGTTTATGTATGTAAGCGAAGTTGTCAACAAGTTCGCTTAGGCGAACTTGTTGAACAAGCGAAGTTGTCGACAAGTTCGCCTAGGCGAACTTGTTCAACGAGCGAAGTTACTGACAACTTCGCCTGAGGCGAAGTTGTCGTGTATTTATATAGCCTACGGGTTTACGGTTAAGGAGATATAGTTTTGGTTAATCACGTGTAATTCAGTAAGTCTATAGACGAGAGATAGAGTCTGTAATAGACGTGTTTCAAGTTATATTATATAACGTGTTCGTTTGTATCGCGTGTGATTGTTTTACGTATTCTACGCTCGTAACTACCTACGCAGGGATTCCGCACCTACGTAGATAGCGATATCCCGTGTAAGATCCGTTCGGGAACCTACAGGATGATCACCTGCACCTAGCAGAGTTCTCCTATAACAACAGCTACCATTCAAGTATTGGTATGCCACCGTTTGAGATGCTCTATGGTAGACGATGTAGGACCCCGGTGTGTTGGGGAGAGATTGGTCAGAAAGAGCTGGGAAGCCTAGAAGTTGTGCAAGAAACCTCTTCGAAGTTCGATCAGATCAAGGCAAGAATGAAAGCTGCTCAAGACAGACAGAAGTCGTATGCTGATAAGCGGCGACGACCGATTGAGTTTAACGTTGGTGACAATGTGATGCTCAAGGTCTCGCCTTGGAAGGGAATCATTCGTTTTAGAAAGAGGGGAAATTTGAGTCCAAGGTACATTGGACCGTTTAAGATTATAGATCGTGTAGGTGAAGTGGCTTATAAGCTGGAATTGCCAGAAGAGTTAGAAGGAATTCATTCAACCTTCCATGTTTCTCACCTGAGAAAATGTCTAGCCGATGACACGTCTCACGTGCCATTGATGGACATCGAGGTTGATGAACAATTGAACTACATTGAGCAACCGATCGAGATAGTTGACCGCAAGGAGAAACAACTTCGTCACAAGGTTATACCTTTAGTGAAAGTGATATGGAAACATCGAAAAGGTTCAGATGCCACTTGGGAGGCGGAGGATGAGATGCGCAAGTGTTACCCGAATTTATTTATGTAATAGTTAGGTTTCGGGGACGAAACCTCTTTAAGGAGGGAAGACTTGTAACATCCTAATTTCGGTTTTATTAATAAAATAAATTTCGTTATTTTATAATAGGTCGTTGTCGATTTAGATAAATAGAATACGAGTTGGGCTAGTGTTGGGTAAATGGATATGGGTATGGACATGGGTTAGAAAAGAGAGATGGAAAGACCATGGGCTTAAGCCCATGAATCATAAATATATAAACCCATAATCACCATTAATTCCTCATTTCACACATAATCCATACACCACCCAAAACACACACTTAAGATCTCTCTCTAGTTCTCTACCATCTAAACCGAAACCATGAAGGAAAACAAGAAGGAAACCGATACCGACCCGAGGTAATACTAGTATGATGTTTTACTAACTTAAACCGATAGATATAGTCATGAAATGATGATCCGACACCGTTAAACCGTTTAAGTCACGAGATCCGGATGGAATCAGGTATAAACCGAACCTATGATGAGCTTAGGGGTCACCCTAGCTCAGATCTAGGTCGAACGGGACGAAAAACGGTGAAAAAACGAGCTAAAACACGTTTTTCCGGTGAAATTGCGTTTTTCCGGCGGCCTTCCGGCAATGACGGCGCCGGAAAGTGGTACGAGGTTAAGGAAGAATGTCAGGGAATGTTCTGACATTCCTGACCTAACCCTAGTTCGCCCAGGAGAAATTAACGAATTAGAAGTAATTCGCTAGACTGATTCGCCTAAGGGAATGTAACGAACTAGCTTCAGTTCGTTAAGGGAAAAGATAGCGAATCACCCTTGATTCGCTATAACCAGTTCGCTAGAAAAGATAACAAATTAAATTGACTGATTTGCTACGTGAACTGATTCGTCAAAAGACCAGTTCGCTATAAGGTCCAGTTCGCCTAATAACTAGTTCGTTAAAGGGTTCAATTCGCTACCTGGACCAGTTCGCTAAAATAAGCCGGTTCGCTATGAACCAGTAGCTAATTAGAAGTATAACTTAATGACTAAACAGTCCCTGAACTTAGAAAAGAATGAATTAATTACAAATCAGCCCTTGAACTTTAAGTTAACGAATTAAATAATAATAAAAAATCGTAATGGAAAATATGTTACAACAGTTAATGGAAATAAAATTTTCCAAGATGACCTGGCAGCTCGACCCCAGCCAGGGGCTCTGCCCCTTGGACCCTGCTAGGGGCTGCCGCCCCTAGACCCCGCTGCCCCCGGACCCCCGTTCATTGTGGGTTGTATAAAGATAGAAATGCGGCATAAGTAGCGATAGATAATTGATACATGTAATTGTTATGTAGTTAGTCGTGCACAGCTCAAGAAAGGAATTACGATAAACGGTGAACGTAACCGCATTCAGGTGAGTTTCTAGCCCCATTCCTTGTTATGTTTTCGGGGCTGTGTGCATACTCGATGTGATTGTTAATACATTTATCCTAAGTGATAAGTGTATGCCATATGTGTATTATGTGGAATGTATGAATGTTTTCTTGTCGGTACATGAACGATCTTCGGAATTGCATGTACTGTCAGGGAATGGTATGATGTTGTATGTATTTTGTAAGATGAAGAATGAATGATGTGTAAATGAAACCTACGATTATGTATATAGAAAAGTATGTTAAAAAGGTATGGAAGAAAGGGTACCGGACCCTAGTAATATCCGAGGATGAAGGGTACCGAACCCTAATAATATCCGAGGATGAAGGGTACCGGACCCTAATAATATCCGAGGATGAAGGGTACCGGACCCAAATAATATCCGAGGATGAAGGGTACCGGACCCTAATAATATCCGAGGATGTTATAGCGTAAGGTTAGTTATGTATGTGCATGTGTATGAAAGATTGATGGACATGTTAAGTATGTAATGCGTACCTACGGGCACGTATATGTGTATGTAAAGTAAGTTATGTGATTAACTATAACTCACTCAGCGTAGCTGACTTTTAGTATGCACGCAGGTGAGTAGAATGAGGCAGCTGGCTTGAGCGGGGACACATGGCCGAGAATAAGAAGCTGGCATCTGAAGATCTATTTGTTATGTTATGAACTAAAAGACATGTTTAAGTTATGTTTAAAGACAAGGTTATGAATGTTTGTAATGACTAATGATGTTTTATGTTATTCCGCGAAAGTTTTAATTCACTCTGATATTTAGAACTGCGTTTATAAGTAAATCCAACCCAAAGTAGGGCTGCCGGTAACGGGGCCTTACACTGCCCCCCGGACCCCCGTTCGTTGTGGGTTATATAAGATAGAAATACGATATGAGTATTAATAGTTAATCGATACGTGTAATTGTTATACAGTTAGTCGTGCACAGCTCAAGAAGGGGATTACCATAAACGCTGAACGTTATCGCATTCAGGTGAGTCTCTAGCCCCATTTCCTTGTTATGTTTTCGGGGCTGTGTGCATACTCGATGTGATAGTTAATACACTTACCTTAACTGGTAAGTGTATGCCTTGTATGGTTTATATGTTATGTACGTATATCTTAATTGTGAATGAAAGCTTGTCGGTACGTGAACGATCTTCGGATATTGCACGTATTGACAAGGAAGGTATGCATATGATAGATGAATGGGTATGATAGATGTATGTACAATATATGAATATGTATGAATGATCGAAGAAAGTATGTATATGTTATGGGTATGTAAGGACAGTTTGCACGAAGATGAAGAAAGAGGGATCAAACCCTAATAATATCTGAGATAGAGAAGAAAGGGATCAGACCCTAATAATATCTGAGATAGAGAAGTAAAAAGGGATCAGACCCTAATAATATCTAAGATAGACAAGAAAGGGATCAGACCCTAATAATATCTGAGATAGACAAAGGAAAGAGGGATCAGACCCTAATAATATATGAGATAGAAAAGTAAGGGATCGGACCCTAATAATATCCGAGATAGAAAAGGACAATAATTTATATAGTATGAAAGTAATAAAGTATGAACGTACGTATGAACTTATGTAATGAAAGTAAAGTAGTAAAGTAATTATTATGTGTCCTCGGATGCATAATTGAAGGTAAGTGTACGTAGTGTATGTTATGTGATTAACTAGAACTCACTCAGCGTAGCTGACTTTTAGTATGCACGCAGGTGAGTAGAATGAGGCAGCTGGCTTGAGCGGGGACACATGGCGGTAGAATAAAGAAGTTGGCATCTGAAGATCTAATTGTTATGTTTTGAACTAAAGGACACGTTTAAGTTATGTTTTAAAGACAAGATTTGTAATGACTGTTGATGTTTTATATTATTCCGCGAAAGTTTTAATTAACTATGATATTTAGAACTGTGTTTATGAGTAAATCCAATACCAAATGTAGGGCATCGGTAACGAGACCTTACAGAATGTTAGAATATGTTATTTTTTTTATTAAAGATTTAGTCAAATATTGAGTAATTATCTCCTTTGATATGTGAAGTAATTACCTACCAAAAATGGAGATCCCAATGGTATATAATTCAATTTGTAATTTCAGTAAATAATATAATTCCTTTCAGTGATTTTAAACACAATATTCTACTCATTGGAAAAAGTTGAAGATCAAAGAAACCAACCAACCTTAAAAAGAAGTTTTAAATTTACAAGGTTAAAAGAATATGTATTAGCAATTTCAGGCTGCTCCTGCTTGTTAACATTCTGCTCATTGGGAAAAGCTAAAGATCAAAGGAACAAACCAATCTTAAAAATAGATTGTTCTTTCCTCTTGTTTATAGTCATTGCAAATCATAGGTAAACCTGCAATCATTTGAAATGCAAAAAAAAGGAATAATGATAATAATTATTTTTTATGAGTGATTTCTAATTCCCCCCCCCCCCCTCCCCCACCACCAAAAAAAAATATTTAGTATGCTTGGATGGTTTGAATGGTAAACTTATGTAAAAAGAACGTGGGATCAATCTAAGTTTAATTTTATTTTTATATACAATAATAATAACCATGCCCGATTATAACTTTCTATACGTATTTATAACAACTATTATATATATACTAGTTTTTATTCCTCATATTACGGGGTTGTTTATATTATTTATTTTTAATATTTATTTATTTTTTGAATTTTTATTTTTTTATTGTATGAATGTTAATAATATACTTATAGTTTTTTATAACCCGGTTTAAAAAGCTATATGGGTTTGATGAGACTCAAGACCCGTTTATTTTTTTTACTATAAATTGGTTTTTTAATTATAAATAATATATATTTTTTTAAATAAATCAGATATTAATTTTTAGTATATCCCTACTTTATAAGATTTTTATATAAAATATTTGATGAGATTAGTTTTTAATTTAATGAGATGTTATAACCAATTTAAGAAATATCTGGGTTTGATACGTATATTTTTTTACTATAAAATTTGTTTTTTTAATTATAAATAATATATATATATTTTTTTAAATAAATAAGATACTAATTTTTAGTATATCCATACTTTATAGGATTTTTATATCAAATATTTGGTGAAATTAGTTTTTAATTTAATGAGATGTTATAACTCGTTTAAGAAATATCTGGGTTTGATAAGACCCATACCCGTGAATTCGGGTCAAATGCATGAGAATCCTCCATTTAAAAATCAAGCAAATATGGTGACTCAGAAAAAAGGGCGAGCGACCACATCGCTACACGTATGATTTTTGTGTTTTCGTTTATATATATTATAGATACTAAAAGAATGTTTTAAGGACTAAGTAAATTAGTTACATAAAAAAGTAATTCAATTGGGAATAAAAAGTTATATAAAAATTAACTTATCCGAATTTCTTGTCTAAGTTAATCTTTTAAAGAAAAATATCTTGGCGACTGCATGTGCTAACATATTATTTTATTTAACCTGTGTAATAAGTTTTTTCTTCAAGAATTTTTTTTATTATCTTAAAAAATTATAAACAAAAAAAATTAAAAGCTCTCTGGTTGCTTCCCACATTCTAGCAAGCCACAAAAATGCTTTATTTGTAAATAGAGACTTTTTATACATTTGAACCGATTTCATGAGTATGAGTTTTATTAAACCCAAACAGCCCATAAACAAGTTATAACATTTCTATAAATTAAAAATTAATCTCACAAAATATTTGATATGAATATCGTATAAAATAAGGATATACTAAGATTAATATCCGATTTAAAAAAAAAAGTATTTATAATTAGAAAACAATTTTACAGTAAAAAAATAAGCGGACCATGGGTTTCACCAAACCCGGATAGTTTTTAAACCGGGTTATAATATTTCATTTATGTGTGAAACCCTTTCATAATCAAATTCATGTGTATTATTAACTTCCTTATAATATATAAAATTAAAATCCAATTATATTAGTGAGAACCATGACCCGCTTAATTTTTACTATAAAATTGTTTCTTAATTATAAATAATATCTTTTTTTAAAACAATTGAATATTGATTTTAGTATATCTCTATTTTATATGGTTTTCATATCGAATATTTGATGAGATCAATCTATCTACCTATTCTAATAAAGTAAAAAATTGTGGCACGTGTCAGTTTGTGGTTAAAGCTCACAACTTTTTTCCCTCTAAAACAAAGATCTTAACTGACTCTAATACATGCCCATATTCATTTTCTTTTCATATTTTATTTATATTATTTTTATATATTTTTATAATTTTATAAAAAATGATATTAGCATATTAATTTCCTTTATATTCTAAAATACTTGGTGAAATCCAAGAATTAACAACAAATCATGTTTGTTAAAGATTGAAAAGAATATATAATTTCAAATTTATAATTAACATATTTTACTATGTATATTGTTAAAGATTATAAAGAAAAACAAAACTCGAACATGCTTTTATTTTACAAAGTAATTTTTAAAATTATTAAATCATATATCTATGCTTAAAAGTTAATCCATTTTTTATAAATCAATCCATTTATCTATAATAATTATTGTTAATAGTCATATAAATTTATAAATTATAAATATATGCTTTAATTCTATCAATTTTATTTTTCGGTTAATTTAGTAATATATACCAGTCACTTTCATATATAACAAAGTTTATCATATTTAATTTATTTGTTTTTTTATTAAGGATTGTTTCAGGTTTTGTTAAACTTAAATTTGGTTTTTACAATCAAAAATTTGAAATTGATTGTTTGGTATAAGTTAACTATATTTGGGTCAAAATTTGTTATGGGTCAAAATGAGGAATTTAAGTATTTTTAAAAGTTTAAGAATGCGAATATATTTATCGTCAAATTCGTTACGGGTTCAAAGTATTGACTTGAAATGTCAAACAAATAAAATCTAGAATTTTAAACCTGATTTGGGTTTCAACTTCAAAGACATTTTTGGAAAAAATCAAAAGGTTCGGGATTTGGTAAATTGGCTATTTTTCCCTCACTATTAAAATGTAAGAATAGATAGTAAACACTTACGACATGCCACCTCAAAGCCTATCAATGTTTCTAACTCGTATCAAATTTGAATCACTTGTGTCAGCATTAACTTTTCCTTCAATGGTGATTAGAACGTTGTATGGGAAGCATGTCAAGTAAAACTATGATCAAATGAAACAAAATATTCACAAAATTTAATGGTTTAACATGCTATTTTTTATGTTGTCAAACTTATCAAATTCTTTTTCATGGTTTAGCTCAGAAAACATAGTTATTGAAGAACATATGTCGTTATAATTTAATGTTCCCCTTTCTTTCTTTGGGTTGTAAATTGATAAATACATCAATAAAGATAACGCTCCTTTAGTATTTGGGCCGAGTGGTCAGAACTACTATTATATGAGAAGTCTCTTCCTGAATTCTTATAAGTATACATATATGGTACAAACAATGAAAGTTTCAATAAAAGGAGCGTTCTCGGGTACGTTTTTGCACGTGCATTTTTTATTTAGTTCATTTAAAAAAAATCATTTTATAATATAACTAAAATCAATTTATATACACATAGTATAGATACAAGCATAAATGCAATACATTTTTTCATATACGTTATGTAATTATTTTCTTTACTTGTAATTTTATAATTTGGATAATCTCGCGTGTTACAAGGGCTCGAAAACTAGTTTTTAATATAATTAGATGTTGTAACCCGTTTAAGGGCTATCTAAGTTTGGTAAGACCCATACCTGTGAATTCTGGTCAAATGCATGAGAAGTCTTCACTTACAAATAAAGCAATTTGATAGCTTGACATAATGTAGAGAGCAACCATAGAACTTTTAATGGTTTCGTTTATATATATTTAAGATTTAAGATATTACAATTATTTAAGTCATCTTATACATAAGATTTTACACGAGAATGAACAAATTAAGAAGTTACGAAAAAGAAAAATGGAAAGTGAATTATGTGCAAATGATGGCACGCCAATAATTGTGGCCTTTTGGAACATGCTAAGGATCCACCGTCGATGAGGTTGGTGGAATATTGGTGCCAGTCCATTCTTAGACTGCTCGCTATGGTGAGGGGCTTCGAAGCCCCTCCCCACTGCCACCTCAGCGCTACATGGGCACAAAGCCCCCCCCCCCCCCCCCGAAAGTCGCCCTCTATGGTGTAGGGGGCTTCGAAGCCCCTTTAATACATATATACATATGTATGCATGTGTGTTTGAGAGAGAGAGAGAGGGACCCACCAAAACCCCCCCTTCCGCGCCTGCCGTCCCAACCACCGGATCCTCCACGTCCCTGCCCCTTCCGCGCCCCACGGCGGTGTACCCCGCCCGTCGCCCCATGCCACATCACCCGAAGTCGCCCCATAAAATTTTATTAAAGTGTATTAATCATATCTAAAGCGTAGTACGTGTTGCCTTTCGAATCACCTCTGGTGGCTAATTATTGTACCATTTTGGAATTGCAAGAGGTATACTTTCATGTATCCATCCTTACATGTTTGGCAAATGCATAACTTAACAAATTTTTTTATTTATCGTTAGCGTAAAGAATTAAAAACAAGATAATTTTTTATTTAAAGAACATAAAGTAAAAGTGAACTTTTTAACGTACCCACTTCATAAATTGACTACATTTAAAGAATACAAATTGTAATGTCGTCTAAATCTTGACCCTCTTCTAACTCACTCCAAATATATAATTAACTTTTTTAATTCTAAAAAGAATAGTAAATTCTTCACTTGTATGACATTTTAGTAAATATATGTTGCATAATATTGGTGTAAACATATATTTTTACACAGGTTTCAGATATTAATAAGGGTTGATAAATTTTTCATGTTGTATGAGGTTGATTAGTGAACCCAAAACCACAAATCAAATAACTTAATTGATATAAAATGAAAAGAGATATGAAGTAATTGATGCTATGGGTGTTAAAAAAATCCGTATTCGAATTATTCGAAAATTGGAATTCAAACTATTCGAATAATTTTTATATTCAATCAACTACATAAGCATTAGAATTCTTTATAAAAGTAAGAACGTTTTCCACACACAATCTGTTTTTCATTTGTTGAATTTAACTACACACATAAGGGGTATGTTTGGCAAACTAGCTGCGAGCTGTATCTAGAAGCTGGTGGCTAGTGGCTTGAAGCTGGTGGATGTAGCTAGTAGCTGTTAGCCGTAAATTTTTAAATATATTTTGATGTTTGACAGAGTAGCCGGAGCTAAAATAAAATATATAAAAATTCCTAAAATGAGCATAACTAAAAAAATATTAAAAGTATTTATTTTGGAAGATTATTTAAGTAAATTAAAATACTAAAAACGTGTAGCTCTTTCTAAACGCTACTAGTAGAAGCTTTAACCTTTTTTCTCATGACCTAAAAGCTTCAAGCTCATTGAACCAAACAAGACTTTTAATTGAGTAGGAGCTTTTTCTTAAAAGCTTGAAGCTTAAAGCTCCTAAAAGCTCTCTGTCAAACATACCCAGGTATGTTTAGCAAAACTAGCTGGTGGCTGGAAGCTGGTAGCTGGCAGCGAGTAGCTGTAGCTTTTTAGATATATTTAGGTATTTGGCAGAGTAGTTAAAGCCTTTAATAAAGTATATAAAATGACTAAAATGTGTATAACTAAAAAACATAATACAAAATATGATCATTTTTAAATAAATAAAGCATTGTCATTGACAAACAACATAATATAACACTATATAATCATTTTGGTGCATTCCATATCAAAGTAACAATATTGTTGCGAACATGTTTCATCTCATTCGTTGTTCTTTTGAATAGACTGCCGGTGCTTGTGTCATGGTTACGAACATCATGCAGTTCATCTCGTGGTATGCAGTTTAGATATTGCTCCATTGTAGTAAACATGATATTTTCTTGAGAATTAACGTATATAGTTATGCAATGCAAATGTAGCCATGATAACATCAATTTGTGTTTGCACGCTATACTTGGGAATTGTACCAAGTATATTAAATCGTTTCCTCAAAATTCAAAATGGCCTCTAACTATAACTTTGTAAAGACAAATGTGTCACACCCCAACTTAGGGCCTAGGCGTGTGAACACAAGTTGCTACCTGTTTTGTAAATGTATCAGAGTTTATGGGTTAATTTTAGCGGAAGACTTAGGTTGAATATAATAATAATATACATTGAAAATTTACTTGGGAATTGAATACCTAGGTATTAGTTTACAAAATGTGTTCATATTACAAAATTTTAGTTTATCAAAACGTAGTCATCTTGTAACGCGCTTCTATCTTCATAAATACTCCAATCTTTGCTATTTCTACTAATTCTTAATTATCTGCAATGAGTTGGAAAAATACGTCAGCTATGTGATGGTGAATAGGTATGACTTCGAAAACACTTGAATAATAGTTACAATACAAGTATAGTTTTCTTGATAAGCTCAGCGGAAGTATTTCTACTTTCGGTATATGTACCACTTCCCTACACACACAAAAGTGTTCTCTGAGCCACGTAGCCTTAAATGGAGAATTAATTATGACTGTTAGCCCGCGGCCACGTAGCTTTTAACTGTTTAGGCTGAACAGTTATGTTTGGATCCAGACATATGTGTAACCCTTCTGAGTTGATTTTATTTTCTACTTTGTATTATAACATTTTAGAGATCACGTAATCTCATATAAATGTTAACTGACTCGTTAAGACAAACACCCGTTCATCTTATCGAGTATAAATATGTTTTGACTGTTTGTAAAGGTCAACATATTCACCTGTACCGTCGGTGTGCGTTTGAAACCTTGACTGTGAATGAGAATGATATTAACCTATACATGAATAGGTTTATATAAATATTTTAAATGGTGTTTCTTGATTAAGCTATGATTGCTAAGCTTAACCTTGAAATCGTTTACCTTTGTTTGTGAATGAAATACTTTGTTTTTATGTGACGTTTTGATATAGCATACTTTGGCTTAATAGGTTATAAAACGTTGGTAAGTTTCTCCAGGTAAGTAAACAGGTCCCTAGGTTGATTGGGATTTGTACGAATTACTTTTTCTTAGTCAAGAAACTTACTACTAGTGATATCACCCTTACAGTTTACTACATGCCCGTCAAAATATATCTTTTGTTAACAATACTTTGCTATGAAGTAACGTTTATGAATGGTTATAGAATGTTTATAAAATACTTTTCAAGGTTAAAGGCCATAACCTCGATTGATATTTAAGATATAACTTAAACAAAAATCCTACCTTAACACGGATACTTAGAATGAAACTAAGAAAAGAGTCTTGACGGTAGGATCTTGCTTTAACTCTCTTAGATGTTTAATATCTAGATTATAGCTTCTAAACTTGCACGAACTTCGAGAAATGGAACGTCGGCTCATCTCGGCGATTGGGCACGTTTTCCTATGTTAACTATGTGAAAGTGGAGTGTGTTTTTGGGATGAGAAGGCCTCATACCTGTCTCCTCCTTTTATAGGCATTTTCAGTGACCCATCACGATAAGCGATGGGTTCCTCTTTAACCCATCGCGTATCGCGGCGTTGCAAATTACGACGCCTTTGCCACATTGTGACACGTGGCCTATCAAATTGTGCCACGTGTTGACACGTGGTTGGACACGTGTCCCCATTACTTAGCATGGTCATCGCGATACGCGATGACCTTGGTGGTTAGGCCGTAGCATATCGCTACGTCGCCCATTTCTGGGTCCATGTGCAAGTCTATCGCTATACGCGATAGGTGAATTAGTTTCCCCGTCGCGTATTGCGATGTGTCAAGATTTTCAGAAATTTCATTCTAGTCCCTATACTTATAAAAGTTAGTATTTTTTTTCTAAATTATTAAAGGGTTATTTACGTGGTATTACATCCTCCCCACCTTTTGAATAATCTCGTCCTCGAAATATATTGGAATAGATAGGGATATTTCTTCTTCATTTCTGACTCGAGCTCCCACGTATATTCGGGTCCTAGTCTTGAATCCCATTTGACTTTCACGAGCTTGAGTCGTATGTTCTTGAGAAACTTGATCATGTTGTCTTCTATTTGAATCGGTTGTTCTACAACGTTAAGTTTCTCGTTGATTTTAACATCTTTTAATGGAATAGCAAGAGTTTCTTCGGTTAAACACTTGCGTAGGTTGGATATGTGAAATTCGTCACGAATGCCTTTCATTTCATCAGGTAAATTCAGTCGGTAAGCAACAGGTCCAATCCTTTCAAGTATCTTAAATGGTCCAACAAAGTGTGGACTCAGTTTTCCTTTCTTTCCGATTCTTACTATACCTTTCCAAGGCGATACTTTCAATAATACTCTATCGCCTTCTTCGAACTCCAACGGCTTGCGACGAACATCCGCATAGCTTTTCTGTCTATCTCTCGTTGCTTTCAATCGTTCAAGCATCTGTATAACTTGATCAGAGGTTCTTTGAACAATTTCGGGTCATGACAACTGACTATCACCTGTTTCAGACCAACATACAGGTGTCCTACACTTCCATCCATACAAAGCTTCAAATGGTGCCATTTGGATAGTCGTATGATAACTATTGTTATACGAGAACTCCATTAAAGCGAGATGAGTGTCCCGACTTCCTCCTAAGTCGATGACACAAGCACGAAGCATATCTTCTAAGGTTTTGAATCGTACGTTCACTTTGGCCATCAGTTTGGGGATGATAAGCAGTACTTAAGTTTAGTCGAGTCCCCATTGCCTTTTGAAAGCTTGACCAAAAATTTGAAGTGAAACGGCTATCTCTATCGGAAATGATGGATAGCGGCACACAATGTAAAGATACTATGTTTTCGACGTACAGATGTGCTAAATTATCCATGCTGAACGT
Organism: Bidens hawaiensis; assembly: GCF_021521415.1. Taxonomy (NCBI): domain Eukaryota; kingdom Viridiplantae; phylum Streptophyta; class Magnoliopsida; order Asterales; family Asteraceae; genus Bidens; species Bidens hawaiensis. Next base: position 824,333 of record NW_027491482.1, read on the forward strand.
TTCTTGTATCGGAATGAAATGAGCAGACTTGGTATGTCTATCTACAATAACCCAAATCGCATCATTTTGACGAGAAGTTTTAGGTAACTTCATGATGAAATCCATGGTTATCATATCCCATTTCCTTATTGGTATTTCAGGTTTTTGTAATAGTCCTAACGGCTTTTAACGCGAAAATTATAGCGCCCAATTCGAGGTCGTGTGTGGTGTAATTATTCTCGTGAACTTTTAATTGTCTTGAAGCATAAGCAATTACCTTCTTTCCTATGTGCGAAGGGCCAAGATAGGTGCATTGGTTAACTTTTGTTTAAGTGTTTCGAATGCTTCCTCTTGTTTCGGTCCCCATTCAAACTTAATTTATTTCCTTGTGAGTGAAGTTAATGGGAAAACTATTTTGGAGAAGCCTTGTATGAATCTTCGGTAATATCCGAGTAATCCTAGAAAGCTTCTGACTTCAGTTGGTGTCTTAGGTTACTCCCATTTGGTAATAGCTTTTATCTTTGTTGGATCTAATTGAATACCCTTTTCATTTATAACATGACCAAGAAATTGAACTTCAGATAACCAAAATTCACATTTAGAGAATTTGGCGTACAATTTCTTGTTTCTTAGGGTTTCAAGTATGATTTTAAGATGTAATTGATGATCATCTTTGGATTTTGAAAAAACAAGAATGTCATCAATGAATACGATAACAAACTTGTCAAGATAGGGTTTACAAATACGATTCATCATTTCCATGAAAGCTGCTGGAGCATTAGTGAGTCCAAAAGGCAAAACGGTGAACTCATAATGTCCGTATCGGGTTCTAAAGGCTGTTTTCGGTATATCTTTTCTTGTACTCTCAATTGATGGTAAACTGATCTAAGATCAATTTTTGAAAAACAACTTGCTCCTTGGAGTTGATCAAACAAATCGTCGATTCTTGGTAATGGATACTTGTTCTTAATCGCGACCTTATTTAGCTCTCTATAATCTATACACATTCTCATCGATTTGTCCTTTTTCTTTAAAAACAAAATTGGAGCTCCCCATAGTGATGAACTCGGTCGTATGAAAACTGTTTCTTTAGTTCTTTCATTTTCGTGGGTGCTAGTCTATAGGGAGACTTAGCTATTGGTAAAGTTCCTGGTATAAGGTCGATTCTAAATTCTACCTCTCTATATGGTGGGGCTCCTAGTAATTCATCAGGAAACACATCTTGAAATTCAGATACGATTAGCACTTCTTCTATCTTTTTGGGTTCGGGTTCCTTATTTACATAGGTCATGAATGCGAGGCATCCTTTACCTAAGCAACTACGTACTTTTTGATTTTAGAAATTATTCCAACCTTATCTGCTTCTTTGTCTCCGAGTGATACTAATGATCTTATTGTTAGACGTTCGAATGTCAATAGCTTTATCCTCACATAAGACACAGGCTTGATTAGAGGATAACCAATCCATACCTAAAACTACATCAAAACCTGCGAATGTCATAGGTAACAGTCGTACAAGTATGATGTGATCGGCTAATGAAATTGTGGCTTTATTTAAGGCTTCGGTTATTCTACTTACATTTCCATAAGCAGTTTCGACTTCATAATGTTTATCTAGTTTAACTAAGAGTTCATTTAATAGACTACAAAATTTATAATCTATAAAACTTTGGTTCGCACCTGAGTCAAATAAAACCCTAGCATAAACATTATTAATAGGAAACGTACCGGTGATCACGTCCGGTATGTCAGCTGCCTTCTGGGTATCAAGCATAAAGACACATGCGTTTCCTTTCTTGGCATCGGTCTTGGCACCGCTACCACTTGAACCAGCCGCTGCCGTCGTCGGCTTCCTCTTCAGACATTCTTTGCTAAAATGCCCCTTCTCTTCACAATCAAAACACACTAATGCATTTCACTTGTAGTCTGCTTCAACATGTCCTGTCCTTTTGCAAAAATTACACGTAATGGTAATGGTTGGTCGAAGACATCTACCGAAATGTCTCCTACCACAAGATTTGCAAATTGGACGATTGTACACAAACGCCCCTTTCCTCTTCTTCTCAACCTTCTTAACTTTTCCTCAAACACTCGACCTTCCATCCTCTTTTTTCTTTTCATCCCGGTTTCTAATCATCCCATCCATCAGATATCATGCCAACTCCAGGGCAAACTCCGTCGTGGATGGCATATGTGAACGAACTAAATCACGAATTTTCATCGGCAGTTCGTAAATGTATCTAGTCACTTTGTTAATTTCTAGAGTGACTAAATGAGGGACTATTCTACGGTATTCAAGAAATCTGGTGTTATATTCCTTAAGGTTTGTTCCCACAACGTTATAATTCCATAATTTGGTTTGTATTTGGTCAATTTCATTGATGTGACATAATCTCTTTAGTATCATCTCCTTAAACGTTGCCCATTCTAGATTATACAAGTTCTCTCTACGCTTGATTACAATAAGGGTATTCCACCATTCTAGTGCCTCCCCTTTGAACATTTGGGAGGTATATTGAACTTTCTCCCTTTCGGTACACTTGCTAATTAGTACAATCGACTCCATCTCCTCCAACCATCGGAGGGTAACTATCACTCCCTTGTCTCCATGAAACTCTTTAGGATTATAAACTTTGAATATTTTGAAATCACAACCTTCTTGAATTCTTAGTTTCTTGGTATTCTCATGCAAGTGATTTTCAGCAGTCGAGCCTTGATCACTTTCTTCTTTCTTTTTCTTGATTCTTTAATACTCTCTTTCTTTTCCGTTTCTCTTTTAGATTCTTCTTTGAATTTATTGCTTCACTCTTTCTTTAGCTAGCTCTCTTATTAGAATGAGTAGTAGTTCTACTCGGAACATTTTTCATTAGTTCATAGAGTGGGTTAATCGCTTCTTTTACCAGATCGCGAATACTGAGCACATAATTCTTCGGTATTGCTTGAATGTTTTCTTCTACAGTCTTTTCTTTGTTGTTGATTAATTGAATATCGGGATTACAGTTAACTTTTTTTTGTCTAGGCATGTTGTTACATGAATAAGACAAGATTTAGGAAAGGACACACTTTCTTATAATACATTATTTATTTTACAAGAAAGAAAACACAATAGTCAACAACGATACATAGCAACTATTCCTAATCCCTAATCCATTTCTTAATACGATTTTTCATCTTGTCACATTTCTTAAAAATTTTCTTTCCCGTTTTCTTTTTTTCCACTTTCTCGTTCCGCAGCTTGTCGATCACCGCATTAGGTGGGTTAGGATATCCCGTAGGTGCAGATGCAGCTGGGAAGAGATAAGCATTTTCTCGTGGATAGAGATGTTGATTTGCAACGTATGCATGCATTTCCTCTTTGGGAACATTAGTAGTATAAAATTCCTCAATAAGGTTTGCCTCTTCACGGATTTCATTGGCTTGCTGGGAAATTTGGTCACGGTCCAACATAAGGAGGAAAATAAGAATTCTCGTCTTCCTCATCTTCTTCCTTATGATCCTCTTCCGATTCATAAGGATTATTGAATGGTGATTGAATGAATCTCTTTTTATAGGGCAAGATAACCCTCATCCTTGGCTTACGACTTGGTTAGGCAACAGTCTGTGGAACTTGGTATGGGTAATCCGGTGGTGGAGAACCAAAGTGCCATTTGCTCTGGTCGGAGTGGCAGTCCATCCAACTTGACGAATCAGTTTCCTGCTTCATCTGACTCTTAACTTCTTTCTCCTCGGAAGGATGGTAAGTTGGAATTTCAGATGGGTAATATTGGGGAATGTTGTCAGCAGTATTGTCAGAGATTTCGATTGGACATTGCTGACTTCCCGGGAGATACACAGGTTCATTCAAAAAATTCACCATGCAGCACATCAGCATCACAGGTTGGATAATTGTCAATCAAAAGTGTAAGGCCCCGGTCTCGATGCCCTACTTTTGCGTTGAATTTACTCATAAACACAGTTCTAAATATCAGAGTGAATTAAACTTTCTCGGAATAATATTAAAAGTCAACCATTCATTACATAAGTCTCAATTTAAAATAATATAAACATGTCTTTTTAGTTCAAACATTAACAACTGAGTCTTCAGATGTCATCTTCTTTATTCATCTGCCATGTGTCCCTCTTCAAGCCAGCTGTCTCATCCTACTCACCTGCGTGCATACTAAAAATCAGCTAGGCTGGGTGAGTTCTAGTTAATCAGGCAACATACAATACATTCACATACTTACATATACACGTATCCGAAGATACATATTACATACTTAGCCTATTACCTTTCTTTCATTCGTACATATATACTTTCTTTCTTTCTTACATACTTTCATACCATCACACTTTCATACTTTCGTAATACATACATAACTATTTTTACCATCTCAGATATTAGTAGGGTTTGGTCCCTTTCTTCTCTATCTCATATATTATTAGGGTTTGCTCCATTTCTTCTCTATCTCATATATTATTATGGTCTGGTCCCTTTCTTCTCTATCTCAGATTTCATTAGGGTTTGGTCCCTTTTTTCTATATCTCAGATATTATTAGGGCCTGGTCCCTTCTTTCCATACAACCATACACACGCTTCTTTACATATACATTCTATTATATACATTCGTACATATTCTTAATCATTCATATATCATTCATGCATCTATGTAAAACTCACCTTTCCTGGCGATACATGCAATATCCAAAGATCGTTCACGTACCGACAATCACTCATTCATAACCTCAATCATTATCACATAAATCATATAAGTCATACACTTACCACTTAAGGTAAGTGTATTAACTAATCACATCGAGTATGCACACAACACCGAAAACATAACAAGGAGATTGAGCTAGAAACTCACCTGAATGCGGCTATGTTCAGAGTTAATGGTAATCCCTTTCTTTAGTTTGGGGAGGATAACTGTATAACAATTACACGTATCAATTAAGTATTCATACCCATATCGTGTTTCTAGTTTAATTATAACCCTCCACGAACGGGGGTCCAAGGGCAGTGCCCCTGGCAGCGAGGTTTTAGGGGCGGTAGCCCCTAGCGGGGTCCAAGGGGCAGAGCCCCTAGCTGGGGTTAAGTTGTTCTTAACAAAATTTCCATTAGAATTCTTTAATAATATTTTTTTGTTAACTAATTAACCCTTTAAGGTATCTTTCATCAATTAATAAAGTCCAAGGGATTCTATGCAATTAAACCATTTTATTCTAAGTCCAGGGACCTTTATGTCATTCTATCAAACTCTTATTCGTTATACAGTTCCTTAACGAATGGGGCTCATTCGTTGCCTCTAACGCGTGTGTTATTTCATAACGAATGGACTCATCCGTTACTTCTTGATGAATGGACCTTTATAACGAATGAACCTTCATAGTGAATGGACTTTCATAGCGAATAGACCTTCTAAAAAATGAGGGTTCATTCGTCACCTATCCGTAACGAATGGGCTAACGAATGTAGCTCATTCGTTACTCCTTCCTTAACGAATGGGCGTGACCCCATTTGTTACACGCGCCTAGGGTTTAGGGCATCTGACAGTCCTTTCATATTCCCAATCATTAGCGACGCCTTTCCGGCGACGTCATCACCGGTAAACCGGAATCTCGCTGAAAAATCGAGATCTCACTCGTTTTTCTATCGTTTTCACCGTTTTTCATCCCGTTCGATCCGGATCCGAGCTAGGGTGACCCCTAAGCTCGTCTTTTGATCGGTTTATACCCGATTCCATCTGGATCTCGTGACTTTAACGATTGAGGGTGTCGGTTCATCGTTTCGTGACTAGATCTAGCGGGTTTGGATCCTTATAAGATCATAACATCATTACCTCAGATCGATGCTCGGTTTCCTCTTGGGTTCGGCTAGAGAAAGAAAGAAAAATGAGAGACCTTAAGTGTGTGTTTTGGATGGTGTATGAAATGGGTGGAAATGAATGGATAAATGAATAATTATAGTTTATATATTTATGGATCATGGGTCATGGGTCTAAGCCCATTGTCTTTCTTTCTTCCTTTTTAATCCAAGTCCATTACCCTCATTTATTTAACCAAACACAAGTCCGACTCATAATAATTAATATTAATATTTTATTAACCGTAACAGGAAAACAGGATGTTACAAAAAGAAGGCAATCTGTAACATCACGTAAATTTTGGGCCAATAATGTCAAGTTTACAAAGTTAATGGACCAATTCTACCAATTTCCAAACCTCAGGGGCTAAAATGAAAAATCTGTTTTCTTGACCCATCGCGCGCGACAGGTCAAGAGAGACACCCATCGCGTACCACGATTGGGTGTCTGATAGATATTGACACGTGTGCCACGTAGGCACAAGGTGGCAATGATGTGTAGTAAAACACACTTACTTTTCTTATGATTTTATCATGGTTTTTATGCTTAATTGTTTATTTTATGAAAGTATTGGGGGTTAAGTGCAATAATTTACGAAGTTTAAATGTTAATTGTAGGTTTATGAAAGATGGTGAAAAAAAGAGTTAAGTTGGAAGACTTTAGGGGCCTTTTTGGTCAAGTTTCAAAGCTACAACTCAAGGCCCGATCCAAGCCCACAAGTTAGAAGCCTTACATGATATTATATTAAGTTAATTAACTTGATTTTCAGCCATTATCCAGCCCTAAATCCCGAAAAAAAAAAGAACCCTAACTCCTAAAACTTGCGATCGGCAGCAGCAAAGGAAGAGAAAAAAGAAATTTGTGGCGGCTGTGGTGGCTATAGAAACGGCTGGAGAGGAAGAAGAACACCAAGGAGAGTCTTGTGCAGCTGCTAGGCATCACAAACACTAATAAACTCAGTTCATAAACCCTAAGTAATCACTCATAAACTTTACTTTTTGTTTAAGAACCCTAACTAGTTGAATTGATCTTTTTCTTTGGATTGTTTTGCAAGTAATTGATTTTTTGACTTTGATTTAATTATTCTTGGATCTTGAATGAGTTTGATTATGTTTATGTTGATGTTTATGATGTTTTACTTGAATGTTAATGGCTGTCCAAACTTAATGAGTAGCTAATCTTGTTTGTTCTACCTAGGTTTGATGAATATTGTTAGGTTTTGACTAGTAATATGGATTGTTAATGATCATGGCTTAAATTGTTAATGTAAAGTTTGATTTAACAATAAATTAGATTGTTTTTAGTGGCTGTGTTTTGTTTGATTATACCTAATAACCTTGTGCTTTAATTAATTGAATCGGTTTTGATTAGTTGTTGCATGGTTAAGGCTCTTTACTTTGTGTTTAGGGTTTATTTGCGGGAAGTACAACCGTAGGGATAAGTGGGTAAATTAATTAGATAAAATCAGTTGTGAAACACCTTCTTAGAGACCGATAGGTGATAAGAAGTAAACTCGTCTCATTACTTTTACTTGTTAGAATTAAGATCGCGCGAGAGCGGGTTTTGTTCTTGTCGGGTTTAGATGTTTGAGCTATTAGTTGGTCTAGTTTAAGTTAAGTTGAATTGTTCCTCTATCCTTGGTTGCGTAGTATTCGTTTCCATTAGGCTAGTGTGTTGGTGAGACCGAGAGGTGAGTCGGCATTAGAACACGTTAATAATTTGTTTTCCCGGTTTGTTCTTAAAATTAACTAAAATAAGTTAGAGTTTGTTAGTGAGACCGAGAAGTGATCTGACCTTCTTGAGCGAACCTTAGTTGTGTCATCCTTTAGAACCGGTGTCGTGAGAGTTTTCAATCCATTGACTTGTCATCTCCTTCAATATGATTCTTACCTAGGTAGACGTTTTTATCACTACAGTCAAAGTTTCCGAAGTTTTGTCAAAAGTTTTCATTTAGTTAAGTTAAGTAGTTAAATCAAATCTAAAAAAAATCAATTAAATATTTTGGTGAGTCTTGGTTAGAGTTTAGTGATTATAAACGTTTTCACGTGTCTTCGAGTTCGATATCCGGACTTTCCTCATCTGTGCTATACGCGAACGGTACACTTGCCGTTTGTGTGAACTATGATAGATTGTTTGGTTTTTAAAGCTTAGTTGCGACTTGTGTTTTATTTATATATATATTTTCGCACATCAAGTTTTTGGCGCCGTTGCCGGGGACACGGGTTGAGGCGTATTAAGAACGACTCGAGTTAGGACTTGCCTTGTTTACTACTTGTTTTTCTTATTTGTTTTGTTTGTTAGTTTAAAATAGTTTAGCTAATTATAGTTTCTTTTATTTATTTTAATAGTTGTATGTGACGTACTCGATCTCTAGGACCACCAGAAATTGAAGGATTTCCCGAACCAGAGAGAGAGATTTTTGAGAGACGTCGTACAAAACCGTATTCCAGTTCACCTACATCCGTCGGTAATACGTTCTCTTCTCCAACTTTTTCTGAACCCGTCATTAGGGATAGGATTATGGCCGACGCGAATCCACCACCGAGGAGGACAATTGCCGACCGGGCTCGTCCGGTCGATGCTGGCGCGAGATCCAGCATTGCCCCACCAGCTATAGGAGTTCAAACGACTTGCTCATTCTGCTCAATTTCACGGGTTACTCCATGAGAACCCACATGCTCATATCACTCGCATCACACGAATTTGCGACACGTTTCATCTTGCCGGCGTATCCGAAGACGCCATCAAACTCCGAATCTTTCCATTCTCACTCGTTGATCATGCGAGTCTGTGGCTTGAGTCCCTCCCACAGGGATCCATTGCTACTTGGGCTGCCATGCAGACCCAATTTCTTGAAAAATACGATCCTCGGGCTAAGGCCGCTCGTTTGCGTAACCAAATTCATTCTTTCCAGATGGAGGACACCGAGAGCTTCTACGAGGCATGGGAAAGGTTCAAAAATCTACTTGCGTTATGTCCAAACCACGGCCTACAAGACTGGGCGGTTGTTGAGAAGTTCTACAACGGAGTGACGTACGCAACTCAGAGTATGCTCGACACAGCTACAGGAGGTAACCTACTGACAACGAAGGATACGGATGAGTGCATTGCCTTGTTTAACGGTTTAGCCATGAGTGGATACCAACGACCACCAGTTAAGAGTACCAAAACCGTCGATTTCCTATCACGCGGCATGCATTCGGTCGACACGAGCACCGCACTTGCGGCACAAGTTGAAGCGTTAGCAAAGATCATGAAGGACTTGCAGGTGAAAAGTAAGTTATGCGAGATCTGTAGATGGGGACATGATACTGTTCAGTGCCCCGTAGGTTTCCAGGAGGAGGCAATCGACTTCGTTAATAATCCAAACCGAAATCAACATTTTTTCAATTCTTATAATTCGGGGTGGAGAGGTAACCAAAATTCCAACTGGAGGAACGGAAATCAGTCCGGCTTCCAGCAACGTCAGAGCCTATTCCAGGATTCCGGTGAGGGAACGAGTAGTGGGGAGAAGAAGCCCACGTTAGAGGAGATGATGGCACAGCAGACACAGATGCTGTCGCAACTCATGACTCGAGAGGACTCCCGTCACAAAGAAACTCAAGAGAAATTCCGGGAGCACGAGTCATTCATGAGAAATCAAGGAGCATTAATTCAAAATCTTGAGCGTCAGATAGGAGAGATAACAACTCGTCTAAATGAGACGTTGCCAGGTACACTTCCAAGTAACACTGAACAAAATCCGAAGGCGTTCGCGAAGGCTATGACAACAAGGAGCAGTGCAGGGGCACGTAGAGAGCCCGTGATTCAAGAGGCGACGAGAGGAGTAGTTAACGAGCCTGCGGTAGATGTAGAGGAGCAGGTAGACGAGGAGATTCAGTTGGAGTCTCCACCGGCCAAGGTGCATCAGAGGCACAGCCCCGGAAGTTCAGCACAGGCCGAGAACCAACCATTACCCAGCACACCACCGAGAGTCTACAAATCTAGACTCCCATATCCCGGGAGAGTCCGTAGGGATAGAGACGAGGAGCATAACTCCAAATTTCTTGATCTTCTGAAGCAACTTCATCTTAATATTCCTTTCCTTGAGGCACTTACGCAAATGCCCATATACCCAAAGTTTCTTAAGGATATTCTTTCGAACAATGAGAAGTTAGCCGAAGTCTCTTCCATTCCTCTGACTGCTGGTTGCTCTGCATTCTTGCAGAGAAAGTTACCAGAAAAGATGTCCGATCCTGGGAGTTTCACAATTCCCTGCATCTTGAGTGATAATACGGTCGTCCATGCGCTGGCAGATCTTGGTGCCAGTATTAATCTCATGCCGTATTCCGTGTATCGCAAGTTTGGTCTAGGCGAACCAAGGCCTACCCGTATGAGTATCCAGCTTGCTGATCGTTCTGTGAAATACCCCCGAGGGGTGGTCGAGAACATGCTTGTTCGTGTCGACAAGTTCATCTTCCCGGTGGACTTTGTCATCCTGGACATGAACGATGACGATAGTGTCCCACTCATCTTGGGCTGACCATTCCTTGGCACTGCACAGGCGTTGATTGATGTCTGCGAGGGTAAATTAATCTTAAGAGTTTGGGATGAGAACGTCACCTTTGACGTTCGACAGTCACTGAAACACCCCAAGTCTGCTGATGACTCCTTATACTTCATTGATACCATCATGGAGCATGTCGGGGAGTTTCTCAGCGAAATTTGTGAAGGATCTACCTCCGACACCCAGATTCTCGATAGGAAGATTCCGGAGATTGAAATGGTTGCCGTAACCAATCAGTCCTTAAATGACGACACCGAGTCACATACCCCTGAATCTGGCGTGTCTGCTGAGATCGTACGAGACGATCCGATGGACCGACCTTCGGTCGAGAGTCCTCCTCTTTCCTTAGAGCTTAAGGAATTACCTTCCCATCTTGAGTATGCATTTTTAGATGAAGAGAGGAAGCTTCCGGTTATTATTGCATCTACTTTGACCGAGGTCGAGAAGGAGAAGTTGTTGAGGGTGCTACGAGAGCACAAGGAGGCTATTGCATGGAAGATTATCGACATCAAGGGTATCAACCCTTCGTGCTGCACTCATAAAATCGTCATGGAGGAAAATTTCAAAACTGTCGTCCAGCCGCAACGTCGGCTTAATCCGAAAATGTAAGAGGTCGTAAAGAAGGAGATCATTAAACTCCTTGATGCGGGGATCATTTTCCCCATTTCTGATAGTGCTTGGGTGAGTCCAGTCCAAGTGGTTCCTAAAAAGGGTGGCATGACTGTCGTCACCAACGAGAGGAACGAGCTTATTCCCACGAGGACTGTGACAGGATGGCGAGTCTGCATCGACTATCGCCGACTGAATGATGCCACCAGGAAAGACCACTTTCCTCTCCCATTCATTGATCAGATGTTAGAACGTCTAGCAGGTCAGCAGTACTACTGCTTCCTAGATGGTTTCTCCGGGTACTTCCAGGTTCCGATAGCTCCCGACGACCAGGAGAAAACCACTTTCACCTGCCCTTACAGAACGTTTGCTTACAAACGTATGCCGTTCAGACTTTGTAACGCTCCGGCCACATTCCAGAGGTGTATGGTGGCCATTTTCCATGATATGATCGAGGACTCCATGGAGGTGTTCATGGACGATTTTTCCGTATTTGGGAGTTACTTCGATCATTTTTTGTCAAATCTCGAGAGGATGATGTCCCGCTGCGTTGACACCAACCTAGTCCTTAACAGGGAAAAATGACATTTTATGGTTCGCGAGGGCATTGTTCTAGGTCATCGAATCTCAAGTGCGGGGATAGAGGTTGACCGGGCAAAGGTCGAGACCATTTCTAATCTTCCCCCCGCCTACTTCTGTGAGATCAATTCGTAGCTTTCTAGGTCATGCCGGGTTCTACCGCCAGTTCATCAAAGATTTTTCTAAAATCGCGAGACCAATGACCAAACTTTTGGAGAAGGATGCTCCATTTGTTTTTTCTGAGAAGTGTATCGAGGCGTTTGATCTTCTAAAAGATAAACTCGTTAACGCCCCAATCATGGTTTCTCCCGACTGGTCGTTACCATTCGAGTTGATGTGTGACGCGAGCGACTTCGCAGTCGGAGCGGTTCTTGGACAATGGAAGGATAAACATTTCCATCCGATTTACTATGCGAGCCGGACCTTAAATGGTGCATAGGAAAGCTATACCACCACCGAAAAAGAGCTTTTAGCTGTGGTGTTCGCTTTCGACAAATTTAGGTCCTATCTGGTTTTGTCCAAAACGATTGTTTATACGGATCATGCCGCTATTAGATATCTTTTCAGCAAGCAGGATGCTAAGCCTCGTCTTATCCGATGGATCCTGTTGCTTCAAGAGTTCGATATAGAGATCCGTGATAAAAAGGGGGCCGAGAATGTGGCGGCTGATCATCTTTCACGTCTAGAGGGAGTTGATTTAGGAGATTCGGGAGTTAGGATCGACGATCGTTTTCCGACGGAGAGTCTGATGTTTGTTACTACACAAGAGGAAGGTTTTCCATGGTTTGCTGATTTCGCGAACTATCTTGCTGACGGATACCTCCCAAAGATGCCTTACCAGCAAAAGAAGAAATTCTTTGCTGACATCAAATTTTACCTTTGGGACGATCCATATCTTTTCCGCATTGGTGCTGATCAGCTTATTAGAAGGTGTGTAGATGTCAATGAAGGATGGCAAATTTTGAGCCATTGTCATGTGGGACCGACTGGAGGTCACCACGGTGTGAGTTCTACGGCAAAGAAAGTCTTTGATTCTGGTTTTTACTGGCCGTCTATCTATAAGGATGCTCATCTGTTCGTTAAGAGTTGTGATCGTTGCCAGCGTGTCGGAAACATTTCTTCGCGAAACGAAATGCCCCAGAATGCCATTCAAGTTTGTGAGGTTTTTGATATTTGGGGTATTGATTTCATGGGACCATTTCTATCTTCGCGTGAAAACAAATACATACTCGTGGCAGTAGATTACGTGTCTAAGTGGGTTGAGACCAAAGCTCTACCCACCAATGATGCCCGAGTGGTAGTCCGTTTTCTAAAAAGTTTATTTGCTCGTTTTGGAGTCCCGAAAGCCTTGATCAGTGATCGAGGTATTCACTTTTGCAACTCGCAGATGGATAAGGCGTTGAAGCGTTATGGGGTCACCCATCGGCTTGCGACCGCCTACCATCCACAGACTAGTGGGCAGGTAGAAGTGAGTAATCGGGGAATCAAACGTATTCTCAAGAAAACGGTTGGTTCAAATCGTCGGGATTGGTCCGACAAATTAGATGACGCTCTGTGGGCCTTCCGTACAGCCTACAAGACTCCGACTAGTTCCACACCATTTCGGATGATTTATGGGAAGGCCTGTCCTCTTCCTGTTGAATTGGAACACCGCGCTTCATGGGCCCTTCAAAGGGTTAATCTTGATTTACCCGCCGCAAAGGGTAATCGTTTCGATCAATTACACGAATTAGAGGAGCTCCGGGATCACGCATATGCACAATCATTTCGGTATAAGGAGCATACGAAGGAACTGCATGACAGGAAATTGAAGGGTAATAAGCAGTTCAAGTGTGGAGATAAGGTTTTACTTTATAACACACGGTTGAGGTTATTCCCGGGAAAGTTGAAATCCCGATGGTCGGGACCGTTCACGGTCACTGAGGTTTTCCCGTATGGCACGATTGAGATACAAGATCGAAGCGGGAGGTTTAAGGTGAACAGCCATAGATTGAAGCACTACATAGGAGAGCCGATAACTGATCAGACAGTCGAGGTGTTCTACCTTGACTCATTCACCGAGGAATAGGTGTGATGGATGCATCACTCGGGAGACAACCCGAGTTGTAGAGTTTGTATTATGATTCTCTTTATTATCTGTTTTTATTTGTTTTATTTTTATTTATATCTATAAAAACATAAAAATACAAAAAAATAAATATTTAATAAAAATCAAAAAAATTAAAAAAATTCAAAAACACAAAAATATGTTTATTTCTTATGTTTCTGTTTTGTACGCCGCTACATGCGAGCGAGTTTGAGTTGTTACAGGTATTATTATGCGCATGGTAGCTCTAATGGCGTTTTGGAACTGATCACCCGAGGTTGCGGCCGCGAATGAAATGCTATACGGTCGTTCGTTCAAGTCATACACAGCTGATGAAGAATCTGCATCTAAACTAGGGCAGTAACCAGTTCTCTATTTTAATTTCCACTCTTTCAAGTTTTAATTTTATGCTTTACGTTTTATTTTTATTTTATTTCTTTTCCTTGTTCTCATCGAGGACGATTTCGTTCTAAGTGTGGAGATGGGAATTTATTTTACTTAGTTGTAGAAAAATTTAAAAAAAAATTAATTAAAAGTTTTCACTTGTTTTTCGTTTTCGTACGTTGTTTAAGTTAAAAAAAATTAAAAAAAAAATGTCCCTTGTTTTTAGTTTCTTTTGCATTAAAGTGAGAGATGATGATATTTATCGGAAATCGGTTTTTCAAACTACTAATAATATGAGATAAATAAAAGAAAACACACTTAACTTGGGATGTGTCGGTAGGCTCAGCCTTGAAAATGAAAGGGCAAATTTGATAAAACGGTTAAACGGAAATCTTTTACGGGTAAAGCGTTTTGTCCGTGGAAAATAAGTAATGAAAGGTCGGGCCATACTCAAGCCTCAAATTTTGATATGAAAAAGTGGAAATATCATGAGTTTTAAAAATTTGAATACGTTATCATATGATGCTTGGGTAGGTTTAACGTTAGAGTATGCCGTGTAGCCTGTGATATAAATCTTAAACTGCTAGTTTAGTGTTTTACACCTCATTGGCGTATGGTTTTATAATCTTAAATCCTGTATTGATGGGATGCTTCGGGTCCGGAGACCATGGGTCTGTATGCAATCTATTTATCTGGGTATTCACAATTCCTAAGTGGGGTTGTCGATATTTAAAATAAAGCCAAAGAGCAAACCCTTATAAGTCTATAAACATGATCACAAAAAGTACAAAAGTACAAATACACTACAGACTTGATCATCCACGCTGTTAGCCATGTGGGGTCCCCTTGCTCGCGTCTCATTACCATTAAGAAACGGACCACAAGGGACACGCTACATGTAAGCCCTACAGATAAAATTTTGCATACTCACCTATGGTGATGGATTTGGGGTATTGCATGATAACGGGGGTATGTCACGTTGTGGGGAACACTAGCTATAAATTAATTGAACCTTAATCGTATCTAATGGCTGCTTGGTAGACTTTGATATTTAAGCTTAGGTGGATAAACAATACCCTTGATCGTCTTAACTATTCATAAATATGGAGAAACAAAGTTTTAAATCTGCTAACTTTGAGATTTAAGTCAAGTTGGGGTGGTCTGGTCCGGTAAAAGCTGAAAATAAGCGGGTCTTAATTGTGTAAACCACTAAGTAATATTATTGTCGGATCTTATTTGTCCTGGTAAAGATTAAGGCATGGGTTTAGGTGGACAACAATATCGATGATCGCGGTTTTTGCGTTTTTCTGAGCTTTAAAATCTAACCTATATGTTTGATTTGACTTTGATTTTTCGATTCTGATCCAACTGCAGTCAGGCAACGTCTGCCGCCACGTGTCACCACGTGGCAACACGTTCGCCACGTGTAGCGGCGCCTGCCATGTGTCGACACGTGGCAGGTCTACACCCTGAATCAGCAGGCCTATATCGCGGTACGCGATAGGCCTGCCAAGTGACCCATCGCGTACCGCGATGGGGTCCAAAATTGGCTATAAATAGGAGGGCGACGGGATTTCATTCTTCACATCCCTAAACACACACATTACTCTCTCTCTCTAAACCTCGTAAAACGTGCCATCGATCTATCTCGAAAACCGTGCCCCGTTACCTCGTTTTCCGTACCCATCATCTCGATATACGTACCACTTTCTGACAACATTCCAAGTGAAGAGGAGGTGCTGCCCCGACGTCCCGACGATTACCTCGAAGTACGTGCTATAAGGTGTTGATGTCTCGATAAGCGTGCCAAGAGTTGATCAAGCGTGTGTTGATAAAAAGCATAGAGTCGAAGTGTTGCCCGAGTGTGAAGGATATTTCTAAGCCAAGCAAGGTAGGCATAATGCCCGACCAAAATAATAATATAATATTGAAAAGGCTTAATACCCTAAGTCGTAATTATTCTCGATAAACAAAGAAAGATATAACAAAGAAAATAAAGAAAAGAAAGATAAAATATATATGAGTACATATATGTGTATATAAGATTATTCGTTGTTATAAATATATTATTTAAGTATAATGAGTATACTTAAATAATAAAGAAAGAAATACGTCTCTTAATAAAGAAGAAACGTCGGGTTTTATAAATATACTAAAGGTTTATTAATATTACTTTTCAACTAAAGGTTTTAAAGTAAAAAAGAGATTATGAATTAAAGGTTCATCGAGATAAATAAGACTAAAGGTCTTAAGCCAGATCGTGTATCCGACTAATGAATGTTATACTCGTACTATAGGTGCGAGATAGCGAAGGAAAGACTAACGGACGGTGTTGGAAGCCGATCCCATTGAAAAGGTGAATACGCCCCACTTTTACAAACTTGTTTTCAAACAAACAAATGTGTTATGTGTAAAACTTTACATGAGGCTACGTGTCTCTAAAACCATTGTAAATAAGAGTATAAACCTAGCCCTCAGGCTGTGGTATACTTTTGTTTGGATCCTTACATATGTGGTATGCGGTGGGCACATCGCACCACGCCTGGTCACGACCTCCAGCCACGATGGGCCGAACCAAATTATGTTTGAGCGAGAATGACCTTGTGTATATTTATGGTACCTAAGTACGTCGGAACGCTGCGGTGTTCTGCTGAGGTGACCTAGTGTAGAGACTCGAGTTTATGATGATTATTTAACTTTATTATTCCTAAGCCAATATGGGCCGAGACTTACGTGGTCTCGAGGGGTAGTTAAGTAAAAGAAAATATTTTAGCATCAGCATATTCACCAGCATTCGTTGCTAACGTATTTTAATTATATTTTGCAGGTAATCAATAATAGAGCTTGAGAAGGCAAAGAAGCTCAAGAATCCGATGGCTCGGATAATTTTATGTAAATATTAAAATATGATGGTTTTGTAAAACATATAAACAAGTAAATACTAAAACGAGACTTTTGTCTCGTCTTTTGTAATGTAAATATTTATAATATCGATACTTATGTTTTATAAAGTCTTCCGCGTTAAATCGTAACTCTGATTTATTTACAAATATGGTTCCAACTATGGATCACACTCCTAGGCCTAGAATGGGGGTGTGACAGGTTGGTATCACAGCCATCGATCTTAACGAATTGGATATCATAAAACAATACCCAAGCTTTGATTCAAGCATAGGAAATATTTACTTATTTATTTGAATAGGGATAAGATTGGTTGGTAATCTTTTCTTTCCCTCTCCACATTCTAAACCACCCAAAAGATGTCTTATGAAGAATTAATGAAGTATTATGATAATGAAGTGAGAAGAGCAAGGGAGTATTACAAATTTCCACAAGGCATCATGAGCAAAGATTACTTTGAGTCATTTTTCAACTCTAATGAAGGATCTAGCCAACATCCCAACATCGAACCAAGTCCTATCTACCATTTGGACAACACACCACACCAAGTGTACCAAGCGCCAAGACACTCGAGTTATCATCCAACAAATCCACCTATGTATCAGCCATCCGAAGTCCCGACGTATTATCCATCCGAGATTCCGACTTATCAACCTATGGAGGTTCCGCCGTATTACCCATCCGGAAATTCAACAGAATTACCACAAAATCCTCATCCGTCGTATACTTTCCTCTCCAATATACCAATCAAAGAAGAACCCAAGTCTCCTTCATCCGACTGGATGCAATGCCACTCCAATCAACGAAGGTGGCATACCGGCACATCAACTATGGATTCCGCCAGTTCACAACACAACAATGAAGGACCCTCTCGAAAACCCAAGATGAGGGTAATGATGCCACACGAGACGATTCACATGCCAGCAATGACTAAAGAAGAACTAGAGGAGGAACTAGAGGAAGAAACCGACCCCGAGGAAGAATACCCGAACAATCCAAATGAAGTAACCATAACGGAGGAAGAACAACACTCATCTCCAAGTTATGGATCCGTAGATCCATACATGAAATTTCTCCATGAACTCAAGGGAAAGGCGTCATCCAGTTTCCCACCATACCAAGGCGAATTCCATCCATTGAAGAACATGCCAATGAGATTCGTGAGCAAAATGAAGCAGTCGATGCATTCTTCAATTATTCCTCCGATGTAACAATGACTCCATACCCTGATCCCAAGAACCACTACGACATTGCGATGATGGGTTACCGCGACCCACCTCCAAGATACGGGTATCCGACTGACATACCTCAGTCCCAGGAGGAGCATTTGGACCGAGCCTTGCATGAAACTGATGACCTTAGGAAGAAGATTGCTGAGGATGAGAAGAAAAAGAAGAAGATATGAGACAAACTTCTTCGTAAATGCAACAAGCTAACGAAAGTGGTGAAGAAATTTATGAAAGACTAAGTGGATGGTGTGATTCGAAGAATGAAGTTAATGTGTGTAAAATAGTTTGTATGTTATGTGTAATATATGTATCATATGTAATAAGGATAGGATCTTATATATCGCTTAAACGATATATAAGTATGTTGTAAAATAATATGCATATCATTTATGATATGTATATAAATGTGAAATAAATAAAATTGTATATTAAGAAAAGAAATGTGTTAAATTTCAGATAAAAGAAAAAGAATAAAAGATAAAATATGTCTCGACAAAGTGATAATCGAGAGGTTTCCCGAAAGGAAGCCGAGAGACGCGAAGTGAAAGGGAAAGGTCCTGAAAAAGAACAAGAGGAACCGATTCCTGATAAGTACATGAATCAAATACAACAAATTATCAGAAAAGCAGTTCGGGAAGAATCTGAAAATCGATCCCAAAATAGACAAACAAAACATACACAATCTGAAAATCCTTCCAGCAAATTTGTTTTTAAACCCCGTACTCGACCTTCACGTGAGGAAGAAAGTGAGCATGATTCAAATGCCGATGAGGGTGTTATAAAAGAATTTAAGAAACTAAAGATTAGTGGGTGCTCGTTTAAAGACTATAAGTACTACGGGCCAAAAGAATTTCATGGCGACAAAGGAGCCATCACAACCGTGAGGTGGCTTGGAGAAATGGAGACGATAGTGATTACAAGCAAGTGTTCAAATGAAGAGAAGATTCAATACTCCGCTTTAATGTTCAAAGGCGAGGCACTGGAGTGGTGGAACACGCTAATGATGAGTAGAGGAAGAGAAGTGATGTATAGTTTGACCTGGAACGAGTTCAAGGAATTGTTAATGTCGAAGTTCTGTCCGATGCACGAGACAGATCAAATTCAAACCAAGTTCTTGGCTCACAAGGTGGTTGGAACGAACCTTCGTGAGTACAACACAAAATTTCACGATTACTGTCATTTGGTTCCCCAGCTGGTCACCCCTGAATCCAGCAAAGTTACACGTTACATTTAGGGATTGCCACGAGAGATTCGTGACATGGTGAGATCGCACTTGCCACAAACAGCCGACTCTGCGATGGAGTTGGCTGGATATCTGATGGGCGGAATGATCCGCAACAAAGAGGAGGATAAGACGGTCGTGACAACTCACGACACGAGGAAAGGAGGAGACACCCGTTTCAAGGGTAAAGGAGTTGACCAACGAAGGTCTAGCTCCAATCTTGGCATCCCTCAATGCAAAACTTGCAAAAAGTATCATAGGGGTAAATTCTATTTAGCTCCACGACTTTGTGAATCATGTCACAAACCCGGCCACGCTGCGGCCGATTGTTGAAAAAGAAGATGACATGCTACAACTGTAAGGAGATGGGACATCTTAGCTTTGAGTGTCCCAAGAACAAACCCGTGACTGGTGGTGCGGGTGGTAGCGGTCAAAAGAACGAGCCCAAGAAGGGCAATGCAAGAGTCTTTGTCTTAGACACGAAGAAAGCGACCGACACACCGGAAACTATCACCGATACGTTCCTTGTTAACAACTCTTATGCCAGAGTCTTGTTTGATTCGGGTGCCAACTTAAGTTTTATAGATTAAAGTTTTGTAGTCTATTAAACAAACCTTTAATCAAACTCAATAAAACTCTAAGCGTCGAGACAGCTAGTGGCGAAACGATTAAAATCTCCGAAGCTTTAGAAAACAGAAAAGTCTTATTAGCCGGTTATGTTTTGCCTATTCAATTGCTACCCATGACTCTTGCTGGTTTTGATGTTGTATTGGGTATGGATTGGTTATCCGACAACCATGCTCATATACTTTGCAATAGCAAGACCGTCGAACTTCAAGCCCCGGATAAACGAACTATTCGAATTGAAGGGGATAAAGACGCTGGCCGAGTTACCCTAATCTCCATAATAAGGGCTAAAAATGTTTAAATCAAGGATGTTTAGCTTTCATGGCCTACGTCACCAAGAAATCTAAACCCAAAGAACTTAAAGACGTTCCTGTTGTTTCCGATTATGCCGATGTATTTCCTGATGAACTCCCCGGCATTCCTCCCGATCGAGAAGTAGAGTTTAGAATCGATCTTATTCCCGGTACTGCTCCGATCGCTAAAGCTCCATATCGCCTCGCATCAACCGAGATGAAGGAACTGAAGAGACAATTGGACGAACTTCTAGAGAAAGGATTCATACGACCAAGTTCATCGCCTTAGGGAGCGCCAATACTATTCGTTAAAAAGAAGGACGGATCCATGCGCATGTGTATCGACTATCGAGTCCTTAACAAAGTCACAATCAAGAATCGGTATCCACTCCCTCGAATTGATGACCTTTTCGATCAACTTCAAGGTGCTAGCTTCTTTTCAAAAATCGATCTTCGTTCCGGCTATCACCAACTCAAAGTTCAATCCGAAGATATCCCGAAAACAGCTTTCCGAACAAGGTATGGCCATTATGAGTTCACCGTTATGCCATTCGGACTTACTAATGCGCCAGCTGCGTTCATGGACATGATGAACCGAATATGTAAGCCTTACTTGGATAAATTTGTTATCGTTTTCATCGACGACATACTCATTTATTCTAAGTCTAGGGACGATCATGAAAATCATCTTCGAACCTTACTTGAAATCCTTAGAACCGAGAAGTTATACGCCAAGTTCTCGAAATGCGAGTTCTGGTGGCACGAGGTGCAATTTCTTGGTCACATCATCAACGTCAATGGTATTCAAGTGGACCCCGCTAAGATTGAAGCTATCTCTAAGTGGGAGATCTCAAAGTCTCCAACTGAGATTCAAAGTTTCTTTGTATTGGCCGGCTACTACCGTAGGTTCATCGAAAATTTTTCCCGAATCGTTGTTCCCTTAACTTCTTTAACTCGTAAGAATATCAAGTACGAATGGGGAACAAAGCAACAAGAGGCGTTCGATATACTTAAAAAAAAAGCTTACCCGAGCTCCTATACTGGCCTTGCTAGAAGGTACCGAAGACTTTGTTGTCTTTAGTGATGCATCTCATTCCGGTTTGGGATGTGTGCTAATGCAACGAAAGAAAGTAATCGCTTACGCCTCTCGTCAAATCAAGGTGCACGAAAAGAATTATACAACTCATGATCTAGAGTTAGGCGCCATAATCTTTTCACTTAAGATATCGAGGCACTATCTCTATGGAGTAAGGTTTATCGTGTACACCGATCATAAAAGCTTGAAGCACATCTTTGAGCAAAAAGAGCTTAATATGCGCCAACGACGCTGGATGGAAACTCTTAACGACTATGACTGTGAGATCGTTTATCACGAAGGTAAAGCCAACGTTGTGGCCGACGCCTTAAGTCGTAAAGAACACGAAAAGCCAAAAAGAGTCTGAGCGTTAAGGCTAGAACTTCAAATCGATCTTATTGACCAAATCAAATCCGCTCAAACTCAAGCAATCAATGAAAACAAGATCTCCGATGAAAATCGTAACGGCACCATTGACTCGTTAGTTAAAGGTGACGATGGTATCCTTAGAATGGGAAACCGGATTTGCGTACCAATCATTGGAAACTTGCGTGAGAAAATCATGAATGAAGCCCATAAAACAAAGTACATGATGCATCCCGGTAGTGACAAAATGTATCAAAACCTCAATTCGAACTACTGGTGGAATGGGATGAAAAGAGACATCGCTTCGCACGTTGCGAAATGTCTAACTTGTTTGAAATTCAAGGCTGAACACCAAAAGCCTTCGGGATTCTCCATCAACCCGAACTTCCTATATGGAAGTGGGAGTTAATAACCATGGATTTCATAACCAAACTCCCGAAGACGACTCGACAACATAATGCTATATGGGTGATTGTGGATCGTTTAACAAAATCCGCACACTTCATTCCTATAAATGAGTCGTACTCAATGGATAGATTAGCGCGAATTTATGTAAACAGCATTGTTTCTTTGCATGGAGTACCGTTATCTATAATCTCTGATCGAGACAGTCGTTTCACGTCTCATTTCTGGAAAAGCTTCCAACAAGCACTCGGTACCAAGCTTAACCTTAGCACCGCCTATCATCCACAAACCGATGGGCAAAGCGAGAGGACAATTCAAACGTTGGAAGATAGACTTAGGTGGAAGTTGGGACGATCACTTACCTCTAATGGAATTTTTCGTATAACAATAGTTATCACACGAGTATTCAAGCCGCACCATTCGAGGCGTTATATGGTCGGAAATGTAGGACGCCCGTGTGCTGGTATGAAATTGGAGATAATCAATTGTCTGGACCCGAAATAGTCCAAGAAACCACCGACAAAGTTCTTCAAATTCGCGAACGACTTAAGACGGCACGTGATTGCCAAAAGAGTTACGCCGATGTCCGTCGAAAACCGTTAGAGTTTAATGACGATGACAAAGTTCTTTTAAAAGTCTCGCCATGGAAGGGCGTAGTCCGTTTCGGCAAGAAAGGCAAACCAAGTCCCCGATTCGTTGGACCCTTCGAGGTACTCGAACGAATTGGTAATGTCGCATACCGTTTGCGACTACCTGAGGAAATGCAAGGGATACACGAAGTATTCCACGTCTCGAATCTGCGAAAGTGTCTAGCCGACGAGTCTCTTTTGATGCCCTAAAAGATGTAGAAATTAATGAAAACTTAAAATTTATCGAAAGACCAATTCAAATTGAAGATTTGAAAACAAAGAAACTTAAAAGACGAACTTTGAAAATCGTGAAAGTGAAATGGGATTCCCGACGAGGACCCGAGTATACTTGGGAACTCGAGTCCGAAATGAGAAAGAAATACCCCCACTTATCCTCATAGGCAATCTCAAGGACGAGATTTATTTCAAGGTGGGGAGAATGTAACATCACGTAAATTTCGGGCCAATAATGTCAAGTTTCCAAAGTCAATGGACCAATTCTACCAATTTCCAAACCTCAGGGGCTAAAATGAAAAATCTGTTTTCTTGACCCATCGCGCTACGCGACAGGTCAAGAGAGACACCCATCGCGTACCGCGATGGGGTGTCTGACAAATATTGACACGTGTGCCACGTGGCACACGGTGGAAAGGTCTGCCGCCACGTGGCAACACGTTCGCTACGTGTAGCGGTGCCTGCCACGTGTCGACACGTGGCAGGTCTACACCCTGACTCAGCAGGCCTATATCGCGGTACGCGATAGGCCTGCTAAGTGACCCATCGCGTACCGTCGATGGGGTCCAAAATTGGCTATAAATAGGAGGGCTACGGGATTTCATTCTTCACATCCCAAAACACACACATTACTCTCTCTCTAAACCTCGTAAAACGTGCCATCGATCTATCTTGAAAACCGTGCCCCGTTACCTCGTTTTCCATACCCATCATCTCGATATACGTACCACTTTCCGACAACATTCCAAGTGAAGAGGAGGTGCTGCCCCGACGTCCCGACGATTACCTCGAAGTACGTTCTATAAGGTGTTGGTGTCTCGATAAGTGTGCCAAGAGTTGATCAAGCATGTGTTGATAAGAAGCATAGAGTCGAAGTGCTGCCCGAGTGTGAAGGATATTTCTAAGCCAAACAAGGTAGGCATAATGCCCGACCAAAATAATAATATAATATTGAAAAGGCTTAATACCCTAAGTCGTAATTATTCTCGATAAACAAAGAAAGATATAACAAAGAAAAGAAAGATAGAATATATATGAGTACATATATGTGTATATAAGATTATTCTTTGTTATAAATATATTATTTAAGTATAATGAGTATACTTAAATAATAAAGAAAGAAATACGTTTCTTAATAAAGAAGAAACGTCGGGTTTTATAAATAAACTAAAGGTTTATTAATATTACTTTTCAACTAAATGTTTTAAGGTAAAAAGAGATTATAAACTAAAGGTTCATCGAGATAAATAAGACTAAAGGTATTAAGCCGGATCGTGTATCCGTCTAATGAATGGTATACTCGTACTATAGGTGCGAGATAGCGAAGGAAAGACTAACGGACGGTGTTGGAAGCCGATCCCATTGAAAAGGTGAATACGCCCCACTTTTACAAACTTGTTTTCAAACAAACAAATGTGTTGTGTGTAAAACTTTACATGAGGCTACGTGTCTCTAAAACCATTGTAAATAAGAGTATAAACCTAGCCCTCAGGCTGTGGTATACGTTTTTCTGGATCCTTACATATGTGGTATGCGGTGGGCACATCGCACCACGCCTGGTCACGACCTCTAGCCAAGATGGGCCGAACCAAAGTATGTTCGAGTGAGAATGACCTTGTGTATATTTATGGTACCTAAGTACGTCAGAAAACTGCGGTGTTCTGCTGACGTGACCTAGTGTAGAGACTCGAGTTTATGATGATTATTTAACTTTATTATTCCTAAGCCAATATGGGCCGAGACTTACGTGGTCTCGAGGGGTAGTTAAGTAAAAGAAAATATTTTAGCGTCAACATATTCACCAGCATTCGTTGTTGACGTATTTTAATTATATTTTGCAGGTAATCAAGAATAGAGCTTGAGAAGGCAAAGAAGCTCAAGAATCCGATGGCTCGGATAATTTTGTGTAAATATTAAAATATGATGGTTTTGTAAAACATATAAACAAGTAAATACTAAAACGAGACTTTTGTCTCGTCTTTTGTTATGTAAATATTTATAATATCGATACTTAAGTTTTATAAAGTCTTCCGCATTAAACCGTAACTCTGATTTATTTACAAATATGGTACCAACTATGGATCACATTCCTAGGCCTAGAATGGGGGTGTGACACAATCTCATTCACAACATGCCATAACAAATATAGTTAATTAAAAAACATTATGTGATCTTTGATTGACTTACAAATAACCATAGTGTATTCAAATTAAGGTCAAACAATCTTAATACAAAATTTAAAATGATATATCATGATACATATACAAATGTTAGACACATATATCATCAAAAAAGTGCACCATAACAACGTAACTCTGATTATCATTATCTTATAATTGTACACATAAAATCTTGAATTAAAAAATATAATTACTAATAATAAAATTAAGATTCTGATGTAATATTAGTTGCGAATGTTTACTGATTGAAAACAGGATGATATGATAGTATGAATAACATGTAATAAACAGATTGTGTAGAGAGTTTTATGTTTATTCAACATGTTAATAGTTTTGTGATCTTTTCATTATATATAATCAATTGTTAACAGATTTAACCTATGGTGTAGTGCAAGATCAAATATACTTATAGTTATAAATTCAATTTAAAATGGTGTTTAAAGTTTAAAAATCCATAATACATAAAATGATTTTTTACCAAAATTTTATTTAAAAAATAATGTTCAACTAATGTATATATCGTAAATGTGATATCTAAATATGAGATACTAAATGTGATATCTAAATATTTAAAAAAAACAAACTTTTGTGATCCTTTTGTTAATTATATTTAGTTGTTACCAACTTAAACATCTACATTCTTGTAATAAAGTCAAAGTAAATGTTAAGTTATGAATTCAAAACTTTAAATGTTAAGTTTGACTAAAATGAATAATTTAACTTTGTAATCATATTTATATATGTTAAGTCAGGAAATCAAACACAATTACCACTTTAGTAGAGTTGGTAAGCACATTTGGTTTCGGAACCTGTATCACACAATAATTTATTTTTTAAAATTTTATAAAGCTTTATGGGTTATAATAAGAAAACAGGTCTTGGATCATAATATAATAGGAAATAGTGACATGTCATCTATTTGGCATCCTATGTGGAGCATCTAGTTAAATGTCATATGGACAACTTGTGTTGCTTTAATAGATTAGTAAGATAAGATGTTGGATGTCACTCAATACCATGGTACATACTCACATGCTTAATTTACAACCTTTTATTGCATGTTAGATACTTTAGTTTTCTTACCTTAGTAGTAATAAAAATACAAAATAACTCTTAAAATACATTATAATTATTTAACTATTATTATTATTAATTATTGTTAACATTAATTATTATTATTATTAATAATACTAATTCAAACCCGCTTGAATAATATTTTTTAACATTAACGTTTCGATTTAGTTATTCTCTTCTACGATAATATTTTACGTTTCGCTCTAATTCAAACGTCGCAACGCGCATGTGTGATTCAACATTTGTACGTGTAAGGCCCCGTTACCGTAGCCCTACTTTGGACGTTGGATTTACTCATAAACACAGTTCAAATATCAGAGTTAATTAAAAACATTCGCGAAACATTAAAACTTTCATAAAACATTTCAAAACAATCCAAAACTTGTCTTAAACCAACAACTTTGTCTCTCAAAAACTAAGTAATTAAAACATAACACGTCTTGAGCCCTCTGATGCTAGCCTCTTATTCAGTGCCACGTGTCCCCTCAAGCGAGCTGCCTCATTCTACTCACATGCGTGCATACTAAAAGTCAGCTGCGCTGAGTGGGTTCTAGTTAATCATACAATATACAATCGGTTCACATGCTTGCACACACGCCCGAAGGGGTGTACATAACTCATACTTACTTTTCATACATAACTATCCATCCTATTTAAAGAGCCTTCCGCCCTATAACCTCACATATATTATAAGGGTCTGGTCCCTAACATCACAGATATTATAAAGGGTCTAGTCCCTAACATCACAGATATTATTAGGGTCTGGTCCCTATCCTCACAGATATTATAAGGGTCTGGTCCATTTACTTCCTGCTACTGTAACATTCATGTCTCTACATACCTTCCATGACAACACGTGCAATATCCGAAGATCGTTCACGTGCCATCAACAATATCATACATACATCATATGCATTCATACATTCATCACATCATATTATATCATACAAGGCATACACTTACCACTTAAGGTAAGTGTATTAACTATCACATCGAGTATGCACACATCCCCGAAAACATAACAAGGAAGTGGGGCTAGAAACTCACCTGAATACGGTTACGTTCACCGTTAATGGTAATCCCTTTCCTTAGCTGTGCACGACTAACTGTATAATAATTACACATATCAATTTCTATCACTACCATATCGTCTTTCTAGTTCAATTATTACCCTCAACGAACGGGGGTCCGGGGGCAGCGCCCCTGGCAGCGGGGTTCTAGGGGCGGCAACCCCTAGCAGGGTCCAAGGGGCAGAGCCCCTGGCTGGGGTCGAGCTGCCAGGTTAGCTTGGAAAAATTTTATTTACATTAACTGTCTTAACACATTTTTCACTAGGATTTTAATTCATTTTCTAATTCGTTAACTCATTTCTCATAACGATTTAAGTCTGATTCGTAATCCGATTCGTTACCGAACTTAACTTAAGCGAACTTAAGGTTTGGCGAACTTAAGGTTCAGCGAACTTATCAAGAGGCGAAGTTAACCATCCGGCGAACTTGGCCTTAGGCGATTAATGTTAGGCGAACTTAGTACTCGGCGAACATGGTTGGCGAACTTACCGGAGAACTTACGGGGGAACGAAGTTGATCAGGAGCGAACTTGGCATGCAGCGAAGTTATCTAGCTGCAGCCCTGTTCGTCCCTAATCCTCCTCGTAATCACCATCGTTCAACATGAAATCCCCGGGTATGGCGTTTAACCATCCCGCGATCATTCCTGTGGTCGTTTTGGATTTGATTTGGCCCGAAAACATGTAAAGTTTGGACCTTTAATTTCAAAAAACGTTCAATACAAGACCTTCGGTTTATTTTAAATGATTCGTAAGCAGACGCGGGTTTCTTAAGTTTGTTTCTAACATCAAGTTCGCAACTTTACGTTCCATTTACACCCGGTCTAATCTCATTCTAAGTTTCAAGGCTAAACGCTAATAAAAACGTAAACTTCAAAGTAGAACGGCTTACCTTTCGGTCTCGGTTAGCTTGCTTATGGACTCTAGATCTTGTGTATGGCTCGTATAGCAAAGATCTACCCAAAACGAATGTTCGC
Organism: Bidens hawaiensis; assembly: GCF_021521415.1. Classification (NCBI taxonomy): domain Eukaryota; kingdom Viridiplantae; phylum Streptophyta; class Magnoliopsida; order Asterales; family Asteraceae; genus Bidens; species Bidens hawaiensis. Next base: position 852,642 of record NW_027491482.1, read on the forward strand.
TCGATCTCGCTTTCCCTCTTTCTCTCTCGGCCGTAAGGTGGTTATGTGTGTGTTAGGAGTGTGTAGGCAAATATGGAAAGATGGAATGAGGATTAGGGTTTTAGGGTGGTTTAAGGGGGTATTTATATCCCTTAAAGCCCATGGACCTAAGGCCCATTACCCTTTAATCCATCTTAATTTGTCCAAGTCCATGATCTTTTCTTATTAGATGCTAGTTAATATTATTTAACACACGACAATTTAACGCAACTCTCTTTATTTATTACTAGAATATTTAGGATGTTACAGTACGTCTATATTTTGGTTTGGTTTAACAGTCTCACCGCAAGGTGTGGTCCTAAATACGCATCCTTTTGTATTTATCCTGGGTTCATACAAATGAAAAAGAAAAAAATAAGAAGGAGAAGCTAATTATGTGACAACATTGCTAATGAAAAGAATAAGTTTTGGAACAATGTGTGGATCTTAGGTGTCCTTTATGTTTTATCTCGGTAATTTACTAATGGGATGTGATCCTCATACACCACCCCCACATGCCTATACGGCTCGTATAGGCCTATACGGCCGTATAGGGTACGAATGCCTGACAAGGGGAAAAAACAGCTTTTTGCAGCCTATACGACCGTATAGGCCTATACGAGCCGTATAGGCATTAAATGGCTCGTATTATTCTTTGATAAAACCATAAAACCTATACGGTCATATAGGGCTATACGACCATATAGAAAACATTTGCGGAAACATTCAGACTGCTTAATCCCTGCCGGAAAACGACTATACGAGCATATACGAGCCGTATAGTGCTATACGACCCGTATAGACAGATTTTCAGTTTTCTAAGCTTAGAACATGAAAGATTTTTATGATGGTTGATAAGATTAGGTTGAAAGTAATTTGACTAAATGTAATATCAGGATTAAAGCTTAAAACGTGAAAGATTTGTTTGAAGTTTTATAAGATTCTACCAAAAGTTGTTTAACTTCATATATTATTAGGATTTTAATGTATGTGGACTAGATGTTAAAAAACCTCAAAATTTTAATATATGTAAGCAACAAGTATGCCTAGAATATTAAAAAACCTCAAAATGTTTTTAGAAAATTTAATAATAAACAAGTTGGGTCAACCAGCCCCAAACAGTCTTGAGCTTTTGACGAGCTAAGCTTGAGCTCAACATTTAAGCCCGTTAAGATAAACGAGCCAAACACAACCCGTATAAATCACATATATTAAATATATGGTCATCATTTTTTTTAAAAAATAGTTTCTATACGGCCGTATAGGCCTATACGTATAGGCCTAACGATGGCCGACAACATCAGACACAAACTAACACAATTCAAGTCCTATACGACCGTATAGCCCTATACGAGCTGTATAGGACAAAAATGGTGTGTGAGGATCATGGGTGGTGTGGGAGGATCCCTTGCCTTAACTAATATACCTTATGAAGGTAATAATACTACGTTTTGTTTTGTTTGGAACTTCTAGCACTAGCACTCGTTTTGAAAGGAAATTTCATTGGTTATCTGGTTTTGAACAAGTGTATAAGTTGATTGTAAGTTTAAGAAGGATATAAACTTATGGGATTTTTTGGGTTCTATGTCGAAATAATTGCCCTATACTAAGACCATTCATACTCGAGGCTTTGTTGCGGCCCGCCCCCTCCCCCACCCCGGCGTTTTGGTTAAACTTTGGGGTGCAATTTTGTGGAAAAAATTGCGAATGGAAGTGGTTTGTGGTCAAACTAGCCGTTAACCAGGGCCGTCTCCGAAAACGCTAGTGGAAGTGGTTTGTAGTCACATGGCGATGTTTGGGGTAATAGCCAAGAATTATGGTGAATATGGGCATAATTCTGAACTATACGATTTTGGAAATGGGCATTTTAGGACTAAATTCATAGTGCATAGCAAATCTTTAAGGTCTCATATGGGAATTTCCGGTCAAGAGATGAGTATGAAGCATATTATAAAAAACTATTTCTGCAAGAAATAAATTTTGAAAAGAAAAGTAAAAACTTTTTTTAAGACGAAAGAAAATGTAACCAAGAAATACACGAAATATAATTACCATTGTTGAACTATAAAAATCCCATATATCAAACTGCATTATTTGTGGAACAAAATACTTATGCTAACTCATGTCTAATGAAATGAAAGTTACTCAAAACAAGAGAGGTTACCTTTACACATATCACCTGTTAAATACTTAAAATGGCTTATAATTTATGGTTGACTGCATATGAAGTTAGACTTTCTTTTACTAAATGGATACATTTTGACTTTCGTACATTTCATATGCCTAGATTCATAGTGGATATGGGCTTAATTATGAGTTTACAGGATTTTGGAAATTGGCTTTTAGGAGCTTAATTCATAGGGCATATTAAATCTTGAAGCATGTCTATAAAAAAAACATTTTATGACTACGTTTTATGTTTTTATGTATGCTTTATTCTTACATGTGATTCGTATTTTTGTAATTCAATTTATATATAAAAGAGGGATATTGGTTTTAAATACTCTTAACTTTGACCATTTGGTAGATATCATTCCCAACTACCACCTCTCTTCCCTGTCGACAACCACCACCGCCACAGACAGCTACCAACCACCACCGCCTTTGACATATATCCTGGAAAAGAAGAAGAATCATTATCCGACACCGAAGAACCCAAATCACCAAACCAACCCACCTCAACCCGACTCGGAATATTCTACACCGAGCCACTCGACGACTCACCCGAAGCCTACTTCAAAAAAGTAACCCAATCCTCGAATTCGACGAGTTCAAGAAACTCGAAGAGTCACAGAAAATTAACGACGTCGATAAATCAAGCACCTGTACAATTTCCCACTCGACCAAGGAGAACTGGAAAGAGGAGGATTTGAAGGAGTTGTGTGCGGATGCTCCACCGTTTTTTATGAAACCTGCGTGGGACCCGAACTAGGTTGATAAGTATGAGGTGGAGGTGATTAATGAGGAGATTAAGGAGGGCCGTGACCCGCCGATTCCCCTGTTTTATGTACCGTTCCGAAAGCATTACCCGGTATTTCCGCATAATCATTATGATATTCGGAATGCGAAGTCGGTTATTGAAGACTTAGATAGGATTGAGGAGTTATTGCAGTGGCATAGCTTTGTGTTTACTGATGAGAGCACGTAAGTTGATTCGATTCGGTTTTATGTTGATTTTGTTTCTCGGGTTTGGTGGTTCGGTTGTGGTGGTGGTGGTTTGTGGGTTTGGTGATCGGGGTTCTTCGGTGTCGGATAATGAGTCTTCTTCTTCTCCGGGGTATATGTCAAAGGCGGCGGTGGTTAGTAGCTGTCTGTGGCGGTGGTGGCTGTCGGCAGGGAAGAGAGGTAGTGGTGGGGAGGAGAACTTTGAAAAATGACATTTTTTCCCCCAAACACTAACGAAGTTAGTGTCTCGTTACCCCGGGAGTGCCAGAAGAAAATATGTTAAAAATTGGAAGTGTCGGAGAATATTTTGTAAGTTGGGAGTGATATCTACCAACGTGTCAAAGTTGAGAGTATTTAAAACCAATATTCCTATAAAAGAAATATAAAAAAGTAAATTATTATAAAATTTCATTTGATAAATATTTAAACAGTTGTAAAAGTTGATGGTGATGTGTAGGGATGATAATTGGACATGAACCTAATGGATTAGGTAATTGAGTATGAGATGGGTTTGTCAATAATTTTATTAAAAAAAACGACAACAGCAACAATCGATTGTCCTATTCCTTCCTTATTATTGATCTTGTTCTTTTAAATACAGGAAAAATGTTTGACATGAATGTCTGAGGGTACAAACATGACTACACGATATTCACGTATGGCATACACTTCGCTAACAACCGCAAAAGAAAATTGGCATATATGAACAATTGTTGTGATCTATGCATTTGGTTCTCTCTTTTATATACCTTGTAGACTTATAATTATTTGAGACATCTTTTGGGTCGGGTGCACACAAAGGGTAAATTTAATAAACGAATGGGTTTGCCTAAAACTCGTGGGTATACCCGACGCATAATTGCCATACAGAACCCCAACGGGTTTTGAGCAAGTTTTGGGAGAAGCTTTAATAATCATGGGGTTGGGATTATCTGAATGCGTCCAAAACTTGCCCCATTATTATCTCTACTGATGTCGAGGCTTGTAGATGTAGAAAAAATGGAGGTTTTATGTTTCTGATATGACGTTAAGGTGTTACTTATGAACCTCCGTGGATTTGGATGGTTTTATGATCAAACAAATAGAAGTTTGACGTGTTTTTGTGCAACTTTTTTGTTTGTTAATGTATGAGCTTAGTTAAAACTTAAACGTACATACACTTCCAAATAAGTAACCAACAGCAAACACGTATTTGGGTTGAGTCATAATGGCTAGTACAAAAAACAAACCTCAAAACTATTACACAAACAAATTGCAAAAACTTGAAGATAATTTTTTTCACAATACAAAATTGTTGGTCCCTATAATTAAAATCTTCTTTCTTGTAATTCCTTATGGAAATTTATGAAATTCTTTGGCAATTTAAGCACACAATTTCTAAGAAATAATATCCAAATTTTGTTAGAATAATGTCTCTATAATTATGAGAAGTGATGGATAAGAGCATCTATATTGCAGCAGGCAAGTCCTTCATCCCAAAATGCTTTTGATGGAAAAGAGAGGGTGAGTTTGGTCCTTGTAACAAAATCGTATGTGGCCAAAAGTTTTTAGTTATGCAAGAGTGTAGAAGAGAGAAAGGAAGGTGGACGATGGCTCTTCAATTGCAGACGAAAGTTTTTGAGAAGTTTGTGGAGGCCGGCAGCATGACATTGGTCATGGACCCTTTGCAATGTGTTGAACCTCGTAACAAATATATAAAGTAAAATGTTAGTAAGTTTCATGAATGTGCTCAACTTGACAAAAAAAAATTTTTAAATATAAGCAACTTGAAATTTGATTGACTTTCACTGATGAAAATATGTCTACAAAATGTCAAAAACCACGGTATTTGTTTTTAGTTTTTTGTCTTGGGTGCTTGAACATAACAAGACAATCTATAGACGTTCATTTTTGCAACAACTAGTGGTGTGGTGTGTATTGGTCGGTTTTGAGGATGGAAAACCGAATTGTCAAGTTTATGAATATTAGTGTATACGGTTTTCTACTTGGGTTTTACCAAATTGACGTGAAACTTTTTGGTTGGCGCCAGAATAATGAATTTACGTATAGGGATAGATATTGGGTTACACTATATATTAATTAAATTAAATTAGTTATGAATATAAAATACTGGGGTTACTAATCACATGGGACGAGTTTGGGTTCTAAACTTTTCATTATCTATTTATTTTATTACTATTACTAGTTTGAGTCATCCGTGTTATGAAGATTTATTTAGGTTTTTTTAATCGTCTTGCCATTTTATATTTTATAATTATTTGTTTTTTTTTATTACAGTTTTGTTTTAGTTTAATACATATATATTAGGCTAAAAACTCAATCAATCTGGGCCAGATGTAAGTGGGACGGGTAGAGCCCAGAGTCATGATTAAATAAATGTTGTCCGACGTTAGGGTTTGCATAAGCAAGCAAGATGAGTAAGATCTGCTGCATGCTCGGATATCCATTGAGTGGTAATGGTAGACGGCAGGCCTTTTGGTCCTATGTCGTCGATTCTGATTCTAATTCTGATGATATCAACTCGAAGGTATACTCTGCGTTTGACGCTGTAAAATCGTTTTCCTTGCTGATGAATGCTTAGGTGTCAAACGTATGAGAAGCCTCAATCATAAATAGATTGAGTTTTTAACCAATATAGTGTACTTAGATAAAGTATTTACCCATTTAGTGTAGTTTGAAAACTATTTACAAAATTAAGTATTTTCCTTAAAAACTTGATTTATCTAACCTATTTAGTTTGATAAACACAATTCTTAAAATTAATATATTTTTTTAAACTATAACTTTATCTACTAAAAAGTCTAAAATACTAATCTGAACAAGAATTTTTTTTTTTTTTATATTTAGAATAATATGTTAACAATTTTCTATTTCTTTGCTCACTTTAACTATTTTTAATACGTAGTATTGTAATAAAATAATACAAAATTAACTATCATTTTATTTTAGACACACAACCACGAATATTCAATAGAATTAAGTTATTTGAAAAAAAGAATTATTTAAAATTAGTATTTTTTTAGCTTGCATTTGTTAACTTTAATTAAATAAAAAGAAAGAAATCAGAAGGAATAAGCATGTGTAAAAATGTTGTTCGGACAAACCACAAAAGCAAATCTGTTTTTTTTTCTTGGGGTTAAGATGTTGTTAGGATGATGTTGGTTTGATTCGTTTCGGTACTAGTACACATGCGACATTCATTATAGCTTATGATACCAACCATATAATATTGTAAGTACAACTTTTTTTGCAACGAAACTAATACCAGAACGTCGAGAAAAATAAACACGAGTATGTATTCGTGTTTTTTTTATTTATGTTAACGAATGCAAGTTATAGAATATTGTTTTAAATAATATTTTTTTTCTTAAACCTAGACGATTGAAAATTTACGTCTGTGTTTTAACTGTGAAATAGATAGATTATTAATTTAATATTATTACATTACAAATGTATTGTGTGAAAGAATTTTTATTATAAAATTATTCAGAAAATAGTAATATTCTCGATTACGAAAGATTGTTCTAATAATAACATTTTGGTGGATACAGTTATAAATTAGAAAATGTTACTTTAAGAATTAGAAATTAGAATGGGGGAGAGAAAAACAAAATTAAAGAAAAGTGTCTAATTTAATAAATAGTTTTTAAATTACACCAGTAATATTACTGTAGTAAATAGTTTTTTTAAATAGACTATTTAGGCTAAAAACTCAATCAATCTGGGCCAGATTCAGGATAGTAAGTGGGACTAGAGGTGCACAAATCGGGTTCACCTTGAAAACCCGAACCGGTTCGGAACCGGTTCGGAACCGACTTGGACCCAAACACTTTCCGGAAACATATCGGCCTCGCGTTCTTCAACAAGATTGTTATGAAAAGCTTGTAAAGTTTGGCGTTGGGCAAAAGCACACTTTAACATATGACAAGTTGAGTTCCAACGGGTTGGAACGTCCCAATTCGGCCCCAAATACTTTCTTTCAACCGACTTGCAATAGTTCTTATATTCAAGATGTCTTCTTTTACCACTTTTGAAGACATCTTGTAACATAAGTCTAAAGTATTTTAAATCATCACAAATGTGTTCATTGTCAAGACCTATTTGGACAACCAAGTTGATGATATGTGCAACACATCGGACATGAAAAAAATCCCCGAAACAAGGTGGTGAATATTTAATGATAAATTTTTCAGCCGCCTTAGTATTGTTTGAAGCGTTGTCAAACGAAATCGAAAATATTTTATTTCTCAAGTTGTAAGTCGTTATAACTTCATCAAGTAATTCAAACAATTTTTCGGCGGTATGTGGGAACGGGAAGTTTTCAAAAGCGATTGTGCGTTTCATCAATTGCCATGTCACCGGATCAACCCAATGAGCGGTGACACATATGTATGATTCGGGCAACCCGTGTGGTGCCGACCAAACATCGGTAGTTAAATTAACCATGGCTTCTAAAGAATGAAAAGACTCGATTAACTCTTTTTTAGCACACTCCCACAACCTGATACAATGACGTCTTAAGGTAGTACGACTTACATGTGTGTATCTCGGTTGTAGAGTTTCGCGAATCAACGACGTCAACTCCGGGTCATCAAAGTGGTTAAACGGCAAACCTCGTTGAATAACGAACTTTGCTATTCTATCTTGAACTTGAGTCGTGTTGTAACGAAATAGTGTACCATCTTTACCCAAGTCAATTTGATCGGTCGCGCCAATCCCTTTCAACGCCTTGCAATATGGCTTCTCGATGTGCTTTCTCAAAGTAGAGTTGGAATCGTGCTTTAATATTGAACCACATAGTTTGCAACGAGCCTTTTGATAACATTCGTCATCCACAATCAAATCCCAATTCTTCCATACGTCTTGGTTGCGGTTATGGTTGACTACCGTAACAACCCTTGGGTCCTCCGTAACAGGAACGGGGGCAACAAAAACACTCTTCTTAGCCTTGTTGTTAGTTTTTTTGATGGGTGCCATAATAATATTTAGTTGGATGGTCGGGTAAAGGAACGGGTTTGCTAAAGGAGTAGTATTGTAGTTTGTTTTTGAGTTTGGTGGTGAAACAAGTAATGGAAACAAGTTATATATAGGTTTGGCCCAAAAACCGGTTCCAACGGCTATATTACCGTTGGAACCGGTTCCAACGGATCTATTGTCTTAAAAACCGGTTCCAACGGCTATATTACCGTTGGAACCGGTTCCAACGGCTAATTGGTGTCTAAAAAAACCGGTTCCAACTGCTATATTAACGTTGGAACCGGTTCCAACGGCTAGTTTGACTTTTGTTTGACCCTTCAAAAAAACCCGTCGGAACCGGTTATTCCGGGTACGAACCAAACCGGTTCCAATTAAGAACCGGGTAGGAACCGGGTTGGAACTGGTACTGACATATAAATATGAGAACCGGGTACGATTTTCGGATACAAAAATACCCAAACCGGGTATTGTTCCAACCGGGTTGGAACTGGAACCGGTTCCGGTTCGTTTCCACCAGTTAGGTTCCGGAACCGGTTTTTTTGTGCACGTCTAAGTGGGACGGGTAGTGCCCAGCCATGATTAAATAAATGTTGTCCGACGTTAGGGTTTGCATAAGCAAGCAAGAAAGATGAGTAAGATCTGCTGCATGCTCGGATATCCATTGAGTGGTAATGGTAGGCGGCAGGCCTTTTGGTCCTATGTCGTCGATTCTGATTCTAATTCTGATTCTAATTCTGATGATATCAACAACTCGAAGGTATACTCTGCGTTTGACGCTGTAAAATCGTTTCCCTTCAAGAGGATCATTTTTCAATTCTGGCGACCGTTTTCCGCCGCTGGAGGAAGGCAGGTACTTCATTCACTCCATAGCGCTTACGCCTTACGATCGCCTTCTTAGTTACAAATATATGGCACGTTGTCCCAAGTATCAATACACTACGGAAGTAGGAAACCCAAAACCAGCCCCTGCTTGGATCATAAGCGTTTTCCCGAGGTTGTTTTGGATTTTAAGGAATTGGCAGGGTCTTTGTTGGTGGATTTTGCTTTGGAATCCGAGTTAACGTGTTGTGTTATGATCCCGGTTTTCCTTGCTGATGAATGCTTAGGTGTTGTTGAGTGCTCTACAAAGCATCCTTCTCTTCTTGTTCCAATATTCTATGAGCTGAAACGCGAACTAGAGGTATTTTGCTTATTAGGTTAATCGTTATAATCTTACTGAAATCAATAGTTTTAGTGACAGATCAGTTGCTTGTGATATAATATTTTGGACCTCAGATTATGAAAATCACTTGTAAGGATGCTAATAAGTCTTTACAACTAACTGGTTACAGAGTTTATGGCCCAATTTAGGTTTTTAATTTTTAAGGCCTTAGACCTTAGTTTGATTATGACTAGTATGTCTGTTTTATTAGTTTCAACCTGTTTTATTATTATGCAGAGGGTGGGCCTGACTATTTATCATTTACAAGGAACCTGGCCTTACAAGGTAAACCTAAGCGGCTGCATGTATGTTTGTTTCTTTGGATCTGCTGACTAGATACTTCTTTATCATACAGACTATATCTGGTGACTTGGACACTGCCAAAATCGAAATTCAAAGGGCATTAGAGATGGCTTCCGAAGCACATGGCATAACTCTTGCTCAAGTCTGGATCCCCAACACTTGTCATCAAACGTTTCTGGTGAAACTGTCTCGGTATCCTGTTGATTCAGACGGCGGCACTCCTCTTACGGATTTTTATAACAACTTTGATGTGATCTCCGGGGAGGGGCTCGCTTGGAAGACACTTCAAACTCATCAACCGCACCTCTGCAGAAACATCTGTAAGCTTGGTGGCAATAGGACCGGGGTTTTGGCACTACTCAAATCCACATGTGCTTCCTTTGTCATATGCTTGAGGAGCGCTCACACTGGCGATCTTGACTACGCATTCGAGTTCTTTTGGCCCCCCGATCGTAACCACTCTATCTTGCTTGAGGCTCTCCTTCTCACACTAAGCAAGTATTTACCAAGTTTCAAGTCCGCTTCTGGTGAACAGATTGGCGATCAAGGATTATCTCTTGTAGATGTCGAGAATTGCTCTTCTCTCGAGACTCCCCCAGGAAACAGATCGTCCGCGTCTGTGAAGAAGAGAAAGTATATTGAGGGTCAAACTGATCCCTTGACCAATCCAGAGGCTGAGGATGATGATAATGATCTGGCCATATTAGCGGCTTACAGGAACCACAAGGTGCTCTTCTACCTCCCAACCGGATCCACATTACAAAATGTTATGGACAAACTTAAAATAGACTTTGAGTTGGATCCTTCCCAGACATACAAGCTCGAGTACCAGGTTTCCCCTGGCCAATGGTCCACTCTCACATGCTTAGACAGTTGTCGGAACACGGATCTCGTTGAACTTCGTGTGCTGGCTAATCGTATAGAAAAATGTGTGTGGTGGATAACTAAAACCTGTTAATTTTCGTTGTGTTTGGTATTAGTTTATGGTCTCTTGAAGAAAAAGAACTCTTAAAACTTATCTGTATGTATATCATGTTTCTAAGACAAATGCATCCTGCAAATGGCTTTATGGTAGCAAAACTTACCATTTAGGTATTTTCGTAAATTGTTGATGATACTTGGATGAAAGTGAATAATCTAATTCTTCTCCACACACATATTTCATTCAAGAACAGTAAAAATTATCATTTATTGAGTAAGATATCTACTTCAATCAATGCAGAACATCAAAATAAATTCAAAACAATAGGAAAAAAAGTTAAAACCATAAACCAATAAATTAAGTAATTAACTGCTCAAATAAAAACGATCGTTGTCTTCTGCTGAGATTAGAATGCATAAATGATTTGAAACAACGGTTTCGCGTGTCTTCTTTTAAACGTGTTGGTAGAACGGACTCGACCCGGCACCCGACTAACTTCAAATTCTATACCCTAGAACTGACTGTAATAAACAGTAAACTGGTTTCACGGGTTCTGGTCTTGTCGGTCTCGCTGGTCTTAAGAGTTTACGTGTTTTAAGCTCACCCTCATTCTTCAAAATTACCGCAACGCCAATATATATCCAAAACAACATTTTTAAAAATCCAACTACTATTTATGCAATCCCATGTGTGTATTTTTGTTGATTGAAGCTGGCATAAAACTTTTTGTTAATTGATGATGAGATGATTATAACACATTTGGACCTAAATTTTTGGGGTTACGCCATTTAAACCTTTTTCTAAACTACTTACAATCGGTTCTTTTGGTTCGCTTAATGCATAATTAAAACCGAGTCGAAAAAGTCAGTATTTGGAAAAGCATAAACACAAACTCTCGGGCTATTGTTGGATTTGGTTTTCCCGGTTACGTAAGTTATTATAGTCACGATTTGGTTATTTCGATTTCCTGCACACCCTTACGTAGTCTAAACCGGCGCCTTGATTTGATATTGATCTTGGGTCATGCAGGAAAGTCGTGTCAATTATCCACATCCATCACCACATATCCAACTGTTACCTCACCTATAGATTCTTCATTATTTCTCAAATTACTAAACCGGTCGGCTTATAACCCAAACTGGTTTGGGTCCATTAACACGTTTGTACACCTCTACCTATAGATATGTTTTGTATGTATAAATATATTTTCAGTTAAAGAACCATAAAATCAACCAAAACAGGTTGAAATTTAGACCAGATGCCATAAATCCAATTTTTTTTAAAAAAAACAAAACAAGAAAGGTTTAACTGTAAACCTCAATGCATAATAATCTTGACCTTAAACGTTGTTTTATTTTTTAGAAACTACAGCTAAAAGTATAATAATTTTGACCTAATCAGCTATCTAGGTGGTCAAGATTGCAGACACTAGGGGACTGAGAACATTCGAGATTATGCAGGATTATACACGAAAGAATGAAAGATCCTTTGTTAGCTCTCTCTTTATACCTATGTCTCTTATCCCTTGGAGGATGTTCAATTCTATCGAAGTTATTGGACCATTTTCCGCGTTCGCGAACTCCTCCCTTCTTCCACTCTGTCCCCAAGAGTAATCTTGCTTGGACAAAACAGAAGATATTGTTAACAAATAAAAGAGCGTCTTGTTCATTAACATCTCGGATATATTCCGCCATAGTTAGGCAGTCAACCCAACTCTCATTCGAGCTCCCGGTGGTTCATTCATTTGACCGTAAACTAGAGCTACTTTTGATTATTCAACGTATAACTTGTACAAATCTTTCCATTTTCCAACTCAATCCAATCCATCCGTTCGTAGAGCGATTTACTCAATCGTAGATTGATCTACTATCCAAGGAAGCATGACACAAGTTTGTTTTTTTGTTTTTGTTTTTTTTTTTATTTAATTTCTACATTGTTCTTCGTAAGGTTTACTTAAACTAACAATCTGATTAAAAACAATGTGCAGGTGTAGACTTTTGTTGTGAAAACCAGATCTTCAATTATATTAGCCTTTGAAGAAATTTTTACAAATTTGTAATTATTAGTGGTCTTTCGTTTTTACTTTCGTCATTGTGTTGTAAAGCGTGATTCTATTAACAATATATGACAAATCTAATGTTTGTTGTATTTCGCTTAGTCATTATATGTTATATTCTCATCAACTACCCGTGTAATTAAACAGGGTACTCAAGGCAGTAGACATATATAGTCAACAACTGGTTTTATTTCTTCAATAGCATGTAGTTTTGAATATGCAATTAATACAGTTTAATAAAAGTGTATACAACAATGGGTACTGTAGCTTACAAGTATCATCATGTACCGTTTATAAACTGTGCAGTCACTAAGACGCTCGTTTACAAGAAATCTGTTTTGCGAAATCTTGATAAGCTTGCAACACCAAATCCTCATCGTCCCATTCCTCGCGATAATTCTCAGGTCGTGCTTTTCTGTTTAAAGAAGTCGCGTGATAAATTTTCTTTCTCCATTCTTCGGTTTTGGGGGCCCCACATTGTCTAGCAATCCAGTCATTGTACTCAAACTAAGAAAATAAATCAGACAAAAAAAAACACACCCGTTGAAGCTTTTATGGTATGCAAGAGTTTGACTTTTGAAGTCAACCAAACCAACTTTTACAGTAAAAGAATGCAAAACAGCAAAAGGAGAAGAATATATGTGTATTTGAAATAAGTTGCTAGAAGATATCGAACAAAAAGAGCATTATTGTGTGACTAGAACATGTGACTCTTATATAAATAAATAATGTACCATATATGATAATGAAAACTAGATTACTAAAACACTAATATAACTATTTTACCTGATATCCCGTCATATTATGGGTGTATCGTTTGGGATATCCTGATGTTTGCAATGAATCATAAAACACTTCAACATCTTTCATCATTTCGTTTTGTGAAGGCAGTGAAATCCGACCTGATAATATACCCGCTATCCACTCGCATTGGAGTTCAAACTGAGGGAAAGGAGCAATCTGTATATATTTACCTCAAATTATTAACAAAATTCTATGGTAAGACCGAATGTTACAAAGTTCAAATTACGAAAAAAAAAACCTTCCATGGCAACCCAACGAAAGAAAGCCAAGGGGCTAATGATGGCGGAAACACATGTTTATAAAGCGGCCCCACTCGATTGTCGTCAACGGTCACGATACCTTGAGTATCAAGAAATGGAAAATGATACTTGTACCTTAAAGAGCAAAGATCAAAAATAAAAAATGGGACTTTGGGATCCGCAATATAAAAATGCTGAATGACCAAAACAATCTACCCTGTGCAGTGTAGAATGATGTCAGCGGAGATCTTGAACCCTTGAAGAAATGTAATAGTACCGTCTTCATTTGCACTTTCTATCTGCATTAGTTGTTACTGTCATTGTTATTGTCAATGTCATTGTAATTAGCAGTAAAGAGCATGTTAAATAGAAGTAATACCATAGGACGGAGCCAAACGTTCTCATATCCAGGTAAAGTTGCATTTTCTTCATTGGAATTTGACCAAGATGCAATGTGGACTTCATTAGCAACACGTGCAATCTCTCTAGAGATATCAACCGCACTTGCTGAGCTCCCTATTAGTACTACAATCTGTCAAAATATATATTAAAAAAAAACTTATCAATAAAGAAAACATGTGAAACGAGTCAAATGGTTGAATAAGCCAAGCTGCTCGAGATCAGCTAGTTAAAAGCTCGAATTAAGCCAAGCTTAAACGTGTTCGAGTTCACGCTCGAGCCTAAATGTAAGCTAGTTTGATAAATATTTTCATTTAATGTATTTGTATGTAATCATATAATAATTATTGCTATAAATATAAACATGTTAGAAGAAACTAAAGTTATATATTATGCTAATTATAATTAAAATATATGTAAAAATAGTTAATAAATAGTTAACGAGTGGAACTCGAGCCTTTGAAGTAGAGCTTGAGACGAGCCAAGCTCGGACTCGACACATACACCCCAAACTATGAATCTTTGTGTCCTTCGTGTGCGTGCGTGACAGAGAGACCAATCGTCCCAAGAGAGAGACTAACAAAGGATACCTTATTTTGAAAGGGCTCCGGAACACGGTAATTATGACTATGAATCTGCTTCCCATGCCACCGATCAACACCTACATTATTCATTTAGAACCACTTTTACACAAACTCTTATCAAATTCATGTCATTTATACTTTACATAATTCAGAAACATCAAAATCAAGCAAAAACCCGAGAATTACATGAAAAATTCACACTATGATCAAGAACTACACACAAGATTCCACAAACCCATTAGCTTATCACATAACCAATACCCTTATTTAAACTAATTTCAAACAACTTTAAAATCCCATCAAGATTACATCCTAAAAATTGAACCTATAATACACAATTTTACAATTCATGACCAATCAAATTTGATTCAAGATTCTAAATATAAACCACTTTTACAATTTGATTAAAGATTCTAAATACCCTGAATATGCGTCGGGGCTCCGTATAATGACCATTACAAACAACAACAGCATCAAAAGATTCACTAACCACCTCTCCATCCCCAATTCTCTTTCCACTTCCCACACTCCCTCCTCCAAACCCGACTCACCTCGGTTTCAAACCGAACCAACTCACCGATCCCAAACTCGGCGGCATAATCCTTCAAATACTCCAACACCTCCCTGTGACCCGGAAACCTCCTCGGGTCCCTCTGACCTGAATTCTTTGCTACAAACGGGTATTCCCGGAAACCCATTGTTTCTCTTGGCAAGTTGGTGCGGAGAGAGGCGTAGAGACTGGAGTGGACTGTATTTCGGGTCGGGTCGGATCCAATCGGGCCGGGTTCGGTGTTGTTGGTGTATACCCAGATGCCGCCGATTTGGGATTCTTTCTCGAAGACCACGACGGAGTGGCCCTCTCGCCGGAGTTTGCGGGCGGCGCCGGCGCCGATCACGGCGACGTTGCAGGCGGTGAGGGGAGACATGCGGGGAAATGGATGGATATTTATTGTGAATTTTGGATTAATAAATCACCTGGTTTTGTGCAAACAGAGATTGAAGAGCAGGATTTATTTTCTTATCAGTTTTAAAAATTCGAAAGAACTCGTAACAATTTTCTATTTTCGAAATTTTTTACACATGTGTGATACGTAAGTAGGGCTGGCATATCGTGTATACCCGTAAACGATAAGACACGAACACGATAAGACACGAACACGAAATGTGTATACCTGTACACGACACGAAAACTTATCGTGTACCTGTATCCCAAACACGAACACGAACCTGTTACTACCTGGTATACACGATAAGACACGATAATACACGATAAGAGTTGTTTAGAAACACATGTTTGACAACATGTATAGTGAAACAAAAGACAGAGAGAGAATGTTCGTGAGTGGTGACGGCTGAGAAACATAGGGTGAGAATGTTTTAGGAATTTGGGGTTTCGGATAACTTATAATTATATATATATAATTATAAAAAATTTACCAGGTACTTAACATGTACTTAACAGGTAAACAAGTATTTTACCTGTTTAGACACGAAAATTAACAGGTAATTTCGTGTCTATCTGTTTAGTACACGAAACCTGTTAAGGCCTTACCTGTTACCTGTTAAAGTCGTGTAGGTACGTGTCGTGTATTCGTGTCTCGTGTATAAATTGCCAGCCCTATACGTAAGTGTAAGTGATGTATAAAAAATTACTGTATTTTTTTACACACTGAATCGACTTTTACACATGTGTAACTAACGTTTAAACTTGTATAATTATCAAAAATACTTATCTCTCTTCTGCTTTATTTTTTAATTAAATTTAATCTCAGCCACATATAATTAAATGTGTGGTTCAAAAGTGAGTTCTTACAGTTTTTAAAATTCATCATGGTTCTCAAAATAACCTTCGTCTTGATAAGTAATCAATGGTTGTCACATCTTTTTTTAATCATAAATTGATAAGTACAAAAAATTATACCGCGTATAAAGCTATATGTAAAGCATGAGTTAGTTAGGAGGTACCAAATTTATGGTAAAGTTAAAATATATAGGATAACAAAAATAAAAATGATGAGAAGGAATCTAGTTCATTGATCTTAGATTTGAATTGCTGAAATTAATTTAATAAATAAAAATTTATGAAAAGGAAATAAAGGTAATAACTCACATTTGTTGACTTTCTCTCTTCACATGCAAGGCACATGTCAATTCCACATCATTTTAAAATGTTCATAACTTTTTCATACGACATTATTTTTTTTTAAAAAAGTTCACCATAATAATAAGCATTTATTTTGTCTTTAATATGATTATCATATTGTTATATAATATGAAAAAAAATTAATGGGTTTTTTAATTTTGTTTTTTTATTGTTCATTGTGTCTTTTAGTTGTGTTTTCATATGAATTGTATTATAGATTTTGATCATTATATTTTTCAATTGGTACTCATATTAAAGACAAAAATTAAAACAAAGATTACGTCATTGTGTCGTTTTGTTCGTCATTAACTTTTAGTCATTGTGTAAGACGTTCATTGTTTTTTATTCGGATTGACATATGACAAATTCATTTAATTTGAGAAAAATATTATTGCGTTCATTGTATATGTTGAAAAACATACTTACTTATCAAATGCAGAACTTTAAAATAAATATAAACCAATTCAAAACAATAGGAAAAAAAATAGAGTTCAAACCATAAACCAATAAATTAACTACTCAAATAGATGTGATAGTGATCTTCTGCTAAGATTAGAATGTACAATTGATTTGATTTGAAACACAAACGTTTTTGCGTGTCTTCTTTTTAACGCGTTGCTGGGACTCGACCCGGCACCCGTTACTTCATATTCTATACCCGAGAGCTGGCCGGCGCTATTAAAAAGTAAACAAGTTTCTTAGGTTCTGGTCTCGTGGGCCTCGCTGGTTTTACGAGTTTTACGAGTTTTATGCTCACCCCATTCTTTAAAATAACCGCAACACCAATATATACCAAAACAACATTTTTAGAAACCCAACTACTATTAATGTCATCACATGTGTGTATTTTTGTTAATTGAAATTGGCCTAACTTTTAACACATTTTGGACCTAAAATTTTGTACTTGCACCATTTTAACCCTTTCCTAAAATAAAACACGAGACAACTTTGATTACATGTACGTTTGTGTTACAACTCGAAGACGAAAATGAAAGTTGGTGGATTTCATTGTTATGTTTGGGAGAAGAAGCCCCCCGAATGAGATGCCTTACAAACATATCGAGATAGAATTGGCTTTGGTTAAAGGATGTACCTGACAATAACAAACAAATAAACAACGGTTCCCACGAGATACAGTCACACCACTCGTAAGTCTCGTTGAGCAGATTAATCTAACCCCGATTCTCGATACAGTTACACCACAAGAACAAGAACTAGCCTCCAAGATCACCTTCTAAAACCTGCTAAACTTTATAATAGCAATGGTAAAAATTACCCTCTGGGTGCAGAGAATAAAATTTAAGAAACTCAAAAACTGTCTTTCATTTCTAAATTTCCAGTACATAATTGTGAAAGAAAATAACTACCAAAGCACTATCTCCCACGTTTCCTACACTTTTGGAATTTTCAAACAATTGTTTTTGACTAAACAACCAACTTGGAAAGAACTAAAAAGAAATGACATAATTAAATAACTGTGGAACAAAACGTGGGAAATAAAGACTGGCATATGCGATCAAGTGAAGGCGTTCTCCAACTGGGCCAAGGTGATCCATTTCTGAGTTGGGTTCGAGTCCAATGGGCTGTTCATGGACATTTTCCTATCATCCTACCCGTCTTCAATAAAGTTTGACCTCAAACTTGGAATGGGTTCTTCAGGGTCGAAGTACGGTTGAAGGTCAGCAACATTGAAAGTTCCAGAAACAACGGAATTACCTGGGATATCAATTTTAACATTATTGTTCACCTTAGCGAGAACCTTGAACGGACCATCTGACATGGGGCTCAATTTAGAGCGACGTTTGGAAGGAAAACGCTCCTTTTTAAAATTTAGCCACACAAGGTCACCTGGTTTGAAAAGAACATGTTTCCTCCCTTTGTCTCGTTTGTACTTCAGAAGTTCATTTGCCTTGGTGATCTTGTCATGAATTTGCTGATGGATGGACTTGATATCAGTTGCTAGATCACTTGCTTCCTGGCTAAATTTTGTTGAGGTGTCAAGAACAGCAAAATCAAGCGGGGTTGATGGATTTAAACCATACACAGCCTTGAATGGGCTGATTCCAGTTGTTTTATTAGGAGCCCGATTATAAGCAAATTTAGCTCGAGGTAACAGATCTTCCCACTGTTTCAGATTGGTAGTAATGAGAGCCCGAAGGAGCGAACCAAGAGTACGATTGGTAACCTCAGTCTATCCGTCTGTTTGTGGGTGACTCAACGTGCTGAATTTGAGTTTGGCGCCCAATTTTTGCCACAACGTCAACCAAAAATGACTGAGGAACTTGGCATCCCGATCACTAACCATTGTTTTAGGCACCCCATGTAGACGGACTACTTCCTTAAAATAAAGATTAGCGATTTAAACAACATCATATGTAGTGTGGCATGCAATAATATGGGCCATTTTTGAAAATCGATCCAGTACCACCATAATCGAATCCTTTTGGTGTTGAGTGTGTGGTAATCCGGTAATAAAATCGAAACTAACATCTTCCCAAGGAGCTACCGGTACTGGTAAAGGCATGTATAAACCGTGTGGCAAAGTGTGACTTTTGGCACGGTGACATGGCATGCATCGTTTAATGAAGTGATCTACATCTCGGTTCAATTTTGGCCAAAAAAATTGGTGTCGTACAATATGAACGGTTTTATCAACACCCAATGACCTGCCAAACCCCCTTTATGAGCTTCCTGTATTATTACCAACTTGATGCTATAGCGAGGAACACATAGCCGCTGTCCTTTGAATGTAAACCAATTCAAAACATGATAATCACCTTGAGTATGAAACTGGCAGCCCGCATACAGCTCGCCAAAATCAGAATCGAACGGATACTCGTACTTCAAAAGATCGAACCCGAGGATTTTCGATTTAAGGGAGTTAAGTAAGGTGTACTTACGAGAAAGAGCATCAGCCCCTTTGTTGAGCTTTCCAGATTTGTGTTTAATCGTGAAAGTAAAAGCTTGTAGGAATTCCACCCATTTGGCATGTCGAGGCTGTAATTTGTGCTGACCTTGGATGTATTTTAGAGCCTCATGATCTGAAAGAAGAATGAATTCTATGGAGATCAAATAGTGTTGCCAATGATTCAAGGCTATAATGATAGCATAAAATTCTTTGTCGTATGTTGAATATCACCTTTTTGCCTTGTTGAGTTTTTCACTAAAATAGGCAAGTGGGCGGCCTAATTGTGATAAAACAGCACCTATACCCACCCCGGATGCATCACATTCGACTTCAAATACTTCATCGAAACAGGGCAGCGCTAAAACTGGAGTGGAAGATAATTGTCTTTTGAGTTCTTTGAAAGCTAACTGAGCTTGCTGGTTCCAAGCAAATTGCTTGAGTTTGGTCACTTCAGTTATTGGGGCCACAAGGGTGCTAACATTCTTAATGAAACGCCGGTAAAAAGAGGCAAGGCCATGAAAGCTTCGCACTTGCTGAATTGATTGGGGAACCGGCCACTCTCGGATGGTTTGAATTTTTTTATCATCAACCTGTGTACCCTGTTCAGAAACAAGATAGCCAAGAAAAGTGACCTAGTTAGTAAAAAATTAACATTTCTCCAAATTCCCATAGAGCCTCTCCTGATTGAGCACTTTGAACAATTGTAGTAGATGGGATTGATGTTCAACAGATGTTTTACTATACACGAGAATATCATCGAAATAGACAACAACAAAACGGCTCAAGAATGGTTTTAAAACCTGATTCATTAGGCGCATGAAAGTTCTAGGCGCATTAGACAACCCAAATGGCATGACAAGCCACTCATATAACCCTTCTTTGGTCTTGAAAGCCGTTTTCCACTCATCCCCCTCATAAATCCTAATATGATGGTAGCCACTTCTCAAATCAACTTTAGAAAACACAGTAGAGCCATGGAGTTCATCTAGTAAATCATTCAGTCTCGGAATGGGAAATCGGTACTTGATAGTGACTTTATTGATAGATCGACTATCCATGCACATACGCCACTCCCCATTTTTCTTCGGTACAAGTAATGTTGGTACAGCACACGGGCTGAGAGATTCACGAATGAGCCCCTGTTCCAACAGTTTATCGATTTGTCTCCTGATCTCGTTTGTCTCATGTGGGTTAGTGCGGTAGGCAGGTTTATTAGGTAGGGAAGAACCAGGTATTAGGTCGATTTTGTGTTGTATGGAGCCTTTAGGGGGGAGGCCAGGCGGTATTTCAGTGGGGAGAACTTGGTTATAGGATTCCAATAATGGTTGTACAAAGGAAGGTAGGATTGTTGGGGGCTTGTCTTCATCTTCATCAAGTCCCATTAAAACAAATTCTCTAAAAGAATGATATTCATGTTGCTCAGATTGTAATAGTGTGTTCAAGGTGGGTGTACGGTTAGGAGATGGTGTCGAAGGGTTGATAGGGGTTAGGACAATTTTTCGGTTGTTATGAACAAAAGAATACGTGTTTCGATACCCATCATGCATTGCTCGACGATCAAACTACCAGGGACGTCGGAGCAAAACATGGCACGCGTCCATCGGAACAACATCACACCACAACTCATCAGTGTAGGACTTGCCAATACTCAAAGATAATAACACTCGATGAGAAACCCGAATACCCTTTCCCTGGTTGAGCCATTGAATCACATACGGGGAAGGATGCGGTTGAGTTGGAAGGTTTAATTTGGATACTAAAGTCTGTGAAGCAACATTAGTACAACTACCTCCATCGATTATGACTGTGCAGACCTTCTGCGCAATTGTACAACGGGTGTGAATAATCAATTCCCGCCGAAGGTTTTCCTCTTGAGTCACAGTAGTACTCAATGCCCTCCGCACAACTAAACACGGGCCGTCATCAGGTCCGATCACCTCTTCTTCATTTGCAGCCAGGGGTGTAGTGAGTTCTGCTGGTTCTGGATTAAGTTCGTAGCCGTTTGCGAGATCAAAATCAGCAAGAGAGATAAAAGGTTTTTTGGGACACTCAGAAGCGAAGTGTCCCAGCCCTTGACATCGGAAACAACGACGAGGAGCTTTGGGGAGTTCGGTGTTGTGGCTGGAATCATATGATGGTTTATTGTTGATAGGGGTTAGGGATTTAGTAGCGGGGGTGGTTTTTGGATATGTTGTGGGCTTAAAAGAAGAACGATTGGGCTTAAATTTACCTCTGGCCCGTTGTTGAGAATCCACCTTATGGGCTAACACTGCAAGTTTAGATAAAGTCTGGTACGAGTGCAATTCAACCACATTAGCAACCCTAGTTTCAAGACCTCCCAAATACCGGACTAGAGTCTGGGGATCATCCTCAGGGATGTCACACTTCATCAAAAGATATTCAAACTCACGCGAATACTCTTCAGCCTTACCTACACCTTGTTTCAAAGAATGCAATTGTGAGAGACTGGCCTGAATATAATGAGTTGGCAAGAACTTCTGCTTCATCTTTGACCAGTTTCTAATCTTGTCTTTCTCCATTCGTTCACGCTTCAAACAAACATTCGACCACCATGTCGAAGCATACTTGCATAATTTAAGGGCAACATTTTTTACCTTGTTGTCCTAAGTGGTCTGTTTATAATTGAACACCCGTTCTACAGTTCGGATCCATTATACAAACTCATCTGGATCTAGCTCCCCATCATATTCAGGTATGTCGACCTTAATGTCATTTGGATGCTAACCACCATTTCCTTCTTTGTTAACCGATTCTCCAGAATTGAAACTTTCACCACTTGTTCGTTGGTTTTGTGAAAGAATCAACTCCTGAATCTGCTCTTGCATCGCCTTCATCTGTTGTATCGTATTCCTCTTGTCGGCTTCCATAATTTTCAGAATCTTCTTCAGTTCAGTACTACTTCGGGTATCCATTTTGGCTCTGATACCAAATGATGGCGATGAGCTTAATTCGGATCGAAAATACCCGACAATAACAAACAAATAAACAACGGTTCCCACGAGAGACAGTCACACCACTCGAAAGTCTCGTTGAGCAGATTAATCTAACCCCGATTCTCGATACAGTTACACCACAAGAACAAGAACTAGCCTCCAAGACCACCTTCTAAAACTTGCTAAATTTTAGAATAGCAATGGAAAAAATTACCCTCTGGGTGCAGAGAATAAAATTTAGGAAACTCAAAAACTGTCTTTCATTTCTAAATTTCCAGTACATAGTTGTGAAAGAAAATAACTACTGTAGGTTCCTGAACGCGGATCGTACACGGGAAATCTCTAATAACGCAGGTGCGGAATCCCTGCGTATATAGGTACGAGTGTAGATATTGTAGAGATTGAATACACGAACAATGAACACGAGCTATAAGGTAAACACGTTATATTGAATAACTAAACACGTGACAGTAGGTCACTGTTACAGAGAACAAAACGAAACAAAGCGTAACCAAAAACCCTAACTCACGTTCTCTTCTGTTTCGGCTGAAACAGTGTATTTAAACACGACAACTTCGCCACTGGCGAAGTTGTCAGTAACCTCGCTAAATCAGCAAGTTCGCCATAGCGAACTTGCTGATAACTTCGCTAGTTTACAAAACAAAACATAAACAAACCATTAACTATATTACAGACTCGATAACAAATACTAGACTATGAACTACTGACAAACATGTACCAACAGACTCCCCCTTGGCAGTAGCTTCATATCTTGATCTCTGAGTCTTGTAATCTTGCACTTTCACGCGTGCGTCCCTTCTCTCACACAAACCGACACAACTCCTTGATATTTCCTCGCTTGATCCTTCCAAGCAGGAATGTAGAAGATCTTCTTGTTGTTCAGCACTTCCAGATCAGCCTGCGATAGATTAACAAGATGCATCGGGTCATAAACCCGAAGAACTTCTTGTTCGTCCTCATCTTCCATAACCGCCTCAGCTGTCTCGCAATCCACATACCACCATTTCAGATCTGTTAGGACATTCTTGGGCATGACTCTCATTGGTACTTCCTTCAGATGTCGGACTGGTTTATACTTCATAACCATCCATGGTTTTCCGTCAGCCCTCATTCCCCTATCTTTATCTTCTATCAATCTTCCTTTCTGAGGCTTTAGCAGTTCAAACTTTTTGTCTTTGATGGCTTCTTTCCAGACGATCTTTTCAATAATTCTCGCCATATTATCGTTACTTCTGTTAATTAGCCCCAGTCTTGCTAACTCTTTCACCTCGCATTCCGGTAGGGAGTTTAGAGATCTCAATAATCTTTTAAAGTATTGAATGCCGTCGTACCTTTTGATCACAAATAATTTCAACTCTTTGTCGTACAACCAGCATATAATACCTTTCTTCGACTCTGCATAGCCCTTTATATTATACGTCTTTCTAAACATTGTTGGCACTGCAGGCTTCTTAGTTTTAACAAACCATTGAGCACACCCTTCTTTCCAATTTGGTTGCTCCTCCCATACCGTATCATCTACCACATTCTCATCTCCCAAATCTGCTCTTTCAACAGCTGGAATCTCATGTTCCACTGCATCATCCACGATCTCTCCTTCTTCCAACACATTCACCACATCAATATTTTCTCCAATCCTTTCAATTTCCTCCACGGGCAACACATCATCGTCATCATCATTCACAAAGTCATCAACCTCCTCCTCATCTAACTCCTTCAAAGCATCGATGACGTCTTCAACATCAGCATCGTCATCAACATCCACAAAGTCATCAACCTCCTCCTCATCTAACTCCTTCAAAGCATCGATGACGTCTTCAACATCAGCATCGTCATCAACATCCACAACATCATCACCCGCTGCATCAGTTGACTCCCCCTCAGCTGTGGAAGCCCCAAGATCCTAAGAGGTTCTTGGCAGCTCACCACCTGCACCCGAAGGTGCATTGGGATCATCGTCATGATCTTGTCGTCTCTTTGTCCTCAACTCATCGCCCCTGCAAGTCGTCTCCCCCTGAGATGCCAAGAATTCCTTGAAGGCATCGATAGTTCGTCCGTGTTCTACCAGGAGGGCGGCTTGGATTTGATTGGCTTCCACCAGGCGGTCAATGGTCTTCGATTGTTCAGCAACAATACGATTGAGTATAAAGATCGCCGAAGGATTTGAGGTTTTATGTTCGCCGGAAGATTTATGAAAGAGCTACAGTGTTGAAACAGAACATATATAGGGCGGAGTTGTGTCTGGCGAAGTTACGAATAACTTCGCCATGGCGAAGTTAAGCACAACTTCGCCAAATTCAACAACTTCGCCAAATTCAACAACTTCGCCAGTAACTACAAAATCAGCCCTTTAAGTTTGAAAAATTTGTCATTTAACCTTGGAAGCTTCCAAAAATAGTTATAACTAAAATGGTCATGTCCAAGTAACCAGTCAAAATTAATACAACTTAAAAAATAGGAAAAACTTATTTTACGAAACAAGGGATCAAATTTCAGTCTAGTCAGGGGACCACCATGTTTTAGAAAAGATCCTAACAGGAATCATACTAACTACGTGACTGTCACTTGGATCCGTGTTTGGCTGTATTATGACATAGAGAAGCAGGTTATAAGCATGTAATAACTTAAATGGTTTTCATTGTTTCTGTGATACGGATTAAGGTTCAGTTAAGCTCAAAAATTTAAGTTGGCAACAACTCAGAGGTAATGATGCCTTCTATCTATTCTCAAAGCGTATTTGGCTATACCCAAGTCACCCCGAATTGACTTCGACCCATAGTGTCTGATTAACTTGTAGATACTCGTTGTCTGCTTCCCGTTTTCTTCTTACTCCAAACTTGAGAAATCTTGAGAAGTGTCGGTTCTCGTGTTTATTGTCACTACTTCTCATAAGTACATTTTTTTTTTTTTTTTTTTTTTTTTTTTTTTTTTTTTTTTTTTTTTTTTTTTTAATCACACATAAGAGTTTTCATCGGAGTACTAAACTACTGCAAGTCCCGAATCTGGATCACTGCAGTGTCTTGAAATGCTTTCTTCACGGGAATCAGAACACTCACGGGCTCGTGTATGACTGGGTAGTTGCTTTTCTGCCTATCCTTCGAAAAGATATGTATGAAGACATGCAAAACTCTTAAGGAGTTTCCACATTAAATTCGAGTAAATTTAGGTTAGTATCACATACACTTTTACGCACCATTAAAATTACCATGACATACAATGACTGTTCTAAAGCCTTTTAAGCTTAATAACTTCACTAGTTAGGCACACATAGTCAGTATATATATCATTTTCCAAGGGTGGATCAATTTTCTTTTAAACACAGCAAAGAACTTCTTACGAAGTAATAGACTTGAAAAGTAATTTCATTTCCCAAAATAAAGTTTTGAATTCAATTGCCCCAATCATGTCAAAGTCATCAGGTAAACGGCTATCCTGAAGATCCATTGGATCAGCTGGACCGACCACATGCAAGTATGTGTCCTTCTTACTAAGAATGACCGACTAATTTTCAGCAACTGAAAGAAAAACATGTCAACACTGCCCCAGTTACTTTCAGTCTTCCGGTTAATGGCTATCCTCATTTCCTAAGTCGAAAACAAGGACCAAAACATATCCGAGGAGATGTCCATCAAACCGAGGTAACCGACTAATTTTAAGCAATAAAGACTCATTTTTTTTTTTTTTTTTTTTTTTTTTTTTTTTTTTTTTTTTTTAAATCAAAAACAAAGACATGGTTACTCGGGATTGATCATCCCATTTAGTTCAATTAGGTTTTGAAATCTGGATTTATCAAACGCTTTTGTAAACAAGTCAGCAAAATTTTCAAGTGTATCAACTTTTTCGATCTTGATCAGTTTCTTCTCAGCACAATCCCGTATGAAGTGATGACGAATGTCAATATGCTTAGTTTTACTGTGCTTCACGGGATTGTTAATTACTGAGATGGCGGCAGTGTTATCAATTAAAATAGGAGTGAGTAAGAAATTCAGACCATAGTCGCGCAATTGTTGCTGAATCCATAAAACCTGAGAGCAGCAGTTGGATGCTGCCATGTATTCAGCTTCGCAAGTTGAAATTGCGACTGATGTCTGTTTCTTGCACTGCCAGGAAACTAATCTTCCTCCAAGAAACTGACAGCCTCCTGTTGTTGACTTCCGACTCTGATTACAACCTCCATAATCAGAATCAGTATATGCCACCAGTTCAACGTCTCCTCCCTTTGGGTACCACAATCCTAGTTTCGGCTTGCCCTTGAGATACCGCAAAATCCTCTTCACACCTTTCATGTGAGATTCCTTTGGGTTTGCCTGAAAGCGAGCACAAAGACAAACAGAAAACATTATATCAGGCCTAGAAGCAGTTAAATACATTAAAGAACCTATTATCGCCCGATACAGAGTAGGGTCCACATCTGCGTCACCATCTGATTCAGCTCCCAATTTGTGATTGACGCAGATTGGAGTGTCATATGGAGAACTGTCCTCCATCTTGAATCTTTTCAGCACATCATGAACATACTTTGTTTGATGAATGAACATTCCATCTTTCTTCTGATCAACCTGCAATCCTAGAAAGAAAGTTAGTTCACCCATAGCACTCATCTCGAATCGTTTCTTCATGACAGCCTCAAAATCTTGACACATGGATATTCTTGATGCAGCAAAAATGATGTCATCCACGTAGACTTGAACCAGTAAGAAGTCACATCCTTCTCTCTTCACAAACAGCGTACTGTCGATCAAACCCCTTTCAAAACCATTTTCCAGCAAGTAGTCCGATAACGTTGAATACCAGGCACGAGGTGCCTGATGTAAACCATATAACGCCTTGCTCAACCTGTATACATGATCAGGAAAGTCTGGGTCAGGAAAACCCGGTGGTTGCTCAACATACACAACCTCGTCAACTTTCCCGTTAAGAAACGCACTCTTTACATCCAACTGAAACACCTTCATCTTTTTGAAAGCAGCAAACGCCAAAAACAATCGAATCGCTTCTAACCGGGCAACAGGAGCGAAAACCTCATTGTAGTCAATACCCTCTTGCTGATTAAAACCTTTAACAACCAGCCTCGCCTTATTTCTCACAATAATCCCCTTTTCATCTCTCTTGCACTTGAACACCCATTTCGTGCCTATAGCGTGCACATTCTTTGGTTTTTCGACCAAAGTCCAAACTTCCATTTTCCCGAACTGAGCCAACTCTTCTTGCATAGCTTCGACCCACGAGCTGTCCTTCAAAGCCATTTGATAATTTTTCGGTTCAATTTGGCTTATAAAGCAGGAGTACAAACATTCATTCATTATACCTGTTTCTTTTATGCTTGAATAAACACAGGTGTGCTCATTCAGGCTACTTCTGGTTTGTACACCCGAGGACACATCACCTATAACATTCTCCAAAGGGTGATCTTTGTGAATTCTCGTGGTCGGAACAGCACCGACATGTAAATTGTCTTCCAAGTTTGAAGAGATCTCATCTATGGTAGTTTCAGGCTGAGAGTGAAAAGGATTAATAAACTCATCTTCAGTTGAGGCCGCAGGGGTATCGATAGGGTTTGATGTGGAAGGCTGAGATTTTTCTGTCATCTGATGTTGCACTAGCTCCTCTTCCTCATCAAATATCATCTTCGTCACAACTCTTTCGTCTTCTTCAGCAATTTCCAAATTAGGTACGTTAAACGACTTAAACAGTTTAACATAGTCAAAAAGCTCAGCAGGTCCATTGCTTGGTTTTGGCGGTTGATAACTAGTAATGTCGGTGTTACAAACCACCTCCACCTTGCAAGTTGTCGTATTGAAGACCCGTCTGTTGGGAGTCCCAACAACATAACCGACTAGAATTCCCTCATCGGCTACTTCACCAAATTTCGAGTTAGTCTTCAAAATCGAACAAGGAGACCCAAAAGGTTCAAGACCACACAAGTTGGGCTTCCTTCCGTGCATAAGCTCGTAACAAGTTTTTCCAAGTCTCTTAACGGTTAACACCCGATTCAGAACATAGCAGGCTGTAGCAACTGCTTCAGCCCAGAACATCACAGGAAGCTTTGAGTCGGCCAGCATAGTTCTGGCTCCTTCAATCAACGTTCGGTTCTTCCTTTCAGCTACTCCGTTCTGTTGTGGAGTATACGGAGCGCTATATTGATGCTCAATACCCTTCTGAAGACAAAAGATTTCCATCTCAAAGTTCTTGAACTCTGTCCCATTGTCGCTTCTGATGAATTTAACTGATTTACTCATGACGTTCTCGACTTTTGTAATTAGATTCTTCACCATCTGAGTCGTCTCGTCTTTCGTTTTCAGAAAATATACCCACGAGTATCGTGAGTAATCATCAGTTATCACCAAGCAGTAAGAAGTACCGCCTAGACTTTGTACATTCACCGGACCGAAGAGATCCATATGAAGTAGTTCTAGAGTACCAGCAATTGAGTTGATCGTCTTGGTGAGATGGCTTTTCTTGTGTTGTTTTCCCTTCTTGCACGCTATGCATTTATCTTCAAAGTTAAAACTCTTTAAGGGAACACCCATCACAAGCCCATTTTTGACAATGAAGTTCATCTTACGAAGATGAATATGTCCCATTCTCCTGTGCCATAACTCTGATTCTGATTCGCTTGCCTTTGTCATTAAACAGGATTCTCTGGTGGCCATTTCAGTAGACCTCATATCCATCACGTATGTATTCGTTTCACGTGGAGCTTTCATTACTATCCATTCTTCTGGTATATGAAAACCAGGCTTCAATACAATTGCTTCATTCTTAGTGAAATGGACAGTATATTCTTTATCACAGATCTGCGACACACTCAGCAGATTGTGCTTTAATTCCTCCACAAAATTTACATTTTCAAGTGTCATTCTCCCATTCGACACTGTTCCTCTCCCAGTTATTCTTCCTCCGCTTTCACCAGCAAAACTAACTCTAGCTCCCTGAACAGGTTTTAAATCTTGCAACAAGTGTTTGTTGCCAGTCATGTGCCGGGAACAGCCGCTATCTACAATCCAAAGATTGTTGGCAGCCCTGTTCAACTGTTCCTGCACAATAAAACAATGAGTTAGAATCTTGGGACCCAAGACCAGTTGGTCTTGGATCGATACATCCCGTACCCTGGCTTTCTCAAGTTAGCGTCAGGATAATTTCTGTACGTCCTGTTAGGGAATCTCCCTGCAGATTGAGTGTAATGCCTTCCAAACCTTTGAGAATAGAAAGTGTTATTTCTTGTGGTTTGGTTGTAAAAATGAGGTTGGTTTTTATGAAAACTTGAATTCGTTACATTTTGGCAATTTTTAAAGTTTTCATTTTTAGCTGGAATAAAATGACGCTTATTCTCATTTTTATTTGGCTTCACATCTCTAAATCTCGGTTTCAAAGGACAATCTGCAACAAGATGTCCTAACCTGTTACATCTAAAGCAACATCTACTCTCCATTTTCTTGTCAAATGTTGGTTTGGATGTAGAGGTAGTATTACCAGCCGTTCGTCTCACATAAGGTGGGACGTACGGATTGAGTGGAGAACTCTTTTTAGAAACTTTATCATTATCTCCACTGGTGGGTAATTCTACCTTTTCTTTTGTCTGACCAGATTCGGACAACATATCCGAATCTGATGAGACTGGACTTGATACAGAAATATTCACACTAGAAACAGGCGAACTTGTTTCGCCACAGCTAACACTTGGTTTGACACTAGTAATTCTAATTGGGGTTGACTGAGCAATCTCAAAATCAACAGATTTCTGAACACTTGGATTATAAGTGTAATTATGGTTAAAGGGTGGTGGAACCTCGTGGTATCCGATTCCTGCCCTCTTTGCAGAGGTACTTGGATCACTCACAAGGTGATCAAGGATAGCCGAGGAGTTTCTGAACTGCTCAAGTTTGCGGTTCAGTTCCACCACCTTTACCTGGTGGTCAGCAATCTGTTTATCTCTATCAGCAATCAATTTTGTCTTTTCTTCCAAAACCTCATAACTAAGATCAATAATTTCTATTTTCTCAGCAAGTTTAGTTTTAAGACTTTTAATGTCTTTTTCACAAGCCTTTATCTTAACTTTATAACTGTTTTCTCTTGCTTTAATGAAATGGTGATCTTCTTTAACAGTTTTAAACTCAGCATCTAATTTGACATACTGATCAGTTATATTGGTTAGTTGCTCAGTCAAATTTTCACAATTAGCACAAATAATTTTGGGACATACCTTGGATCTACCATCCTGATCGTTCGCCATGAAAGCAGTTTCTTCTTCATTTGCTTTCTTCTCTCCATCAACCTTCTCAACTTCTACAGCTTCAGTCTCAGCCATGTGTGCTTGTTCACCCAAACCACTTGAGTGTTGGTTCCAGTTGTATTCTCCTGCCTCTCTAGTTAACATGGCATTGATCTCGCGGTTAATTCCAGAGTGTTGGTTAGGCCTAACTTGTCCCCGTTCAACTCTCTCATTCCTACATTCCCTAGCAAAGTGCCCGAACTGTTGACAATTGTAGCACCTTACTTTTGATTTGTCAAATCCAGGCCTACCACCAACAAACTTTCTTCCTGTTTTGTTCATAAAACGTTTTACCCGTCTCACGATCATTGCCATTTGCCATTGCAAATCCATTTCTTCCAAATCGTCAGCATCAATCTGGTCATAATCCTCATCAAGAACGGCAGGGTCCACAATCTTCCCCTGGATATAATTCTCGTATGAAGCAATAAATGAAGCGTAGACTGCAAACTGTTCTTCAGCAGATTTTACACTCATAGGCATCTTGGTGTAATTATTGCTTGTGGGACCAGCTGAATAACCACTTGTAGAGGATTGAGGCTTTGAAGCACTAGATCCTCCAGCAACAAAACATACGTCCCCATTTGAGTTCACAGAAACATTTCCTTCATGTGCAGAGTCAGAACCTGACTCCCCCTTCGAATAAAATGCAGCAGATTCAGGCCTTGAACTTGAGCCTGAGTTAACTTTAGCACCATACATACCAGGGTCTTGTATCTGGTCTGTGGGTGTCTCCTTTCGAACCATATTTAGCTCATACGTTCTGAGCTTGTTCACTGCAGTTTCTAAGTCACAGTTAGGAAAGTCTTTGTCTTCCCTCATTAACACGGTATACATTTCCCACTTCGGTGGGAGAGCATCTAGAAGCTTTTCAACGATCTCCTCCTCTCGATAGGCAATTGAATAGTTGCTAAGCTCTGTCATTAAGTGATAGTATCGGGTGATAATATCATCTAAGGATTCATTCTTCAAATATTTGAAGACGGAGAATTGGGTTTTTAAAAGTTTAATTTTTGAGGCACGTATACCCACGTTCCCCTCGAATCTGTTTTCCAGAGCATCCCAGAGCTCTCTTGCAGAAGTGTACTTTCGGAATGTATGAAGAACTTCTTGAGGTAGTGCCATAGTAATAGCAGCATGGGCCTTACTCTCAGCCTCATACATTTTCTTCTCCTCGTCATCCATCTTACTGTACTTCTTCACCACATCACGTCCTTCGTATTGCATGGTTGGAGGTACATATCCATCCTGCATGCACACCCACATCTTGGCGTCCTGATATTTGATATACTGGATGAACCTGTCCTTCCATGCCACGAAGTCCGTTCCCTTCATCAACCTCGGGGCCTTAGTGGCTGACCCCGCCTCTACCTCCATCTTGACTAAATCTGAGATGTTAATCGCGGACATCCTTGCGAAAACCTGAAAAACCTGAAAAACACAAAAAAAAAAATATTAAAACAGCTCAGATGGCGAAGTTAAGAATAACTTCGCTGGAAGTTAACTTCGCTGAACAAGAACTTCGCTAGATCTTAAATTCGCTTGACTTGGCGAAGTTAAGAATAACTTCGCTTAGAATGAGCGAACTTAGGATGTAAGCGAAGTTGGGTGGTAAGCGAAGTTACGGATAACTTCGCTTTGGCGAACTTATGAGGTAAGCGAAGTTGTGGTTAACTTCGCTAATCCTTATATCTTCGCCGAAACCCTAATCTCCAGTGACGGCAACTTCGCCTGAATTCAGCAACTTCGCCCGATGAACGCGAAGAACAGTTCAGATCTGAAACTCGGATTTTAACGAGAATTTTGAAGGTTTAAAGGCTTAAACACACTGGTAGGTAGCTAGAATGAATAAACACACCAAAAACTCGTCCCGGTAACACCCGAAATGAAACGAAATCTACACCCGCGTGAAATCCCGAACCTCACAATCGAGCCGATGGCTCTGATACCAATTGTAGGTTCCTGAACGCGGATCGTACACGGGAAATCTCTAACAACGCAGGTGCGGAATCCCTGCGTATATAGGTACGAGTGTAGATATTGTAGAGATTGAATACACGAACAATGAACACGAGCTATAAGGTAAACACGTTATATTGAATAACTAAACACGTGACAGTAAGTCACTGTTACAGAGAACAAAACGAAACAAAGCGTAACCAAAAACCCTAACTCACGTTCTCTTCTGTTTCGGCTGAAACAGTGTATTTAAACACGACAACTTCGCCACTGGCGAAGTTGTCAGTAACCTCGCTAAATCAGCAAGTTCGCCATAGCGAACTTGCTGATAACTTCGCTAGTTTACAAAACAAAACATAAACAAACCATTAACTATATTACAGACTCGATAACAAATACTAGACTATGAACTACTGACAAACATGTACCAACAACTACCGAAGCACTATCTCCCACGTTTCCTACACTTTTGGAATTTTCAAACAATTTTTTTTGACTAAACAACCAACTGGAAAAGAACTAAAAAGAAATGACATAATTAAATAACTATGGAACAAAACGTGGGAAATAAAGACGGGCATATGCGATCAAGTGAAGGGGTTCTTCAACTGGGCCAAGGTGATCCATTTCTGAGTTGGGTTAGAGTCCAATGGGCTATTCATGGACATTTTCCTATCATGTTTATTCTTTCAGTTTTACTTGAATAATAACTAGAGGAAACTTGTTTCAGCATCTAATGGAGAGATACAGCTGTGCATATAACCACAACGCAAACAACCAAACACACAGAGTAATAAAGAACAAAAATAGCATCAAAAGAGAATTCAATCCCTTCGAATCACTTGCAAAAAAAACATCTTGTAGGATTCACGGTCTTAAAAACATCAAAAAGATATAAAATTTAAAGTGTTTTTTTTCTTCAACCCAATGAAAACCTACTACTTCTACACTGCATGCATATACAATTTAATGTGATCGATGTTCTCTGATGCCCGATATGATGAAATGCAATTCTTCAAACACGTGTCATCCGTTAGACTGTACCATTCTTCGGGAAGAACTTGGTAATCAATCATGTAGGTCCCGGTTGAACTCAAATTAAACTCCTTGTAAATTCTCTCCATGAAACTTTGAAACGTTGGCGTGTTTTGCATGAAGAATACTTTGTAGTCAACTTTATAGATTGCTACTATCACTAGATCATCATCATTGTCATTTTCACCTTCAGGATTTGTTTGAATCAACTCCCTTGTTTTAGATAATTTCGTTTTTGATAATTTATTCCCTGGGAAAATCTTGACTTGAGTACTCCCGCTCTTGTGACTCCTCCCCCTACCGCACCGGCTCCCGCTCGAAATAGAATTCATAACATCCGCAACGATCTCACTGACATTCTAATTATGTTATATCAATCAATAATAATTCTTAATTCCTGTTTAAATAAACCGATACGATCTCGTTTCTTATTATTCAAGCAAACAAACATTATAATTCAATTAAACCTAGGCATATGATCCTTGAAACATCGCCAATCGAACCCCTTTGGCCGTATTATTGTTGCTGCTACTGCCCAGTCCGAGCTGTCCTTTGGCCGTCGACATATCGATCGATTATCCACCTTTGAATCATCGTTAAAGGTAATGATTATATTCATAATATTCGCCATTAATCAGTCTATCATAGCCCTAACATCAATTGGATTAACATTAACGGATTGAACGAGATTTGATTGCTAGGGTTTTTAGGGTTAAGGGGTTTATCTTATTGGTTATATAATTATGCTTTCTGAACTCATAACGTGAGTTAGGCGCTGGCTTGGTGTGCTGGTGTGTTTTTTGTTATGTCTTGGAGACGGCTGGGGACGCAGTTTCGATTCCCCCAGCCCGTCTTTTTAGTGATATCATTTTATAAATTACCCTTTTAATCACTTTTAATAAATAATAATTATAAAAATCAATAGATAATCAATATTTTATTAAAACTGACATAATAACTCGTTGTTAACCCGAACTTTGATTATAACCATGAATATATGCATATATTTATATTTATGTATATGTATATATTAGTTATAAAAAAAATTGATAAAGGTTTTTATTTATAAAGGTTTTGTTTAAAATACATAACAAAAATATATATGTATATATTTCAATACCCTATTATTTTACATAATTATTTGGCAAGTATTTTACAAACCAAATGTATTTTTTAAATATTATATATAATAAAACTTATAAATAAAAGACTTTTATAAATGATTCTATTTTATATAAATATTATTTACAATATTAATTGATAGGTAATCATTATTTAAAAACTTTAAATCATTATTATTACACAAACATTCGTTCAATCTTGAGCTATGCTGTCGATATCGCCGATATATCAGTTATCGGTCCCTTGGCGATATATAAATCAAAATATCGGTTCAGAATGTCAGTACCGATAATATCAATGATATTCACCGATATTCGACCGATATTGGACTAATATTTTACCAATATATCACCGATATTCCTGATATTAGTGTTTTAAGTCTTAATTGTCAACTTTTAGTGCTCAATGTTAGCGATTTAAGTTTTACTCAGTTCTTACTCGCTACGATTGTAAGTGTTTTGAAATTTGTAAAAGGTTAATTTGTTAATTATAGGAGACTATACTTAGTTATCAGTGTTAAATTGCTATATATATGAATTTTTTATGATATTAAAATTACCGATATCTCACTGCGATAACCGATATCTCAGATATCGGGCCTTGACCGATATCCGATATTTTTCCGCATTAACTGCTTAGATCTAGAGTCTCTTTATATAAGATTATAAATACTAATTATTCAAGTATTCTGCTTATAATTAAAATTTTTATATAATCAAAATATGTTATTTTCTATAAACCCTTGATAACAAAATTAATAATAAACCTAAATAATATTTAACTTTCGTTAGAATGCACCCGATCACCAAATCCCGAATTCCCTATCTAGTCGTAGCTTTGTATTCGATCCATATTTATTTTCCTTAATTATTGTAATTAGGATTCTCGTCAGTAAATCCCGAAGATCTTGACTTACTGCTTTCTTACCAATTCATTGTCTCTTACTTAATTGCTAAGGTGAGTAATCACTCCCCGTTTTACTTATTTTAAATCCTTTTGGGGACGTATGTGTAAAATCTTAACTATTATCTAGTATACAAAACTGCAACTGTTAATCCTTGTGCGTATATCGGTTTATGTCTAACTTGTTATTCGCTTACTTGCTTTATTTGAACGCTATTTCCTTACTTCGGCAACCGATGCCCATTTTTATGGAAACGGTTTAGTCCTTGCTTGGTAGCCAATGTCCATTTATATGGATTGGTTTAGCCCTTTCTTTATGGTTTGCTTTCTATGTAGATGATTATTTGTGTATGTGTTATAGCTTAACTGTTTATTGTCACAGAAACAGTTTGCATCTTTCTTTATTTATTATATATTATTATGTTGTGTCTTAAACTGGTGTTTTACTCACTCAACATGCGTTGTTCACAAAATTCTATTTTATCCGCACATTGTAAGGCCCCGTTACCGGTGACCTACGTTGAATGTTGGATTTACTCATAAACACAGTTCTAAACAGAGTTAATTAAAAACTTTCGCGAAATAACATAAACTGTCAACCATCCATTACAAACATCCATAACTCGTCTTTTTTTTTACATAACATAAAACATAGTATCAAAACATCACGACAATTCTTCAGATGCCAGCCTCTTCAGTATTGCCATATGTCTCCCTCAAGCCAGCTGTCTTAGTCGATTAGCCTGCGTGCATACTAAAAGTCAGCTATGCTGAGTCAGTTATAGTTAATCAAGCAACTTACCATACATTCACATAATTATCTATGCACCCGAAGGTACATACATTCCTATTATCTTACATACTTACATGCTTACGTACTTTCATTCTTTCCTTCATAATAACACACGTACTTTCATTCATACACATAATTTTTAAAGAGCCTTCCGCCCTATAACCTTTGCCAATATTATTAGGGTCGGTTCCCTACATTCGTCGATATTATTAGGGTCGGTTTCCTACATTCGCCGACATTATTAGGGTCGGTTCCCTACATTCTCCGACATTATTAGGGCCGGTTCCCTACATTCGCCGACATTATTAGGGTCGGTTCCCTTCCTAACCATACTTACCCTTCATATTATATATTCATCACGTACTTTCATACATACATATTTCATACTTGGCATACTACATATTACCTTTCCTGTCGATACGTGCAATATCCGAAGATCGCTCACGTACCGACAAGCTTTCATTCACATCCAACATATACATAGGGTGTAGGTGTATGTGTGTGTTTTTGAGTGTAGAGAATAAGATGGAAAGAAATGAGGATTTAGGGTTTTAGGGTGGTTTAAGGGAGTATTTATACTCCTAAGGCCCATGGACCCTAAGCCCATCTCATCCATAATCCCCTCTTGATTAATCTAAGTCCATGATCTAATTATTAACACGAAATTACTTAACGCAACTTTCTTTATTTAATACTAAAATATTTAGGATGTTACACATATGCAGGTTATCGTAGAAATTTAATTCAAGTTAATGAAGACTTAGTGAAGAATTTAAGTTAGAAAATAATTAATCAAGATCATTTGTGATATAAGTTGTATTGTTGTATGATTATGGATTATGTACTTGTTTGTATTTGATTTATTTGAAAACTTAATTTAATTAATAGATATTGTCATTTAAATAATGCATGATAGTAACCTTTGAAAAGCTGTGAGCAATCAGTTCGCCCCGGCATTTCCGTCGTAGGTTGGGGTGTGACAATATGAATCATCACTTTCAACTGTATTGGCACTATTAGGATCAATAACTTGATCAACAACTTGATTATCATCAGAAGAAGTAGAAACTTTATCAAATGAAGCTGGAGGATCATCATGTGGATCTTCAGTTGGAGCTACAGTGGGAGCTTCAACATCATTAGAAGTTGAAAACATTGGAAGTAACAATTGATCTTCAAAATACGCACGAACCAGGTCTTCATCTGGTTGTTCAGTTGACAGAGTAAACGAATTAAATAAACCATCATAATCAAACATCTAATCGGGACCTTTTCCTTGAGGAGGTGTGGTGTACCTTTGACAATCCACATGGTACCACTCCTCAACACAACCTGAAGTGAAATTAAATACCCTTTTCTTTGGAGATGTGTAACCTAAGAAATAACCCTCAATAGCCTTTTCTTCAAATTTACCCACATCTCTTTTCAACATCGTACAGGGTCACCCAAATGGTTCCAAGTACTTTAAGTTAGGCTTTCGATTGTTCAAAAGCTCATAACTTATCTTTTAGAGTCTCTTAACAGTCAAAACCCGATTAAGCGTATAACAAGTAGTATTCACAGCTTCGTTCCAGAATTGGACAGAAAGCTTAAAATCGCCAAGCATAGTTCTAGCTGCTTCAATCAAAGTTCTGTTTTTCCTTTCAGTAACACCGTTCTGTTGTGGTACATAAGGAGCACTATATTCTCGATGAATTCCTTTTTGAACGCAAAAGAAATCCAATACAGTGTTTTTGAATTCAATACCATTATCACTTCGAATTCTCCTCACTTTTTGCTTGTATAGTGATTCGATCTTAGTGATTAGATTTTGAACCAGAAAAGGTGTTTGATCTTTTGAACTCATAAATAAAACCCATGAATATCTTGAATAGTCATCAGTGACAACTAAACAATACCAATCCCCAGAGATACTCGCACGATTCACAGGACCGAATAAATCCATATGAAGTCATTCTAAAGGGGTATCAATGGAATTCAATAACTTAGATGGATGTGACTTTTTATTCTGTTTGCCTTTCTTGCTAGCAACATAGTGGTCAGATAACTTAAAATTCTTCAAAGAAACACCTTCGACCAAGTCATTTGCCATTAAATAATTCATCTTTCGAACATGAATATGACCCATCCTACGATGCCATAGAATAGAGTCCTTCTCAGTTGCTATAGAGACGAAACATGTTTCGATCGATGTAGATACCTTAGAACTCATATTTAAGACTTAAATATCATTCGATCGAGGTGATCGCATGACAACCATGTCCTCGGAATGACGTATCCCGGTTTCATAATCAAACATTCTTTATCGTTATATACAGTAGTGTACTTACTGTCACAAATTTGCGACACACTTAATAAATTATGATCAACTTTATCACAGTAGTTGACTTTCTCAAACGTGATATGCCCATTTGAAACTTCACCCTCTTGTGTTATCATACCTCCAAAATTCCCAGCAAAAACAACATACCCTCCTTTAATATTTCTAACATTTGTTAAGAGGTCGAGATTTCCAGTAGTATGACGAGAACAACCATTATCCATTATCCAGTTCTCACCAGACACGATCTTGGATTTACCCTCGTTAATTTTGGCCATGCAAGCAAAAATAGTCGGTTGCTTCTCACATTAATCATCAGAATCAGACTCAGTATCATTGTCAGAAGATAGCTCACTCCCACTTGCATCTTGAAAATTTTCATTTGACCCGAACATAGCCAAATTTGCTGGATTGTCATTGCACAACAATCTTTGTGACCAATCAGTTCCATCCATGTTGGACAACATAGCTTGTGACCCAGAAGAAGATGGTTTGGTTCCAGAAGACTTATCAGCATCATTTCCATTTTTCCCAGACAAACTTTGATCTTGATTTCTAGAACCACTATACTCCTTCTTCGGTTTATCACACTCTTTGGTAAAATATCCAAACTCTTGACAATTATAACACTTAACTTTCAATTTATCAAACCCAACCTTCTTGTTTAATGATGGAAGATCTTGGCCATTTCTTTGCATGAACCTTTTCACCTTTCTCACTATCATTGCCATATTCCATTTCAAATCCGTGAGTTCCAAATCATCAGGATCGATTTGGTCATAATCTTCATCAGTTAACTCACTAGAGGCAATTTTACTACCAACCAGATTCTCATAGGAAGACATGAAAGCACTCAAGAAGACAAAATTTTGTTCAGCTTCCTTCATATTCACATTCGGTGGTGGTGAAAATTGATTTGCAGCAGCTGAAGTTCCATATTTACCAGAAGATCCAGAACCTCCAAAAGCATAGAAACAAGCACGTGGATCACTATAAGTTGTTGTGGAGTTTTCTTGTGCATTTTGACTGAAAATGCTGTGATTGGAGCAATTGTCGATCTTAAAGTCATGCTAGCATAATAAAAAGCTGGATCTTGACTTTCTTTAGAAGATTTTTGACATCTCAAATCATATCTCGAGCTTCAAATTTTTGCATAAACTCAGAAGTAGTCAAATCCTCATTCTTGAAATAGTTATTCTCTTTCAACACCATAAACATGTCGAATAAGAACTAGGTAAAGAATTTTTAACTATATCAATCTTATCAGATTCAGATGGTTCAATCTTTAACTTAACCATTTCAGCAATTAAATGATCAAAACGAGTAGTCATTTCCTCAACAGTTTCACCTTTGAGTAGATTAAAGTTTCTAAATTGAAACTTCAACATCACTTTTTTACTTTCCTCAGTGTTACCCATACTTCTCATTTTGATGTGTTGAAACAACGAAGCAATAATCTTGATACTACCCACTTGATGAAATATGTTATCTGGTAAAGCCATAGTAAGAGCCGAATGAGCTTTTGTTTCGGTTTCTAACGCCTTTTTCTCCTCTTGAGAATATTGTGAAATAGCCTTAGGAGTAAAACCAATAGTCTCATCTCCAATCATCGGTATATTGTAAACCTCATCAAGACAATAACAACAGTCATGATGAACAGAACCAAGATGAGCACGAAAACGAGGTTCCCATTTAGCAAAGTCACTAAATTTCATCAATCGAGGACACTTGGAATGAGATCCAATTTCAGTATCCAATTGTAACATTTGTTGCATGAGTGCGTTTTGAGAAGCTAATGTATAAAAACCAGCCATCTTGATAACAAACTTAACGAACTGTGAACAGTAAGTATAACGAACTGTGAACAGTGATTATAATGAACTGGAAACAACACTTGTAACGAACTAAAATAACAAATCAATTATACGAATTGAATTCTTTCTGAGTAACGAACAATGAACAGTGTCACACGAATTAGATTATAATGAATCACCAACGAATCAGGTCAAGTTGACGAATCAGTTTGACGAATTAGGTTAACGAATCCAAATTCAACATAACGAACCAAGGTAACGAATCTCTGAGTCAACTTAACGAATCAGAGTAACGAATCACTAAGTCAACCTAACGAATCAGATCAACGAATCTCTGATTCAAGGTAACGAATCAAGCTAGCGAATTAGCTACAGTTGTGTTAGTGCACAGAAATTTGCCAATGTAGATACGTTATCCTGGCATATGTTCTTGGATCAGTTATCCTTAGTCAGATCCCGTCAGGATCAAGGATCCTCAGCACTTATTATTTACTAATGATTTTTTCCTGTGTATGACAATATATTTAACAGATGTAATGGCTAAGAGACCTGGTCTACCCCCTTTTTCGCAGCCTGAGTGATGGGGCACGTGTTCAAAGTGGCTGTTACGTTTATATTGAAGACATGGAGGATTTTTAGGGATTATTAGTTAATTGTCTTTATTATTCATAACTCCATTGAGTTATAATCTTTTATGTACAAATAGAGGTTATGATCAGCTAGGAAGGGACAACCCAATACACCCTGCTCTCTACGAACACAACAAAACACACACACACTTTGAATTATTTTAAACACTGATCATAATCTCCAACTTTGTATCCTCATTTTTCATATTAATAAACTTGACGGTGATAGTTTTCACCGTCCGAGGGGTTTTTGTGCCGGAGATTACTATAATCACGTACCATCCGACCAAAGATTACATTGTTAATCCTTGACCGAAGCAATTTTACCAAAGATTACCTTGCTAGTTTTTGACCGAAGTAAGATTATCATAATCAAGGGTTTTTTTCCCTCGTGATCAAATCATTGTGTTCATCAAGATCTCGATTATACACTCGTTCTCATCGTGTTAGCACTATACCTCACTTTACAGATCATTGTGTTCATCAAGATCTCCTGAGGCTTGCAGACCCATGGACCCTTGTTGAAGGATATGTGATCCTGACTGAAAGAGTGAGGGTCCTTGATCCTGCTGGCTTATTGAGTTTGGTTGCAGGATAGAGGATCCTGGATGAAACATTAAGGATCCCTGAGCTGGTTGACCCACGGACCCTGGTTGCAGGATAGAGGATCCTGGCTGAAACATTGAGGATCCTTGAGCTGGTTGACCCATGGACCCTGATTGCAGGATAGAGGATTCTGGCTGAAACATTGAGGATCCTTGAGCTGGTTGACCCAGTGAGGGTCCTTGATCCTGCTGGCTTATTGAGTTTGGTTGCAGGATAGAGGATCCTGGATGAAACATTAAGGATCCCTGAGCTGGTTGACCCACGGACCCTGGTTGCAGGATAGAGGATCCTGGCTGAAACATTGAGGATCCTTGAGCTGTTTGACCCATGGACCCTGATTACAGGATAGAGGATTCTGGCTGAAACATTGAGGATCCTTGAGCTGGTTGACCCATGGACCCTGGTTGCAGATAGAGGATCCTGGCTGAATAATTGAGGATCCTTGAACTGGTTGACCCATGGACCCTGGTTGAAGGATGGAGGATCCTGGCTGAAACAACGAAGATCCTTGTGAAGACTGAGCCAGGGATCCTGGACTGGTGAAATCCAACATCCTGGGTACTAGGGGAGTGAGATCTTCTGCTGGCCTCTTATTCTTTCTGAGATCTTCTATCTCACGAAGGATCCTCTGATTAGTCTTGTTCTGTTGCTCCATATATGCTTTAACCTGTGAAAACATAGATGAAACCTCATTATTAGTGTTGACTGCCGGGGCGGCAGCAGTGGTTCTCGAGCTCTGGAAGACTGGCGTTTGCGTCTTGTTTCCAGAAGTAGCAGCCCTCAGTGCTCCCATGATTAGCGGAGGCATTGGTGGCAAAGTTCTCGATGAGAGAGGAATTGATGAGGGCATGGTTGATGAAGCAGAGGTGGATTGAGAGGCTATTGCGAGTGCTTAGGGTATAGAAAAACGAGACTTGATGAGAATAATATGGATTATAGCACCAATTGCCCCACGGTGGGCGCCAAATTGTTTTGGACAAAAATCTGTTTAGGATCAAGTATCCAAATTTGTAAATGTGAGGTAAGGTGCTAACTCGATAATATTGAATACGTAATCGTAATCGGGGTGAACACAGTGATTTGATCACGAGCGAAAAAGCCCTTAACCAAGATAGTCATACTTCGGTCAAAACTTATCAAGGTAATCTTTGGTAAAATAACTTCAGTCAAGGATTAATAAGATAATCTTTGGTCGAATTACTTTAGTCAATGATCAACAAGGTAACCTTTGGTCGACAAGTATATGGTTATCTTGATCTCCGGCACAAAAAACCCCCGGACGGTGAAAACTATCACCGTCAAAGTTTATTAATGTGAAAAAGAGGTTACAAATGGTGTGGAGTTTATGATCGAGATTACAATGTAAGCTAGTGAGTAGAGAGAATAACAGAATCTGCTCTAGAGTGTGTGTGAATACAAGTGTGTTTTCCTAGCTCGATCATAACTCATATAATAATTAAACTAGAATAACAATAAGTCCTAACTATGCGGAAGTCTCCCACTAGCCGCTCCATGACTTTGACCACGTGCGGATAGTTGCTCAGCAGCGAGATAAACAGAAGAACAAGTCATACGGCCGTTGATAATATTTGAACTTCATTCTTCTAGATAGTTCGTTCATAATCAGCCATATTTAATTAGGATCCTATATCCATATTCCAGCTATAGGATGTTCCATAAGGATAATTAATGTTAATGTGTCTCGAAATTGATACACCCGTCTAACACATCACCATACTAAATGCAATCATTAGTAAACAAATAATACTGAGGATCGTCAATCCTTTATATACTATCATATATTTCAAGGATAGAATATCCATAAGACAGTCAAGGATAAAGGATCTTCAGTATAAAATCGTGGCCTAACAGGCCGGGCAGTTGAAGAAGGAGATGATGATGAGGACTACCCAAGTATTTCTGAATATTGCTTCTCTGTTGATACTCATGGTTTGATTTGTGCCATGAAGGATCTTGGAGAGAAAGCAAGGTGGCCTCGGAAAATTGAGAAAACAACATCCTTCAAAGACAAGTCCAAGTGGTGTGCATTCCATGAAGACTTTGGCCATCAGACCGATGATTGTATTGGTTTAAGAAAGGAAATTGGATACCTCATAAGCAAAGGCCATTTCAAAGAACTATTGGGAAGAAAAAAGTCGAGGATCCAGAATCCTGAGGATATCCCGCAAAAAAGCAACTCCGTCCCCACCAGATGCACAAGTAATCAACTTCATATCTGGTGGCTCGGATATATGTGGTACTTCCTTCTCCGCAACAAAGAGACTGGCCAAAGAAACCAAGATGGAGAATGGGGAACGACCAGTCATATCCACTACTTTGAC
Organism: Bidens hawaiensis; assembly: GCF_021521415.1. Lineage (NCBI taxonomy): Eukaryota > Viridiplantae > Streptophyta > Magnoliopsida > Asterales > Asteraceae > Bidens > Bidens hawaiensis. The sequence continues at coordinate 897,131 of NW_027491482.1, forward strand.
GACTGACAAAAGAATCTTCTTTGATGAAGAAGATAAGACAAGCATCCAGGATCCTCACCACGACGGTTTGATTGTAACTTTATTTATAGCTAACCATTATGTTCACAGGATCCTAGTTGACGGTGGAAGCTCGGTCAACAACATCCAGCATGATGTCCTTAAGAAGATAAACATACCAGATTCGGAGATCAACCCTAGAACATCAATGCTAGTCGGTTTCAGTGGAGAAACCAAGAAGACATTGGGGGACATCAGCCTCCCAATTTACATTGAAGGGTTAAATTCTTATCAAAAATTTTGTGTTATAGATAACCTTTCTTGTTGCAATGTTATTGCCTTGGATACATGGAATGAAGGCTATAGCCTCTACTTACCATCAGTGCATCAAACTACCAACTCCTTGGGGAGTAGTAAGGATAGATGGTGACCAAGTGGAGGCCAAGAATTATTATTCTTCATCCATGAAGCCGACAGCTAAACAGACGATACCATAGCAATTACAACAAAATCCTAGGAATGTACTGGAAGCTCGAGAGCAGGACCTAAAAGAAGTATCTTTAGATCCTGAAGATCCAGACATGAAGGTGTTCCTAGGATCCTGTATCCCTGACGAGATCGAGGAGGATATAATATCCTTCCTAAAGCAACGAAAATCCACGTTTGCCTTCAGACATTCAGACATGACAGGTATTTCTAAAGAGGTAATTACTCATAAATTGGGCCTTGACCATTCTATTTAACCCGTCCATCAGAAGCGAAGGAAATTCGCTCCTGAGAGGAACGCGATCATACAAGAAGATGTTGAAAAACTTCTTAAAGCCGGTATGATCAGAGAGGTTAAGTATCCTCGATGGTTAGCTAATGTGGTTGTTGTTTCTAAAAAGAATGGAAAGTGGAGGGTGTGTGTCAATTTTACTGATTTAAACAAAGCATGCCCTAAGGATCCTTTCCCGTTACCATATATAGATTCCATGGTGGATGCAACGGCAAGACATGAAATGCTTACCTTTATGGATGCTTCCTCTGGATTTCAACAAATTCAGATGGAACCATCTGATCAAGAGGATACAACATTCATGACTCCTACCGGCATATATTGTTATATTGCTATGTCGTTCGGACTAAGAAATGCAGGGGCAACATATCAAAGACTAGTGAATATGATGTTCAAGGATCAGTTAGGAAAAACATGGAAGTCTACATAGATGACATGGTGGTGAAATCGAAGAAAGCTGAGGATCATCTTAGAGATCTCGAAGAAGCGTTCAAAATCCTGGATCAATACAATATGAAACTGAATCCGTCAAAATGCCATTTTGGTGTTAGGGCTGGAAAGTTTCCAGGGTACATGGTCACCAAAAGAGGGATTGAAGCAAGCCTCGAGCAGATTGAAGCCATCATCAACTTGAAGTCTCCTGCAAATGCTAAGGGTGTCCAAATGCTCACGGGAAGAAAAGCCGCTCTCAACAGGTTCATCTCAAGATCCTCCGAGAAGTGCAAAAACTTCTATGACATTCTTAGAAAGAATAAGAAGTTTGAGTGGACGGAAAAGCATGAGGCTGCGCTCAAAGCCTTGAAGATTTATTTATCCTCAGCTCCAACTCTAATTAAGCCTGTGGATGGAGAATCCATATATCTGTACCTAGCTGTTTCAGGAAATTCCGTAAGTGATGTCCTTGTAAAGGATCATGAAGGTGAACAACATCCCGTTTATTATGTAAGTAAAAGTCTTCTAGATGCAGAAGCCAGGTATTCTCATTTAGAAAAGTTAATTCTTGCACTTATTATGGCTTCTACTAAATTGAGACATTACTTTGAAACTCATACTATTATTTTGAGAACTAACTATCTTGTTAAGAATGTTCTTAGAAAGCCATAATTATCAGGTAGAATGGCCAAGTGGGCTATGAAGCTGAGTGCGTATGATATTCAGTACGAGCCCAGAACAGCTGTCACACCCTGCCAATAGGGGGCCTGGGCATTTCAAGGACAAATTGGTACCAAGTGTAAGCAGCGGAATATTATTGATAAAAATACGTTACAATGTTTGCACTAAGTATTTATGACAAGGTGTAACTACACAACTATCTCTTCTCTGACACTGCTACAATTCCGTGGTTGGTTCTACTAATCTTCTTGGCATCTAATCTTCATTGTTCATGTTCGGCATACGCCTCTATCTTTAAGCGTTCTTACAAAGCTAATCCAAATTGCTATCCCATAGTACCTGAATACATGCTAAAAAGTGTCAACTAAAAAGTTGGTGAGTTTGTGAGTTTAGCTCACATACACATAAAAGAGTTAATTCATAAAAGCGCGCACGTTTGCGTGTATGTAAGTATAAAGCATGGTGCACATCAATCAAGTCCACAATCAAACCTGCAACTAGCATAAGCATCCCTAACTCATACTAGAAGTTAAACCGTCCCGGACTATCACCCTGCTAAAAGCGATAATCAAACATGTAGGTTATATGCCACAACGATCCGCAGATCTCAGTGTGGTTTACCCAACATAGGGTCACTGTGCGTGGGGGTCTCCCAAATAGTACTACCCATACAAGCCTCCGGCCCATTCCCTTGGGCTAATGATTGTGTAAAAAGTTGGTACAAAATTTAGCAGTAAAACACCTCTTGATAAATATCACACCATAAGTAAAACCAGCATGTATCCAGCCCAAAAAGTTTAAGTAAAAAGGGCAGCACGAAACTCACCTCAGTCCGTATGCAATATGTGTAAATGAAAGACAACATATGAGCTTGCAACTACGCTAGGAACCACCAAGTAAGCCTAGTATATATTAATTAACAATAAGTTATCAACATCAATGTAACGCTTATTATGGGTATTTGGTACTAGTTAATTCTAAGTGTTGCGCGTGTGTTGGTTTCCAGTGAATAACTTCCCTTTTATGGAAAGATTGCACTTAAAATAATTTTATAACATTGGTGTTGTGTGTTAAGGGATTATAGTTCAAATTCTGTGAGTTTTTGTTAGCTCAATTGAGTTGTCGGGTTTTGATAAAGTTTCCATTTTTAGAAAGTCGGGCTTCTGTTTAGCCTTCGGGTTACCGTATGAATATGGAAGTTATATATGTTATTTATATCATGTGTTTGATAATTCTTGCTTAAAACAACCATGTATTGAGTTTACAATAGTTGACAACGTCATTGGTTTTTGACGCGTTTCGAAAGAATGGTTTATATAGACGAAAACTATTGTAAATAAGACTTCTCTCTTTCCAGAAATATACATTTTAGAAAATACGTTATTTCCAGGTCTGATTATTTCAGTAAGCTTGGCACCGCACGGTTTTAATCCTCGAATTTTCGTTTAATGTATATTTTGGCAAAAAAAATCGGGTTAAATCTTAGTTAATTATTGTAAAACGAGCAAACACTCAAATTATGGTTTTATTATCTTATACTTGCTGCTGTATATCAGAATCTTCATATTTTTATATTTTTCAACTTGCTTGTTCGGTTCAACCGTAACTCGCGTTTAAACGACCATTCTTGACAAAAGAGGTGTTATATCTACCAAAAATGTTTTATATCATTAGGATAAAGTGTATTAAATATATTTTTCTAGAAAATATATATTTTATACTTTTGAAGCATTTTAGTCTTTAAAAGCTCGCCCGTTCGTCGATTTTAACGAAACAATGGGTTTAAGCTCGCTAATGGGCCATTTTTCTAAAACCAATTATTCTTAAATATTTTAAAACTTATATTTAGGCATTTTAACTAATAAGTTGTTGTTTCATATTCATACTTTTATATTTTCAGTTTTCGGGAAATAACTTGTTACCAAAAATGCCCTTTCGTTATGTTTTTAATTAAAACACACTTTTGGTCATCTAACATGTTAGGACCCGTTATAATAAATAAAAATAGATTGTTTTGACATCTCGTGGGTTTTAAAAGATTGTTCGTAGCTGCAGTTTCACTAACGGACCCGGTTTTGGCCCGTTTAGGTTCTAGTTCGGTTTTTAAAGCGATGGTTCCCTTAAAATAGTTTCAGGTCAGATTGTAAATCATCCAGATATTATGATTAGGGCTGTAATAAAGTGTCATAATGTTATTTAGGTTGCATGACTTGTTTCTCATTAAAACAAGTTACCAAAGTGTCGGTTCAAAAGACTTTTAACACCAGCTTTCAGTGATACCTTCTGGGGGGTGGTTTATACCATGTTTCAAGACTTAAATAAGTATGTTTAAGTTCTGGAACTTGAGCTAGCTGGCCAGAAGTTAATAAGGTCACCTATCGGATTTGTTTTCGAGCTAGTTTCCACTTAAACAAGCCACCGAATGACTATAATCTGGCTACGGTTTTAAGGGCTGAAATTTGTGTAACTTTTAGGGGTTCATGGTCAAAGTTTTCTGTTATAAATTTTTACTTTTCTGTTTTCAACTTATAAGTTTATACCCAGCTCACTTTATTACCGAAAATGCCCTTTCGCTCTTATATTTATTTAGAATTGTTTTTAGTTCGCGAAACATGTCGAGACCTGTTTTAATACACAAGAGTGACTCGTTTAAAGTTTCATATTGATATTAAGGTGCTCATAACCTAAATAGTGGTTTCGGTTCGTTTTGGGCTCGTTAGAACCTTTTGTTTGGTTTTAGAAATACTTATAGGTTACATCAAGTTTTGGGGCAGATCATTTTTATATATTTAATCCACTGAAAGTATGAAAACGCCTTATAGGACAGTTAGGTTTTAGGTTCGGGTTCTTGGGTTTAACAAACGGGTCAAACTCCTAATGTATTTATGTAAGTTTATAGGATTAAAATTAAAATGGTTCAGCTTTGTATCCCGTTTGTTTGGTTTTAAAAACTGAGTTTTATCGCTTAGGGTTTTATGTTTGTAAAATTAGTTTTATAGCTAGGAACGAGTTCAGGTTCTGGAACAAGTTAATCACATGTACATGATTTTGATTCATCATGTACACAACTGGTTAATCAAAGGACAACACATCGGCTTCAAAAACACTTAGAATTAAACGAGAAGAAAGATAAACAAGAACTTGTGGTTACCTCGAACAAATGAACAGGTTCCACAGATTACTGGAGAGTTTCTACAAGTTCAGTTGATCCGGTTCTGAGGGTAATCCGATTGCAAGAGAGAAGGAATCTAGTGCTGGAATTTTGTACAGCAGTAGGATTAATAGAACGATTATAATATGAAAGATTAGAAATAACAAACAACAATGGCAGACCTCTTGTTCTTTATTCACAGCGTAGGCTTCCTTAGGAATGGAGCAACATCGATTTCCAGGAGATTGTGAATGAAGATTGGGGGAATATTAAAGAAGGAAACCACTTGTAGGGATTTCTTGAATGGGGAGCTGCATGAACATGGATTGGGGAAGAAAAGATCGTTGGTGGTGAGAATGTCCATGGTTTTGATTGGATAGAGGAGAGGTGGTAAGATTTGCCAAGAGATTTTACAAGATTCTCAATATAATATATTATGTGATATGTTTAAAAATAATTTGGCAAGTAAGATTTTAAAATAAATACTAACGGTGTAGGATGAAGAATAGGACTTTTAAATTACCATGTGACTCATACAAGATAATACAACATGTCACAATCTTGTTATTCGGTTCTCGCTCCGTTCAGTTTGGTGTCGGGACATTATTGTAAGTAATTGTTTGATGTTTGAGTTATTTATTTTTGGATGCTCGGTTGTATTAAATACTCATTGGATGGTTCGTATAATTTTTGAAGTTATCCGGTTTGTTCGGGGTTAAGCGACTCTAGCTTTAGTTTGATTAATTTGGGCCGAGCCATTTTATAAAACGTGGAATTATTATTGGGCTTATCCCTATCTATCGGGTTCTACAAAGTTATTGGGCCGAACCCATTAGTTACTTCAATGGCTCAGGCGAAGCTCTTTGACATACGGTTCGCTTCGACTATTCGACTGACATCTCACCCGGTATCTAATGATAAGTTCTTAAAAAAAATTAGCCCTATTTTTGGGGTTGTTATAACAGCCATCAAGTCACAAGCACTCGCAGACTTTGTGGCTGATTTCAGTAGTGACATACAGAAAGAAGCTATTTGGAGGTTCAACAACTAGATAAGACCAAGGATCCTTGGATACTCTTCACAGATGGAGATTCTAACGTAAGAGGAACAGAATTAGGTATCCTAAATCTCCACAGGGGGACATATTACCCCAGTCTATAGCCTGTGAGTTCCAAGCAACGAACAATGAGGTAGAGTATGAAGCTCTGATCGCAGGTTTGCAATTAGCTAAGTGCATGAGGATCAGATATCTTCAAGTATATATAGATTCATTGTTGATTGCTAACCACTTTAATGGCTCATATTCTGTTAAAGGAGAATAACTAATCAAACATCTAGATGTTGTGAAGGAATTAGCAAAATCCTTCGAATTGTTTAGCATTGTACAGGTACCAAGGGAAGAGAATGCTGGGACAGATGCCTTGGCAAATTTAGTCTCATCTTTGAAGATTCCAGAAGACACGAAGATCCCAATCATTCATATACTCTCGCCAACAATAGGAGAACAAGAATTTGGGGTAACAATTGACAAAAATATCGTACTGTGGGATCTATCGTCCTCAAACAACCAAGGATCCTGGACCCTCCCAATCAAAAAATACATTCAAGATGGAGAAATTCCAGTCACGGAGAATCCGAAGTCTTTCAAAATCAAGGTCTCACAATACATTTTATTAGATGATATGTTGTACAGGAAATCTCTTGCAGGTCCATACTTGAAGTGCATCGAGGATCCTGAAATCCAAGAGGTGCTCAAAGATTTTCAAGAAGGTAATTGTGGTAATCACATCGGAGGTAGAGCCCCGTTTTCTAGGATTCTAAGAACAGGATACTTCTTGCCAACAATGAAGAGAGATGTCATGGAATACTCAAAGAAATGTGATGCTTGCCAAAGGCATGGAAACATCTTACATCAACCAACAGAACCTATGTATTCTATATCCTCATCATGGCCTTTCATGAAGTGGGGCATGGATATTGTGGGTAAACTACCTAAGGAACCAGGAGGAAAAGTATTCATGCTTGCAATGACTGATTACTTTTCAAAGTGGATAGAAGCAGAAGCTTTTGTTCAAGTACGCGAAAAAGAGGTGATATCTTTCATTAAAAGAAATATTATTACTAGATTTGGTATCCCTTCAGAAATTATTTGTGACAATGGTTCCCAGTTTATCGGGAAAAGAACCACTAACTTTTGTGACAGTTGGGGCATCAAAATGATTACCTATACTCCAGTGCATCCTCAAGCTAATGGTCAAGCGAAGTCTAGCAACAAGATAATCATCAACAACTTAAAGAAGAAGCTAGGATCCAAGAAAGGAAAGTGGGCTGAAGAGCTACCTTATGTCCTTTGGGCTAACAGGACAACACCCAAGAATGCAACAGGCCAGACACCCTTCTCATTGGTGTTTGGATCGGAAGCAGTAGTCCTTACAGAAATGATGGTCCCTACAGCCAGAACAAGCATCCGTGATCCTAAGGCCAATGAAGAAATCCTTCTTGAAGACTTGGATACCGTTGAAGAACTTAGAGACCTAGCCAAGATCAGAATGGAAGCATATCAACAAAGGGTAGCTGGGGCATACAACAAAAATATAAGGATAAGAAGATTTCAAGAAGGAGATCTAGTCTTGAGAAAAGCCTTCCAAAACACAACCAATCCGGCAGATGGGAAACTAGCACCCAAGTGGGAAGGTCCTTATCTGATCAAGTCGGAAGTAGGGAAGGGGGCATACCATTTGCTCACCATGGAAGGCAACAGGTTACCAAGAGCATGGAATGCTATCCATCTCAAGAAATATTTTTTCTAGTCAGGATCTAGTATCCTTCGAAAATCAAGCATTCATCTAGGATCAAGGATCCTAAAATTGGTATCTATCTGATCACTTATTTATTTCATATTCTTGTTATTAATTTAAGGATAATGTATTCTTAACATTTATCTTTTCCAAGTTTTTAAGTAACAATGCAGGATTCAATAAGAGGTTCAATGTCTAAGAGGTTGGCCACCTCTCCCTCACGCTTAAGGTACATCGCTATTTTCCTTGGCCTAGCCCACGATTGGATATGACCCCCGATGGTCATATCCTCCAAGGTTTAAACGTTTTCACCTTTCTTATAAATTAGAGTTTCTACACTCTCGCCTCGAGCGCACGCTATCCAACGTATAGTCCAGGGCAGCGGGACCAGTACACGCTTAGTGGCTGACAATTTCGTTGTCTTCGGCTATATGGAGGATCCTATGATTTATGGTAGACGTACCATACCACCGGTTTACAACGTTTTCACGTTATCTCAAGACAAAGGTTTCTAACATTTTCATGTTAGCTAAGGTTTTGCTTTTTTCACGTCACTCACGTTTGGGCTAAATTCCGGTTTGGGCGAGTCCCCAGTTAACATCCGTATCCTTGGGCCAGTCCCCAGTTTGGGCTTGTCCCCAGTTTTTGGGCTTGTCCCTAATTTTTGGGCTTGTCCCCAGTTTAACACCAGTTCACGGGCTTGTCCCCAGATTACACGGGCTTGTCCCCAGTTGCACGGGCTTGTCCCCAGTTTATTTTATGGGCTTGTCTCCGGTTTATTGGGTTTAATCCCAGATAATATCATAAGTTATTTGCATCAGGTATCATAAATTAGATTCTGAGGATCACCGAAGGATCGATACTTATGGATTCAAAATCCTTTAATTCAGTTTTATAAGGATTGCAAAAGGATCAATACTTATGGTAAATTAGGTCTAACCAGACCTTACGGTATGATTTCTGTTTATCGGTTTAACTTATTTGATTTCAGTTTATATCTTCATAGATATAAGGATTCATTATTCTCAATCTATTTTTATAAGGATTTAAGATCCTGGTTTATTTTTGCAATGATATTTTATCCTAAAAACTTTTTACTAAAGAATATTATTTCTTAAAACCTTCAATGAGACTTAAGCTATATCAAACAAACTTTCAAAATAACAAGTAACAAGCGAATAGTCAAAAGTTTTATTAAACATAAGTCACCTGGACTTATTCAAAATCTTATCCCGGATTTCACAATTCATAAAAATGGACCATCCACCCAGGTTAAACAGGTGTTACTATTTGTTCATGATTTGCAGAGAAAATGATATACAGCCGGAATGGAAGTTCTCAACAAAACTCCATAGATATATGACAATTATATCCAGTTTATCAAATCTCATATGTTTTTGCAAGAAGTTTGAATTCAAAGGCAAAATGACAGCTGTGATCTTATCACAACCGCCATTTTGGGGACAATTGTTAGTGCACGAAAATTTGACACTGTGGATACGTTATCCTCGCATATGTTCTTGGATCAGTTATCCTTAGTCAGATCCCATCGTAATCAAGGATCCTCAGTACTTATTATTTACTAATGATTATTTCCTGTGTATAACAATATATTTAACAGATGTAACGGCTAAGAAAACCTGGTCTACCCTCTTTTTTGCAGCCTGAGTGATGGAGCATGTGGTCAAAGTGGTTGTTACGTTTATATTGAAGACATGGCGGATTTTTAGGGATTATTAGTTAATAGTTTTTATTATTCATAACTCCATTGAGTTATGATCTTTTATGTACAAATAGAGGTTATGATCAGCTAGGAAGGGACAACCCAATACGCTCTGCTCTCTACGAACACAACAAAACACACACACACTTAGAATTATTGTAAACACTGATCATAATCTCCAACCTTGTATCCTCATTTTTCATATTAATAAACTTGACGGTGATAGTTTTCACGTCCGAGAGTTTTTTGTGCTGGAGATTACTATAATCACGTACCATCCGACCAAAGATTACAATGTTAATCCTTGACCGAAGCAATTCGACCAAAGATTACCTTGCTAGTTTTTGACCGAAGTAAAATTATTGTAATCAAGGGTTTTTTCCCTCGTGATCAAATCGTTGTGTTCATCAAGATCTCGATTATACACTTGTTCTCATCGTGTCAGCACTATACCTCACTTTACAGATTTGGATACATTATCCTTAGCTGATTTTTATCCAAAACAAGTTGATAATGAATCAGCTATAGTTAATTAACGAATCAGGTTGTTATAACAGTTTTAACAAACTCTGACAACTTTTTCCACGTGGCCAAAGTTTGTTAGATACTAAGCTAACAAATCAGATCTGAAGCTTAACGAATTAAGGAGCACGAATTAGAATATATAACGAAATAAGATGACGAATTGAAACTTTTAACGAATCTTCAATCAGATGATGAAGATCTTCAAATCTTCATCCTCAATTTCCAGATATCTGGAAAATGAAGAATACAAAAACAAGCCAACAAATCCGTAATACTCTTCCGATACTACACCAAATCGTGCAAACAATATCTCAAATTACTCGTAAACCCATCGCGAAACCAAATCGCAACAAGCCATATACCAAATCAATCAATATCTAATCCAATTTCCCCAAAACCAAACCCCTGTTTTCGTTCAATCTCATATGCAAATCAAAACTCAACCAATCCAATTCAATTTCCCATTCCAATCAACCACACACTATCAATACCTTACCAATCATAAATCTCATTCAAATCAGTCCATAATCAATCAAATCAACACTTAATTTGATTAAATTCAAACCGAACCTAAATAAAACCATACTTATACGTATAAACCTTCAATTAATGAATTAACACACTAGATCAAGAGCAATCGAACCCCGAAAGCTCTGATACCACTTATGAACTCCTTCGGATATCAGATCTAGAATAAACTAACCTTAGATCTAATACCGTTATTGGATCTAGTTCATGATTACTCTTTAATATATGTTATATTAGGTGTAGATATGTGTATATATAATAGTAATACATTATATATAAGAATCTTTGATCAAGAGAGAGAATGGACAACAATTCAATATGTTAATCTCAAAACTTAAATTAACAGAGGTGTTCACCTCTATATATAGAAGATGGGTCTAGTTCGTTACACATTTCGTAACGAACTAGCCTTCCATTTCGTTACTTTACAATACGAATAATAAACATAACAAACTAAGTCTCCCATTCGTTAAACATCCTTAACGAATTGGGAGGAACAATAACTTAATCGTCTAGTTCGTTAAACATCCTTAACGAACTAGACATAAAATAACGAACCAAACAATAATATAAATAACTTTTACATTATAATAATCAAAAGATAAATACAAAGACTCGAGACGCAAAACCGTGCACTAACAAACCATGTATCGATCAGTGGACACAAATGTTTCTAGTAATGAATCTTTGTTTTAGTTTAATCGAAGATTTTTAATCATTTTGAGGTTGATTTTTAAACTTTTATAAAGTAGAAATATATAATATATATATAGGTGACAAGAATGGTAATTCTAATTGAGTAATTCAATTATATGAAGGTTTACCATCTATTATCAAGAATCCACTCCATTATTCCTTGATGATTAACAGTTGAACATGTGATAAACTTGTCATAATAATATATGATAGAATATTCCCTCATTTCTAAGTGAACATATTCTATGACATAAAAGAAAGTAACATGCGCATTTTAAAGTCCATCATTTCCTAATGTCATGTTACCACGAGAATGTCAATTTAAGTAGACAAGCAATCTGGTATAGTAGAACGATTAGGGTTGACTTCGATTTATCAAATACCAGCCCTAACAACTTCGAGTGATTGTAGTTAACTCACACAACCTCCCCTTGGTTGATTTAATTTGATTATAGTTACACATTCCATTAACATATGATTTCTTTAACTAGCATGATAACCTAAGCAATCGTGTTAACAATGTTATATTAGAATTATCAAAACTAGAGAAATAGATCATAGCTTATATCTCATCATTTCTAAGTACAACATAAGGATCCATGTTTTATCTTGAATAAAGTATCAAAGTATTCTTTTTACCATTTCTAGTTTTCAAGAACTACCATGAATGATTGTAAATCATCAACCTTGATGTATTGGATTAAAGTGATAAAATATTTTTTCATCAATGGATTATTGCAAAATAACCATGTACTATACCACACTAAACCACATGTTTCATGTAATCATCAAGTAAAACAAATCTTCTTCATAGATTATAGATGGTAATTGGAGTTTTAGCTCATAATGAGCATTGTTATGAACATAAGAGATGATGATGATAACAAACACATAATCTAGAACAATCTAACCAAATGCAGATGAATCTCCTCTCTTAATGATGGATTATGATGGTGTTGATGATGATGGATGATGATGATAACCTCCAAGCCTTCAAACTCCTCACAAGATATTCAATATGAGTGTAATGTGAGTGTTTTATAAGTGAAAACCGTTTAGAATTCTTATTCAAGCACGCTTGATCAATGCAACGTGATCCACTATTTATATGCAATCTAGAGACTGAAGCACGGCCCCGTGCTTAGGTAGGCACGCCCCCGTGCTTTTATTGACATGTGCTGAAATTGTTTTGTCTTTTTGTTGAGGGTGACCATGGCCCGTGGTCAGAGGCACAGTCCCGTTCTTTTGTTCTCAGTATTTGTCTTTTCTTGTAGATTTTTGTCTTTTCCTGTGTTCAGAAGCATGGGGGTGTGTTTCTTGAGGCATGGGGCGTGTTTCTTGCGTTTCTTGTGTTTTCTTCTGTTTTTCTTTTTTATTTTCGCTTGTTTCTTCATTTGGGGCTTGGGTTTTACCTGAAATTGTATTTCATTATGATAAGTAGCCTTCTATGCTATGTTATTTGATAGAAGTTACAGTTTTTAGAGTTTATTTTATGCTTAAAAGATGTATAATTTTATACATATCACCGACTGACACTAAGTGGGGGAGATTCGAGTTAAGATTATTAATATGCGTTGAACCGACCCACCATCTTTCATTCGAGTTGTCACTAGCTCTCTGATAAGATAGACCTTATTCGTTGCCAAAGGCTTCTCATACATGTTGGATAGTGCCTCCATCATACCACGGGCAGTGGTTTCTTTCCTGACAGTAAACGCCTCATCTTCTAACGACAAAGAAATACAAGCCCTAGCTTTCTTGTCTAACTTCTTCCAATTTGCTTCTGACAACTTTTCTTGTTTTTCATCCTCAAACACTATATCCAAGTCTTTCTGACAAAGTAGCGCTTCAATTTGCATCTTCTACCAACCAAATTTCTGTATCGAAACCTTTCTGTTTTCTGCTATAATAATGACTAAACGAAAACCTGGATAAAAAACAAAGATAGACACAACAATTGCACGATCCTGAACTTAACGATTGTTCTACTAAACTCTGTTAAACAATCAATTTATTTAGGCGTAGCAGAAATACAAATTGTAAATCAGAAACTTTAAACTGAAACGATAAAACCTGACAAACGCGGTTGGAACTGGTTATCCGTTTCTTTAAATGATTTCTTCTGACTGACAGCGGCTCTCCAACAAAAAAACATAATCTTGATTCAACTGTTCTTGACTCGTACTTTACACAATATAATTTCTTCTAATATATTTCTTGACCAAACTGCCAAACTATAATTTTCCAGCCCACTTAACTCAAACATACGGTCTCCTGCCCTTGTTCACAACAAAAAAAAAGGGGAAAGAATAAAAATTCACAAGGCCATTATGACACTTTTTTTCTTTCCACGTTGACTAAAAAAACAAATTAAAATTCAACCCTTTTTTGATTTACTTTGTGAACCCACAAGAAGACAAAACCATAAAGGAACTGCTTCTTCTCTTTCGTTCTTGAATGGCATACAGGAAGTAGAACAGAGAAAACATATCAATACTCGCAAGATGCAAAGTGGCGGTTGAAAATTATTTACTTTCCAAACAGAACCCAAACTCAGATCGTCAACGGCTGGGTAGCAAAAACCCTAGTCGACAATCAGTTTTCCTAAACAGCAGAAGTCGGTTCTAGCGGCGTTACTACGGCGGAACCCGAGCAACTGCTAGCGGTGACGCGACGGCGTAAGAAACAGGTTCTTGGTGTTCTCGTGTGATCCCAAACCTAAGCTCTAGATACCACTTGTTAGGATTAAACGCACACACGAACCGAACACACACACGAAAGCGATAAACGAACACGAGGATTTAACGTGGTTCGGTCTAAACTGACATATGTCCATGGGTGGCAACTAGGTATTGTTTATTGAGTGGTAATGATTACAAGTACATAACGTTAAATATATATAGAGATACAACTATGGTTTGTATCTTATTAAACAAGAAATCTAAACCGGACCAGGCTTCGGTCTGGCCACCCTACACCCATCTACCCTTTGGACTTCATATAATAAATCAGGCCAACAAGGCCTACAAACCCAATAGACTCTTGAAGGTATATTACATAAACACCCTATGGTTGTTTATATTGGTAAGCATGCAAATTCGTGTATGGATCCGGGGCTTGGGTTTTGCATATAAAATCGGTTTTATATTCATATAAATAACAAGATTTAAAACTTTTTTATTCGCTGTGTTTTTTCATATAAATAGGATTATATGACTTTGATAATCTTGTTAAAACCCAACACTACAAACCTAGAGTTAGACGGATTCAAGAACAACACCACGATTTGAAGAACACACAAACTATTTAGTGTATCGATTTCTTAAACAAACGTGGAAATGTGGGATATTTGAGATTAACATATCTATTTAATGACTTTTTCTTTGATTTTTAAATAATCAAACTAGTATTCGTACCCACGCGTTGCAGCATGACACGTTAAATGCGTTAGATGTAATACCATCAAAAACCAAGTTGTAATCCGACATGTTCCAATAGAATACAAATACAATCCATAATCCTTTAGACCGTTTACGAAATGAAAACAAAAAAAGTTAACGCCCAAACTTTTTTATAGTATACGAAACTAACCAAAAGTACCCTCCAAATCAAAATTTCCTTGAGACAAAGTTCTGACACAAAACCAAATGAAATTCAACCCGCTTATGATTTGTACTTCGTGATCTCAAACACTCTCAACTTGTTCGCTCGTTCCGTAGAAAATTTTTAACCCGAAATCAAATCCGGTCCCTTCTAATTCACCCGACCTGCAACCAGTTGGTACACCCGTAGCAGCAAATCAAACTTAAACTGCAGGTATAAGTGCAGTTTTAAATCATAGCGAGCATTCAAAATTACCAAAATACCCCTAGATGTAAAGATGGACCGTTAACAAATTTTATGTGTACTCAAGTTTCAATCACCAAAACTCATAATGTTAACCAACTAAATACTTTCAGAGCATTCTATCAACGATAAAATATTATCCAATACTCCCTATTAACTAAAAGGGGCATTTACATATATCCCATTCTTAAGTTTCATTATTACATATTTACCCA